>NC_086099.1:43849631-44157298 GCF_963921235.1 Mobula hypostoma | reverse complement strand
CACTATTTAAATAATAATCTGCTCTTCTATTATTCTTTCCAAGGTGGATGATCTTGCATTTACCAATATTGTATTCCATCTGTCAGACCTTGGCCCATTCACTGAACCTATCTATATCCCTCTGCAGACTCTCCACATACTCTGTACAACTTGCTTTTCCACTCAGTTTAGTGTCATCAGCAAATTTTGCTACGCTACACTCAGTCCCCTCTTCCAAATCATCAATGTAAACGGTAAACAGCTCTGGGCCCAGCACCAACCCCTGCGGCACCCGCTTCACCACTGACTGCCAACTGGAGAAACACCCATTTATACCAACTCTCTGCCTTCTATCGGTTAACCAATCCACTATCCATGCCAATACACTTCCTCCGACTCCCTGCATCCGTATCTTATTTATAATATGTCTCTTGTGCAGCACCTTATCGAACTGGCAAGTTCTAATGAAAGATCAACACCTGGAGTAATTAACTCCTCTTCTCTCACTACTGATGCTGCTTGACCTGCTGAATAATTCTAGCACTTCATTTATTTTTTTCTCTACCATCTGCAGTGTATTGCTTCTCCATTATATTGGATTTCACAATTTAGCGATTTTTTTTGTTTTTTTTTCCTGTTTTCTTTCATCTCCTGTACACATCTCCAGAAACATCAACTGTGATTCACAAGCCTTCACTCTTCTGCTAAAAGCACCACTCTAATAATATTTTTGGTTTTGGGGATCAAGAAAGTATAGATTTTTATGTCAAGAGAAGCACGGTATAGATGAATAATATGTTAATTTGTACTTTATTTTATAAAGTAGTCCTTATTTATATCTTAATTTACTTGTTCCACCTCCTTTTCAATGTTTCCTTGAATCTTTTGTGTCCACTAAGCTACCAGGCTAGATTAAGTACTGAACTCTATAGTGTGAACACATCCTCTTTTCTGAACAGTCAGCTGAGTTGAGCTGCCTCTGGTTATATTTAGGCAAAGTATGTGAAACAAAATATAATTTATCCTTGTAGTTATTTGAGCTAACATCAAGTTATAGAGTGCCACAGTAGCTTAGCATTTAGTGTGACGCTATTACAGTTCGGGATGTCAAGACTTCAGTTCAGGCACAGTCTGTAAGAAGTTTGTGCTTGATTTCCTGTGAGTGTGTTTGTTTCCTCTGGGTGCTCCGGTTTCCTCCCACACTCCAAACACATACCGGTTAGAACCTACTGGTTAGTAGGTCAATTGATCATTGTAAATTGTCCTGTGATTAGGCTAGAGTTAAACAGGTGGGTTGCGGTGTGGTGCAGCTCGTTGGGCTGAAAAGGCCTGGTCTACATTATAACTCTAAATGAAATCAGTTGGAACGGGTGTCAGGATGGTGCAGCCGTTAGCACAACACTATTACAGCTTGGGATGCTTCAGGTTCAATTCCGGAACCATCTGTAAGGAGTTTTTGTATCTTCTTCCTGTGAAACACATAGGTTTCCCCCTGGTGCTTTAAAGATGTACCAGTTAGTAGGTTAATTGGTCATTGTAAATGATCCTGTGACAAGGTGAGTTCCTGGGTGGTGTGGCTCATTGGGCCTGAAGGGGCCTGTTTCATGCTGTATCTCTAAATAAATAAATGTAAAATGCACAGTGTGCCTCCTGAGGATCCAACTTAAGCATCTAGATGGTAATATCTGCTCTATTTTGTACTTATCCGTGCATTTAATAACTAGTGAGACTTTAGTTAATGTAAATATGGCGAATAAAAATTAAAAGTGATCTCATTGTTAGGTTGTGTTTATTTATCCTTTTAAGTATATAAATCTTTCACCATCTTTTCAAGAATTAAAATAAATTGTGATATAGTTATAAAGCCGAAAGACTTAAATTTTACTTTTCTGTCTTTTAGCACTGACCAGCGTGAGTACACCTTGCAGCGCTGCCGATGTGAACTGTTTGGATTCATATAATTTTCATCCAGTGGAGAGTTTACACACCAAGGGACCAACTACCCATGTGCCTGCTTTAATAGACGAGTCACTTGGTTTGCCTACAAATGGTGACACAGACTGTCTAAATTTATTTGAGACTGGATTCTACCATTCTGATTTAAACCAGATAAACATGTGCAACAGTGAGTCTGAAAGACCGGCAAAGAGATTGAAAATGGGGATTTCTGTTCAAGAATCTTTTATCAATGACCTTTCTGTAAATAACCTGGATGTGGATTTTGAAAATCACACACATCACATCACTAGTGCCAAAATGTCTGTTTCTGTTGCAGATTTTAGCAGCTTGCCTAGTAGTGAAGCAAATGGCTTCATTAATCCCTGTGCACTACACCAGCATACGGCTCTCCAATCAGAGTGACTCCATTGAAACTTCTTCTGAAATGGTGGTATGCAGTAATGTTGAGCTTGGTGGATGAGCCATCGAGATTGTTCAGTCATTCACTGGAAGTTTGAATTTTTTTACTATGACATCAGTGATGTCTTTTTACCTATAGAACTTTAATCTTGATTTCTCAAGAGTTAAATAGCCATTTATTTTCAGTCCCTAGTAACATAGAAATTTGAGAGATTATGTTCATATAGCAGAGTTGGGGACTTAAAATTGAACTTTACGACACAGTCCTGAATTCTCACGCTATTGCATCTCCTTTGTAGTTGAAGAACCATTTCACCTCCTGACACCACCTTTGGGAATCTGAAACAATAGAAATGGCTTCCATGAATGCACACTACTGTCACAGTAGTGGGTATAGAGGAATACTAATGTTTACAGGTACCTGGCCTTGTCCCTGGCTAATGTAGCATTTTGGAAGTGAACTGTGCACAACCTGTGCAAAGACCTGCATGAACAGAGCCTTCTCATCCATTCACTTAAAACAGAGCACTTCAGTTTATGGTGCCATGAGCGCATCCTTTGGAAGAAAATTGATGGATGAAATACAAGTGGGAGAAAGCCTACAGACTTGCAAATGTTGGGCATGGCTGCCATCTGTAAACGGGTTGGAACTACTGCCAGATTTCTGTGCTGAGAAACTTTTCAAGCTTTTATTGATTAGATTAAATATTGAATTTTGTGATAATTGTATATTTGTTTTTTTAAAAGACTTTAAAGATTGTATTATAGTGTATCTCAAACTGCGCAGTGCATTATATATCTTATGAGATTTCCTGGGGCAGCTGAAATCGTCTCGACACAACTTGGGACTTGCCACTTTTAATCACAATTCTGTTTGACACTTAAGCCATCTTGCAGCAGTTCATTATGTTTTGTATCCATGCCCACAGTGTAATACAGTGAAACCTTGAACCAAACGGAAGCTCTACTATTTTGTAATATATATTCCAAATTTTTAGTCTGTTGTAAACTTCGCAATTTCTCTAAGTAAAAGTTTGCAATAAAGCACTTGTTGAACTGAAACAAGAAAATACTGAATTTTAAATTATAGTAATTATTTGATTAGGTGTACAGTACCTAGTATCCATTTTACACAGCAGGAAATAAAATGGTACTTTTATCTGTAAATTGTTGTTGATCATTATCAAGTTCTGATTAAGAAATTTTGGAATTCCCTACCTGGTTTAGTATTAGAAGATACTCGGAATCCAGAAAGATAAGTGTCCTTTAAGCCTATTTATAGTACATTTATTGTCACATGTTTCATTTTGTAGTTTTTGCATTAGTGTTTATTGCTTTGCTTCCTAGTTTCTAAAGACATGTAGGTCATTAATATTAATGTAATTCTTACTGTTGAGCATCTGCTAAAATTGTAGTTAAGCTCTGCTGAGTACCTATTCTCACATTATTTTGTTTTTTTAAATTACAAGAATTTACTATACCACATTTGAGAAAAATTTTACTGTTTTTCCAAGTGATTTGAAAGTGTGACGAAGGTTAATTAGCTGGGATACACAACATGATGAACTGCTTTTGTACAATGTAAATATTTACATTCTGTCTGGAGAATCTATCTTCACCCTTGCCCCTATATTTGCACAATCCCCTAAAACTTAGTGCAGAAATTTTACACAAATACTGCCATTTTAAATGCGCAAGAGTGAATACTGTGGTTTGAGAGACTGAGTTGATTTACTGTGTAGATGAGTATGACTGTAAAGTCATACTATGCTTTCAGTTTTTAATACAGGAATCTAGTATGGTAGATGAAGCTTTAGGTTCTGAGACAGTACAGAGTGGCATAAAGGTACAAGACACAAGTAACGGGTAGCCTTGGCTCTTGCCGGTATAGTGTGGAATTCTGATTCATGTCATCAGCTTATAGCTTGTGTTTATGTGCTGATCTATGCATTTGTCTTCTGTGGGATTTTTCTTTCTAATGTTAACTAAACTCAGTCCTGTACTTGTGGAAATGCTATACATATCCCTTCATTTATATATTTGAGCGTGATGACTGGAATTGCAAAGGCTAGTCTGTAGTAATGTTCACACAGATTTATGACTGATCACTTGCATCAGTTGCACTTTTTGAAATTTTAAAACCATTCCTAGTGCATTATAAATACAGAAATTAACTATGCATTCAGACTTTGTAAGGTTCCCTTGGCAAACAGTAGTGTTTTTTTTTATTACAGGGTTTAATTTAAAAGTTACTATTACTGATTTGCTTGTGATTTTTAGAGAAAAAATAAAATCCTTATTGGTATGTATTCTCTTGCCAGTTACATTGATTAACTTCTAACTGAGTAATACAGTTTATTTAAAAGCATTTAGTCCAAAATTTAAACTGTTTAACCTTTTTTGTTTGGGGCTAATGTTATTTACTTGTTACAATGTTTAAATATTTTGAAATGTGTTTGGCGTGTAGAAAAAAATGTCCTTCATCCTGCACGTTGAACAAAGATCATTGAAATATCTATGATACGCTACCAAAACTAAAACCAAATTCTTAATGGGAACTGATATTTTAGAATTTTGTAAATTTCCTTTTTTATGTTCATATTAAACAGGGCAATAATTTGAGAGAATGTAATTATGTAGAATTTATGCATCTAGTAAACTACTAAGTTTAAGTTTAAAGTGTCATGAAATGATGCTTGCTTCTTTCTAAATGAGAATCTTATTTAACCACTGGGATGTAGAAGATTTGATGTTTATTGTCAAGCTTTGTTGACTGCTGGCCAAAGATGATTGTCTTTCCTTTCCATTTTGAAAAGTCTGTTCATATACTAATACATTTAGAACTGTAACTGGTGCTGTGGTGAATATAGCAATACTTCACCAAGAAAAGAGACCATGTTTTCTCGCTAGTCTAAATGATTAGTTTCCTAATATTAACTGATCCAGTTACTTGAAGGTTTTACTTGTTTGATGGCTGAAGAATATCAAGGATAGGTCATTTAAAATACTACAGTTTTTTTCTTCTTGGCTGAAGATAACTATCTGTAGTGAGAAAATCTCCCAGTTGTTGAATTTTATGATACTTTATCCAAAGTCTGTAGTATGAATTAAAATTACTTATTGAAGGTAAAATAGTGACAAGTTGAACTAACTGTAATTGTATACAGAAATTTGAAAAGTTGATACATTGCAGAAGAGGGAGTTTGTACAATGTTTGTGAAGAATGAAAGCAATGTGGTATTGATCAATATAGATATGCTACTTAAATGCTTCTAGTAAAATAAAAGCACTAGCAATACTGTTCTGAAAAATTGGTGCTACAGCTCCTCTTCAACTACTGTTGTAGTTAGTAATAGAGCTGCCAGTGGGGAAATGGGTTATTTGTTGACAATCAAGACAGCATTCAGTTTTGAAGATATACAAGAAGAAAGCTCTAACATTGTGTTTTGTTTTAATATTTGTATATAAATACTGAAGGTTTTTGTTCAGCATTATTTTGTACTTCTGTTGTACCTTGATGTGTGGTGTATACCATTTCCAGAAATAAAAAGTCTGGAAGTCTCATCTTTATTTTGATTAACTATAACTTTAAAGTTGATGTGAAAGTACATTGTTCTCAAATTCTTCTAAAGGCTTGATTTCATGCTGTAAACCATTTGTACAAAGCCCAGCAGAAAATTTGTGACTCTCAACTATCACCAGTCTGATTGTTAACAATAGTTTCTAGTCAGCAGAAAAAATGTGCCTGATTTGTCTGAAAATAGGAAATTATATTGAGCATTGAAGTTCACTTGTATATTCCAAGGTGGCGCATGCCTACGAGTATACTGAGCTGCATTGGAATTGACTGTCCTATTTCTTGAGCAGAGTAATTCAACATTTTACTTTTATGAGACCTAGGAGCAGAATTAGGCCATTTGGCCCATCAGGTCTGTCCACCATTCCATCATGGCCGATTTATTATCCCTATCAATTCCATTCTCCTGCCTTGTCGTCATAACCTTTGATTAATCAAAACCTAACAACCTCCACCTTAAATATACCCAATGACTTGGTCTGCAAAGCTGTCTGTGGCAAAAAAAAATTCCACAGATTCACCACCCTCTGGCCGAAAGAAATTTTTCATCATCTGTGTTCTAAATGGGTGTCCCTCAATTCTGAGGCTATGTCTTCTGGTCCTAGACTCACCCACTATAGGAAACATCCTCTCCATATTCACCCCTTTCAATATTCGATAGGTTTCATTGAGATCCTCCACCCCTTCCCCCCAACATTCTTCTAAACTCCAGCAAGTACAGGCCCAGAGCCATCAAATGCTTGTCATCTGTTAACCCTTTCATTCCTGGAATCATTCTTATAAACCTCATGCCCACCCATACTTCATTAGATAAAGGGGCTCAAAACTGCTCACAATACTCCAAGTGCAGTCTGACTAATACTTTATAAGCCTCAGCATTACATCCTTTTGTAATCTCGTCCTCTCAAAATGAAGGCTAACATTGCATTTCCTTCCATACCACTGACTCAACCTGCAAGTTAACCTTTAGGGAATCTTGCACAAGCTCTGCACCTCTGATTTTTGATTTTTCTCCACATTTACAAAATAGTCCATGTCCTTTATTCCTTCTGCCAGAACGCATGACCATACACTTCTTTATATTGCATCTGCCACTTCTTTGCCCATTCCCCCAATCTAAGTCCATCTGTGAAAAACCCTGTTTTCTCAACATTGCCTGCACATCGTAGGCAAATGGCCACAAGGCCATTGATTCCTTAATCCAAATCATTTGACACATAATGTGAAAAGAAGCACTCCCAACATTGATTCCTGCAGCAAGCACTAGTCACTGACAGCCAACCGGAAAAGGCCCCCTTTATTCTCTCTACCTTCAGTCAGTCAGCCAATCTAATATCCATTTTAGTACCTTTCCCATCATACTCTTTTTTTGAAAATCAAAGAACACAAGATCCACCAGTATTTTTTTTCCTTTTGCAGACCCTGCTTGTTTCCTCAAAGAATTTCAACAGATTTGTCAGGCAAGGTTTCCCCTAAAGGAAACCTACGCTGCACTCCCTCAATAGCAAGAATGTCCTTCCTCAAATTTGGAGACCAAAACTGCACACAGTACTCTAGGTGTGGTCTCGCCAGGGCCCTGTACAGCTGCAGAAGGACCTCTTTGCTCTTGTACTCAATTCCCCTTGTTATGAAGGCCAGCATGCCATTAGCTTTCTTCACTGCCTGCTGTACTTGCATGCTTGTTTTCAGTCACTGATGTACAAGAACACCTAGATCTCATTGTGCTTCCCCTTTTCCTAACTTATCATGTGCCTCCAAGTACCCAGAAACCTCATCCTTAATAGTAGACTCCAATGTCTTTCCAATCACTGAAGTCAGGTTAAATAGCCTATAATTTTCTTTTTTCTGCCTCCCTTCCTTAGAGCAGAGTGCCATTTGCAATTCTTCAGTACTCTGGAACCATTCCAGAATCTAGATAGCTACCTCTTTAAGAATCTTGCAATGTAGTCCGTCTGGTCCAGGTGACTTATCTACCTCAAGTCTTTTCAGCTTCCCAGGCACTTTCTTCTTCGTAAAAGCAGTAGACATTCACTTCTGCTCCCTGTCGCTCTTGCATTTCTGGCATCCTGCTAGTGTCTTCCACAGTGAAGACTGATGTAAAATGGTTATTAAATTTCTCTCCCATTACTACCTCAACAGCAGTCTGATATCCACGCTTGTCTCTTCTCATATTCTGAAAAATCTTTTTGTGCCCTATTTTATACTATTGGCTGGCTTGCCTTCATATTTCATCTCTTCCCTCTTTGTATATTTTTTTTTAGTTGCCTTCTGTTGGTTCTTAAAAACTTTCCAATTGTCTACCTTCCTGCTAAAACTTAGCTTTTAATATATTAAATGATTGAGTGTATAGATGGTGATTTTTTAAGTCATCCTTTTACAAACATCAGTGGGTAATTTTGTGTGGCAATAGGTATGCTTTCAATGTTTGGAGATTTAAAAGGTAATATTTTCAATGATGTTATTTTTAAGATAAAGCAAAATACACCATTATGAACCCATCATTTGGCTATTCTGCATTACTGAATTTACATTCTTAACTCCA
Organism: Mobula hypostoma; assembly: GCF_963921235.1. NCBI lineage: Eukaryota > Metazoa > Chordata > Chondrichthyes > Myliobatiformes > Myliobatidae > Mobula > Mobula hypostoma. The sequence continues at coordinate 44,148,842 of NC_086099.1, read as the reverse complement.
TTTTGGCAGTTGATATATCCTTAAGAAAGGTTTTTCATATTTTCTTAATGACTGATATCATTTGTTGCCCTTAAACCACAAAAATGTGACAAATGGCTCTCAAGAATTAAGAGTTCTCATCTAACAGGGGTCTACTTAAAGAACAGAGCATTTTATATTTGCATCAAAATGCAATCTAGATTCTCTAGTACCGCGACATTTCTAATGCCTTTTATCGCCTGTTACAGAAGCATTTCCTGTTTTGTAATGGAAGCCGTTTCATCGTATGCTATTAATGTGCATAAGTCTCATTCTGATTCATTATGCCTGATCATTAGGGAATCTACAGGCCAAACTGAGAGGAATAAGAAAGCATTTAGGCAACAAGGAATCAGCTAAAGTATCATTAAAACCCCCACTAAAAATGTAATGCTGTAATTAGAAAAAAAAACTTCCTTTTTGTTTGGATGTTACTGACATTGAGTTGCTGGCTGGGTTGCTCTTGGTCAGAACTTACCTTTGAAATATTTTTAGTTTCAAACAAATGCAGTACGACAATTTCTTCTTCATTAAAAGTTGCATCTGAAACTCAGATGAGAAATTACTTTTAAACCTGGTCAGCAAAAATATTCTACTGTTAGAGCCACCCAAGGAGTTATTGTGTCACCCTGAATAATAGATAATTGGCTGCATTCATTTCATTTCTACATGTCTTTAGTAGATTAGAAGAGGTTTCCATTATTTCTAAACTAAGGAAAAGCTGTCCTGGTTTCAGAGGAGTATATTTAGTTATTGTTCAGATATGCCAAAGCAATTTACCAAATAAAAGATTGCTTTTAATGCAATCAATTTTGATAGAAATGAAGAAGTTTTAGAGTCTGATGTTGGGAATATGTTTTCTTACGGTTCCAATGTAGGGGCAATGTAAACTGAGATCTGTTCACACTGTCATGCTGGTTAAATTTGATCTGGAAAACGTGATGTTTCAGAGAGTGAGAAATTGCAGGCAGACTTGTCAGCCATGGTCAAAGATACAAAGCTGTAGGCACCTTTGACCTACCTATTTAATGTTTGTTTTTCTATCCAGGGAGTTATTGCTAAGAGAACACCAGAGTAGTTTTAATTAAATGCTGGGAGCCGCCCTGCGTAGTGCTGAAACTGTGGGGCAGAAGCAGGATTACCAAACATGGGAGCTGAAAGAGGAATGCTGACTCAGGGGTACCAAAATAAGAGGGAATTGGTTGTTAGATTATCTCTACCACCAGCAGTAAGATGTAAGAGACTTATTATTGTTTGTGGGTTCAATTAGGTCATTCATACCACTTGCCTTGTGTGTAACCCCTATGCTATGCCTTCTCCAACATGGCACCTTGTGGGTAAGAGGTTGCAAATTATGATGGCTGCTGGCCTACAATGTTCAGCTGGAACAGCTCAATGTGTTCTGAAAGGGTGCAATTCAGCATAGTAGTAGGACTAAGCCATCTCTCACTAAAAACATACCTTGACCTATGACCTTCAATATCCCTGCACAACTTTTTGTTGATTGAGGAAAACGTTTGAAGAACAAGACCTCAGGTTAGGTACAAGCTTCATAGTCTACTGGTTGGCAATGATCATGTTTCTGAAACCTGGACTACCCTAACAGAGTTACTGGAAAAATACCATCTATCCTATCTGCAGCATGCTCCAAATTTATTGGAAGGATAAGGGAAAAAAACAGGAACTTCATGAATGTCCCACATAACATAATGCAGAGAGGAACCTGAGGCAAGTTGACCAGGTATGAACAAAACTCTTTTCCTCAAAAACATTAATGAGGCTGCTGGGTTTTTACTACAATCAGGGGCACCATTCTTTTTATAAAACAGGAAATGAACAATTTAAATTTCCAAGATCAATAACAGTGTTATTAAGAGAGGATTGAAGTTCTCGGTGATTAGGACTTAACTTTTGAGGCAGAGGTGACCTGTAAAGGAAGATGGGTTGCCTCTGAACTGGAGGGGACCAATAGCCTCATTGACATAGGTAAGGTGAAATAGTCAGTCTTTTTCCCAAGGTAATGGAGTCTCAAACTTGAGGACATCCATTTATTTAAAGGAGTGGTAAACTGGTTAAGATGCAAAGGGGAGGATGGTCAAACTATGAAACAAACAACCAGTGGAAGTGGTAGAGGAGGGTACAAATGCAATGTTTAAAAGGCATTTAGTCAGATACCTGGACGGGAAACATTTAGAGGATAATGGGGCAAATGCAGGCAATGGGACTACTTCAGTAAGTGTGGCTGAGTTGGGCTAAAGTCCCTGTCATGCTATATACGGTAATTCTAAGATCCTAAAAGGAATATAAAGACAGTCTTTTATCGTGGAGAAAGATGACCAATGAGCACAGAGGGATATAGACGTGTATGAGTCACCAAAAGTAGAAAGCAAAGAGGTTTAACATTTAGAAACAATTTTTACAGTTGTGGAATATTGGTGAGGCAGCAGTTATTGCACAAGTTTGTCCTCCTACTTAGGTCAGGATATATATTAGTAGTAGAGGCAGCCTCAAAAAGATTCATTGAACCAGTTCTTAATATGAATGAGTTATCCTGTCGCAACACTTAAACAAATTATATCAGAAATTGAGTTTAGAAAAATTGGGGATGAAGTTAATGAACCTGAGTATGAGCTGGTAATTGTCAAGATGTTTTGCTAGTGGGCAAAATCTCAAATGAAGAAAAACAATTTCCTCAGAAGGGGGCAGTCATTTAAAATTGAGGATGTGGATAAATTCTGTAATTATTCAGAATAGGGTGAACCTTCAGAATTCTCTACCCCGGGGGATTGTGCAGACTAAATAACTGTAGGTATTTTAAAAAGGTAAATGTGCTTGCAACACTGTGTGTCAGACAGAGTGATCAATAGCACTGGGGCTCCACAGGGGACTGTCTTGTCTCCCTTCCTCTTCACCATTTACACCTCGGACTTCAACTACTGCACAGAGTCTTGCCATCTTCAGAAGTTTTTGGATGACTCTGCCATTGTCGGATGCATCAGCAAGGGAGATGAGGCTGAGTACAGGGCTACGGTAGGAAACTTTGTCACATGGTGTGAGCAGAATTATCTGCAGCTTAATGTGAAAAAGACTAAGGAGCTGGTGGTAGACCTGAGGAGAGCTAAGGTACCGGTGACCCCTGTTTCCATCCAGGGGGTCAATGTGGACATGGTGGAGGATTACAAATACCTAGGGATACGAATTGACAATAAACTGGACTGGTCTAAGAACACTGAGGCTGTCTACAAGAAGGGTCAGAGCTGTCTCTATTTCCTGAGGAGACTGAGGTCCTTTAACATCTGTGGGACAATGCTGAGGATGTTCTACGAGTCTGTGGTGGCCAGTGCTATCATGTTTGCTGTTGTGTGCTGGGGCAGCAGGCTGAGGGTAGCAGGCACCAACAGAATCAATAAACTCATTCATAAGGCCAGTGATGTGGGGATGGAACTGGACTCTCTCACGGTGCTGTCTGAAACGAGGATGCTGTCTAAGTTGCAGGCCATCTTGGCCAATGTCTCCCATCCACTACATAATGTACTGGGTGGGCACAGGAATACATTCAGCCAGAGACTCATGCCACCGAGATGCAACACAGAGCGTCATAGGAAGTCATTCCTGCCTGTGGCCATCAAACTTTACAACTCCTCCCTTGGAGGGTCAGACACCCTGAGCCAATAGGCTGGTCCTGGACTTATTTCATAATTTACTGGCATAGTTTACATATTACTATTTAACTATTTATGGTTCTATTACTATTTATTATTTATGGTACAACTGTAACGAAAACCAATTTCCCCCGGGATCAATAAAGTATGACTATGACTATGAAGTTTTCTAAAGTTCAGGAAATTGAGTACTATAGGGTACTAAGGACGTAAGAGGGCAAGTCCTGGAGTAGATCAGACAATCATTAAATGGTGAGTTCCTATTTTCTTGTGTTCTTATAAAAGCAAAGAGAACACATGGAAAATGCTAACAAGTTAAATTTTAAGTGCGACTATAGTTTGCAGACAAAAGGGATCAGCAAAAGTGGAGATCAAAAAGTAAATCTGTGCATGGAGATAGAAGACATGAATACAGTTTGAAATGAACACTTTGGCAGTATCACTGCTCTTGCCAAGACAGAATGTATTTGAGATCTACCTGATCTAGTGCCTGCACTATTTTAGCTTTTCTCCCATATCTGTACTCAAGGTGCTAGAAAAACCATTCATTGCAAAATCAACCAAATGAAAATCTGAGCAATAGATGAAGCATTGCGACGGACAGTTGTGGAGGCCAATTCATTGGGAATATTTAAAGAAGAGGTTGCTAAATTCTTGCTGCTCCTCTTCATACATATTAATGGTCCACCAGAGTCTCCCTGAAAGAATATATATAAAATGTAATTGAAAAGAGGTACTTCAATAGTACATGTGGAATATGTTAGTGTTTTGTTTATGCTAATAGATTACTAATCCTGAGGCCTAAACTTGCTGAAGTTTAAAAGAATGGGGGGGCGGTGGGAGAGGGGGATCTCATTGAAGCTACTGAATATTGAAAGGCCTAGACAGAGTGGATGTGGAGAGTATGTTTCCATTATTAGGAGAGTCTAGGACCAGAGGCAACAGCCTCAGAAGAGGATGTCCAATGAGAAGGAATTTCTTTAGCCAGAAGCTGGTGAATCTGTGGAATTCATTAGCACAGACAGATGTGGAGGCTAAGTCATTGATATTTAAAGCAGAGGTTGATAGGTTCTTGATTAGTTATGGGGAGGAGGCAGGAGCATGGCGTTGAGAAGGATAATAAGTCAGCCATGATGGAAAGGCCTAATTCTGTTCTTTTGTCTTATGGTCATTCAATTCACAAAACAAAGAAGAACCTCAGTAACTATTCTGGATACAGAAAACCCTTCCAGTATTTTCTGTTTTTATTTCAGATAGTGGTAGTTGGTTTTTAGTAGGAGATTTTTTTGTTTCAAAGCATTCTTCTGGTGTAGAAGAGGTAGTTTGGTTATACAGTGGCATTCTCCTTAAAGAAATTGTTCATTCAATTTGAATAAAATATCTCCTACAGGTTTAAGGTTGGATCAGTGCTCAACACTGACTGAATCGCAAAAATACACAGTAAGAAGATTCCAGGGAAAGGTAGCTGTTCCCATTTTCTTCTGAAAAGCACAGACAAGTCACAGTGAAGATAAAAATCATGACCTTGCCAGTTTTGTTTTCTCCCACCACTGGACTGCTGTTTCAATGGATGTCAACCAGAAGTCAAATATGTCTGTGCAACTACATATCAGTCAAATAATAGCATGCACATGGAGGTGAGGTTAATCAGTATATTCACTTTGCAGCGAGAGAACAAACAGATCAAAGCACATGGGTAAGTTCAGTCAATAAGTAGTGCTAGGGAAGTCATTGTGCTATAAGAAACAGATCCATACATTTCCTCTTTGGCAAGTACCTTGCCTGTGGTAAACCATGTATATATGTTGTAACTGGGTTACCTGTCTGGACGCGCCCCTCTGCTGACTGCTCCTGTGGCTCCTCCCACATATCCCTGAATAAAGGTGATTGTGTCACTGCTCCTCCCACAGTCCGGGACAGACATACAGCATGGACGTGGATCCATTTTACTGTTAATAAAATTGAAGCACTATCAATTACTCCAAAAGATTGGAAGTAGACTAAGTACTGAAAGGCTTTTATTAACAGTAAAATGGATCCACGTCCATGCTGTATGTCTGTCCTGGACTGTGGGAGGAGCAGTGACACAATCGCCTTTATTCAGGGGTCTGTGGGAGGAGCCACAGGAGCAGTCAGCAGAGGGGCGTGTCCAGACAGGTAACCCAGTTACAACCTATATACATGGTTTACCACATTGTCAAAGACAACTTTCCCTGTTGTAGGTGTTAATTTGCTGTTGTTGACCTGATCATTACTAAGAGGCAAGTCTGGTGGATGTAATTTGTCAGGCTTGTTGGATGTAGTCGACTCAGGCGTGTTCTTCGGTTGGGCATCCAGTATCTGGTCCACGGGACGTCTCCATGTCTGATCTCCAACATTCACTGTGTACATCAGTGGTCCAGTTCTTGTAGCTATCCTACCAGGTGTCCACTTGTCTTCTCAGTAATCGGGCGCTAGGAGTTCCTGTCCAAACTCGAAGCTCCTTGCTGATTTACTTAGCTGCAAGTGTAATGTTTATTCTGTACTTGACTCAGTAGATCTGGTTTCAGGAGGTCTATGTGAGATCTCAGATTCCTGCTTACGATCAGCATTGCAGGTGTTTGATTTGTCATCACATGAACAGAGTTCCGATACACAAAAAGGAAGTTGTCCACCTTGTGCTGTAGAGAAACGTCCTCCTTGTTCATAGCTTTAATGGACTTGTTGAAGGTTTGGACAAATCTTTCAGCTAAGCAATTCATTGCTGGGTGGTGAGGAGCTGACTTGTTTGATGCCATTTTTCTTCTGATGTGTACAGTAGTCCGTTATGTTACGAGAATACACATAAAATTAAGATGTTTGCTGGCCTGGGCTAGCATCAGTGGCATCAGCAGTTGGTCTGCCACCTGCCCTCAGGGGAAGGAGAGATAAGGAACAATGGAGCAGCGTCTGGAGATGTGTAATGAAGGGATGTGGGAGGAAGAGCTGTCTGGAGCGGCTCCCCCCTTTGAACCCTGAACTGTTTGAAGTGATGGACAGGCGATACCCCAGCAGGGGGATAAAAAGGGACAGGTTCGCTAAGACAGACACACACGCCACCCGAGGTAACGAGACCCTGGAAGCGGTGCGCCTCTCACGAGTGGTGAGAAGTACCGGACAACGCACAGGGTGGAAAGGTACGATCAGCGGGAACCCGGTGTGTGTCCGCCCTTGCCTGGGTGCCGGGTTCACTGCAGAGGATCGACCGCATCTGGAGGAGGGGTCACAGTCGGTGACCTCAGGTGACATCACCAAGGACCCGCCCAAAAAGCTGTTTGTGAGCCATCTCGCTGGTCTGTGAGCCATCCTGCTGGTCTGTGAGTGAAGCCGTTCTGAATGATGAGTTGTTCCTATTCTATCTCTCTCTTCCCCCACATTGTCCACCGCCATGGCAACGATTACTGCGAACTGAACTACTAAACTGGACTGAACTTTGAGTCATTTTGAAATTGGTCATTTACCCCTAGACAACGATAGAGCTTGATTGATGCTGTTATCTTAATTCTGTGCACATGTGTGTTTATCATCACTGAACTGTTGCATTTATTATCCTTTCGATTACTGTGTTGCTTGTTTCTTTAATAAAACTTTCTTAGTTCTAGTACTCCAGACTCCAACTGAGTGATCCATTTCTGCTGGTTTGGCAACCCAGTTACGGGGTACGTAACATAAGTGGGGGCTCGTCCGGGATTTTGAACGCTAAATTTGGGACGGAGTAAATTGATTGGGTTAAAATTCCCGAAAGAAAGAAAAGACAAACAGCAGAAATGGAGGTTGAGGAATTTATAAAGGCGCCGACCTTGGAGGCATTAGAGGATGCCAGGAAATCGGAATTGATAGCTGTGGCAAAACGGGTGAATCTTGCTAAGGTGAAGTCGACAATGAGGAGAGAGGAGATACACAGAGCTATTGTAGAGCACTATGTATCTAAAGGTGTGTTTCCCCAAGGTGAGCTGGGGGAGGTGTCTATTGAAAAACCTGCTGGAGACGCGGTACAGGTACAGCTTGAAAAACTGAGACTCGAGCACGAGTTCCGGGTACGGCAGTTAGAACACGAAGAGAAGCAGTTAGAAAGGCAGGAGAAAGAGAGAGAGTTAGAAAGGCGGGAGAGAGAGAAAGAGGTAGAAAGGCAAGAGAGAGAAAGACAGTTGGAGAGAGAAGAGAGAGAGAGGGACAGGCAGTTGGAGAGAGAGGAGAAACAGAGGGAAAGGGAATTTGAGCTGGAGAAGTTAAAGATAAGGGCCGAGCAGGGGCTCGTGCCGAACCAAGGTGGAGGGTTCCGGGCGACCCAGGAGGTTAGGCTGGTTCCCCCTTTTGACGATACCGATGTGGATCGGTACTTTCTCCACTTCGAAAAAGTAGCTATAAGTCAGGACTGGCCGAGGGATAAGTGGGTTGTCTTACTTCAGAGTGTACTGAAAGGGAAAGCCCAACAAGCTTACTCCGCTTTATCCGCGGAAGATGCCCAGAAGTATGAGGTGGTGAAGGAGGCCATCCTCAGGATTTATGAGTTGGTCCCGGAGGCATACCGGCAGAGGTTCCGGAATGCGAGGAAGCGGTGGGACCGCACGTATTTGGAGTTTGCTCGCGAGATGCAAACATATTGTGAGCGTTGGTGCGCCTCGAAAGGGGTAGAGGGGGATTATGACAGACTGCTGCAACTGGTTCTGATTGAGCAGTTTAAAGGTTGTGTCCCTGAGGGTATGAGACCCTACCTCGATGAGAAAGAGGCAGCCACGTTAGCCGCAACTGCTAAGTTAGCGGATGAGTATGCGTTGACGCATAAAATGAAGGTTGCCCCGAGTAAAGGCTACCAGAAGGGTAGTCAGGACGGCGGGGAGAGTCCACCGGAAAAGTCAGAAAGTAAGCCGGGGACTAGTGAAAAGGATAAGGTAGACCGGGAGCAGTCTGGTAGGAAGTCTCCTGGGGTCGTCTGTTATAATTGTGGGAAAGTCGGACACTTTGCGTCCAGGTGCTTTGCCCCAAGGAAGGAGACGGGGAAAGGAAAAGCGGAAATTTTGAATGGCTGTATTGAGCTGTTAAGCGAACCGCTAGGGAAGGACAGGTCTGAAAAAGTCCAGGAAGGGCGCGAGAGGTTTATCTCGGCCGGACTGGTGTCAGTGAAAAAGAGGTTAAAACCAGTTCCAGTGCGGATCTGGAGAGACACGGGAGCGTGTCAGTCACTAATACTGAAGAGTGTATTAGAGTTTAGCTCAGAGACCCAGACTGGGGAGGTAGAGGTCAAAGGTGTTGGGGAAGGGACAAAGTCAGTCCCTTTGCACCAGATACATTTACAGAGCAACCTGGTCTCTGGACTAGTCACGATCGGGGTGAGGTCCGAATTACCGATGAAAGACGTGGAAGTCTTGCTCGGTAATGACATCGCCGGAGGAATCGTGTTCCCAGTCGTGAGATTGACGGGTCAGCCTGCCAGCATGGAGGCCCCGCCCGCGATGGTGAATTTGGCTGAAACATTTCTGCCAACCTTGTATGAGACAGGGTGTAGTGAGATAAGAGGTAGTGAGGGAGCTGGGACGGACGTAGCAGTAGCCAGGAAAGAATTTGTGCAGACGCAGGAGCGAGACGAGGGGCTGATGGTTTTTGCCGAGACAGCCCTCTCTGACACAGCCTTGACAAGGGAACGAGTAGGCTATTGTGCGGATGAGGAAGTGCTAAGGAAGAAAGGGAAATCAAGTACAGCATCCGCAGATGAGGAGTGGGGGGTGGTGCAAAAGAGTTATGGGGATGAGGTTTTTAACATGGCCCACGAGGTACCCCCCGGTGGACATTTTGCGGTGCTGGAGGAAACAGTTGGTGGAATCATGAAAGAGAGTTACCGGCTGCCCAGGGGGAAAAATGTTATTGATCATGACCGACGCGAACTGAGACGGTCACCGGCTTTTGATATGCTAACAAACCTAGTCGGTGTTAGCGTGGAAATCAATGAAGCTAGGGGCCCCTTGATAAGAGGAAAAAACCATTTTGAAAAGATTAGGATGGGATCGGTCAGATGGGAGAAGGCTATTGTTTTGGCCAGGTCTACTGATAAGGTCTCTCCCTTAATCCCCGAAGGAGTAATTAAACGACTCGCACCCATGTGTTTGATTGTCCCGAGGAAATGCAAAGAACTGGGACGTTGGGTTATGTCGGTTACAATAGGGCGGCCAAGTAAACAACACCCATATTTTTTGAGTAATTCAGTGACTAAAGGGCTGATGAACACAGAGGTGTGTATTGGCAATTTAACACGGCTGTCTGAAGCCAGCTTGATAGTGAACCTTGGAAAAAATGAATTCGGCCACACGAATGTCACTTACCTGGGAATTGTGGTGACACAGGGGCAGCTGGCAGTGATGCAAGCTACAGTGCAGGCTATCGCTGACCTCCCAACCCCGACAGACAAGAGGGCCCTCAGAAGGCTTTTGGAGATGGTGGGGTACTGCAGGAAGTTTTGCAATAACTCTGCGGTCAATACCCGTCCCCCTCCTACTAAGCCCTTGCGAGAGAAAATTGAGTCGGAATGGGACGACCCTTGTTATTGTGGTCCGGGACAAAACCAAATGAGAGGTTACATTGGTCGCAATTCATCAGTGTTTTTGGCCACTATGAAGTTTGCTGAGTTGGAGCCTGGTCTAAGGGATTATTAATAACACGTGTAAAAGGAACAGAAAATGTGATGACTGTCTGTCAAGGTGTTGACAGCTTCAAATTCTCTGTATTAGCTAAATAACTGTTAAAGATGTATATTGTGTATGTATCAGATAATGTAGTCATGTTTGTAATTTTTACCTCCCGGTAAAAATCCTTAAAGGGGGGAAGTGTTACGAGAATACACATAAAATTAAGATGTTTGCTGGCCTGGGCTAGCATCAGTGGCATCAGCAGTTGGTCTGCCACCTGCCCTCAGGGGAAGGAGAGATAAGGAACAATGGAGCAGCGTCTGGAGATGTGTAATGAAGGGATGTGGGAGGAAGAGCTGTCTGGAGCGGCTCCCCCCTTTGAACCCTGAACTGTTTGAAGTGATGGACAGGCGATACCCCAGCAGGGGGATAAAAAGGGACAGGTTCGCTAAGACAGACACACACGCCACCCGAGGTAACGAGACCCTGGAAGCGGTGCGCCTCTCACGAGTGGTGAGAAGTATCGGACAACGCACAGGGTGGAAAGGTACGATCAGCGGGAACCCGGTGTGTGTCCGCCCTTGCCTGGGTGCCGGGTTCACTGCAGAGGATCGACCGCATCTGGAGGAGGGGTCACAGTCGGTGACCTCAGGTGACATCACCAAGGACCCGCCCAAAAAGCTGTTTGTGAGCCATCTCGCTGGTCTGTGAGTGAAGCAGTGTTCTGAATGATCAGTTGTTCCTATTCTATCTCTCTCTTCCCCCACATTGTCCACCGCCATGGCAACGATTACTGCGAACTGAACTACTAAACTGGACTGAACTTTGAGTCATTTTGAAATTGGTCATTTACCCCTAGACAACGATAGAGCTTGATTGATGCTGTTATCTTAATTCTGTGCACATGTGTGTTTATCATCACTGAACTGTTGCATTTATTATCCTTTCGATTACTGTGTTGCTTGTTTCTTTAATAAAACTTTCTTAGTTCTAGTACTCCAGACTCCAACTGAGTGATCCATTTCTGCTGGTTTGGCAACCCAGTTACGGGGTACGTAACAGTTATCACTCACAATTTGTTCAGGTAAACCATTTCTGGAGAAGATGGTCTCCAGAGCAGAAAGTCTTTTCTGAGGTGGTTAATGTCATTGGTATGACCTCCGGCCACTTCAAATGAGCATCTGCAGCAATCAGAAACACTGAGTCCATGAATGGCCCAGCAAAGTGAATATACACTTTGCCATGGTGAATGAAGACAGCAACTCCCACAGGTGTAATGGTGGCCACAGGGGTGCATTTTAAACTTCGTTGCATGCCAAACAGCTTTTGGTCAAGTCTTCCATCTGTTTGTCTATTCCCAGCCACCACACATACCTCTAGGTGAGACTCATCATCCTGACCATACACAGATGTCCTTCATACAGATTTTCTAACACTCTGGTACTCAGTTTTGAGGGAACCACAACACGAGATCCACACGTCAGGGTTCTTTGACGTACATACAGTTAGTCTCATCTCACTGAGAACTCTATAAACATAGGGTTAGCGTGAGGTGGCCATCCTTGAACTCCATGTCATAAAAATGGGCTCCTAGAAAAAGTGCCCAACATTGCAACTGGGTAGCAGACGTCACTGGGATTCCCTTCCTGGGATTGAAATTGGACACAAGGGGCTGATTGTCTGTCACTACGCAAACTTTTATCTGTAGAGGTAGTGGTGGAACAACTTCATTCCCCACACTAAACTAAGGGCCTCTCGGTTGATCTGTGTATAGTTGTGTTCTGCACTCGTCAGTGATCTTGAAGCAAATGCAACCACAAGTCCAGATCCATCTTTCCTAGTGTGTGACAAAATGGCACTAATGCCATAATGGGATGCATCATACACAGCGACAACTCGTGGATACCTCCTCTTATTTACCCCTCGATCGTGACCCCACTAAGGAGCACCAGGCCATTGTCTCCCACACCATCACCAACTTTATCCGCTCAGGGGATCTCCCATCCACTGCTACCAACCTTATAGTTCCCACACCTCGCACTTCCTGTTTCTACCTCCTGCCCAAGATCCACAAACCTGCCTGTCCAGGTAGACCCATTGTCTCAGCTTGCTCCTGCCCCACCGAACTCATTTCTGCATACCTCGACACAGTTTTATCCCCCCTTGTTCAATCCCTTCCAACCTATGTTCATGACACTTCTCACGCTCTTAAACTTTTCAATGATTTTAAGTTCCCTGGCCCCCACCGCTTTATTTTCACCATGGATGCCCAGTCCCTATATACTTCCATCCCCCATCAGGAAGGTCTCAAAGCTCTACGCTTCTTTTTGGATTCCAGACCTAATCAGTTCCCCTCTACCACCACTCTGCTCCGTCTAGCGGAATTAGTCCTTACTCTTAATAATTTCTCCTTCGGCTCCTCCCATTTCCTCCAAACTAAAGGTGTAGCCATGGGCACCCGTATGGGTCCTAGCTATGCCTGCCTTTTTGTTGGCTTTGTGGAACAATCTATGTTCCGTGCCTATTCTGGTATCTGTCCCCCACTTTTCCTTCGCTACATCGACGACTGCATTGGCGCTGCTTCCTGCACGCATGCAGAGCTCATTGACTTTATTAACTTTGCCTCCAACTTTCACCCTGCCCTCAAGTTTACCTGGTCCATTTCCAACACCTTCCTCCCCTTTCTAGATCTTTCTGTTTCTGTCTCTGGAGACAGCTTATCCACTGATGTCTACTATAAGCCTACTGACTCTCAGCTATCTGGACTATTCCTCTTCTCACCCTGTCTCTTGCAAAAACGCCATCCCCTTCTTGCAATTCCTCCGTCTCCGCCGCATCTGCTCTCAGGATGAGGCTTTTCATTCTAGGACGAGGGAGATGTATTCCTTTTTTAAAGAAAGGGGCTTCCCTTCCTCCACTATCAACTCTGCTCTTAAACGCATCTCCCCCATTTCACGTACATCTGCTCTCACTCCATCCTCCCGCCACACCACTAGGAATAGGGTTCCCCTGGTCCTCACCTACCACCCCACCAGCCTCCGGGTCCAACATATTATTCTCCATAACTTCCACCACCTCCAACGGGATCCCACCACTAAGCGCATCTTTCCCTCCCCCCCGCCCCCCTGCTTTCCGCAGGGATCACTCCCTACACAACTCCCTTGTCCATTCGTCCCCCCCATCCCTCCCCACTGATCTCCCTGCTGGCACTTATCCGTGTAAGCGGAACAAGTGCTACACATGCCCTTACACTTCCTCCCTTACCACCATTCAGGGCCCCAAACAGTCCTTCCAGGTGAGGCAACACTTCACCTGTGAGTCGGCTGGGGTGATATACTGCGTCCGGTGCTCCCGATGTGGCCTTTTATATATTGGCGAGACCCGACGCAGACTGGGAGACCGCTTTGCTGAACATCTACACTCTGTCCGCCAGAGAAAGCAGGATCTCCCAGTGGCCACACATTTTAATTCCACATCCCATTCCCATTCTGACATGTCTATCCACGGCCTCCTCTACTGTAAAGATGAAGCCACACTCAGGTTGGAGGAACAACACCTTATATTCCGTCTGGGTAGCCGCCAACCTGATGGCATGTACATCGACTTCTCTAACTTCCGCTAATGCCCCACCTCCCCCTCGTACCCCATCTGTTACTTATTTTTATACACACATTCTTTCTCTCACTCTCCTTTTTCTCCCTCTGTCCCTCTGAATATACCCCTTGCCCATCCTCTGGGTCCACCCCCCCCCGTCTTTCTCCCCGGACCTCCTGTCCCATGATCCTCTCGTATCCCCTTTTGCCTATCACCTGTCCAGCTCTTGGCTCTATCCCTCCCCCTCCTGTCTTCTCCTATCATTTTGGATCTCCCCCTCCCCCTCCAACTTTCAAATCCCTTACTCACTCTTCTTTCAGTTAGTCCTGACGAAGGGTCTCGGCCTGAAACGTCGACTGCACCTCTTCCTAGAGATGCTGCCTGGCCTGCTGCGTTCACCAGCAACTTTTATGAGTGTTGATTGAATTACCAGTACCTGCAGAATTCCTGTTGTTTGCATCATACATCTGTCTGATGGGCACAAATGGGTCATTACGGGTGAGCAGTTTATCTGATGTTATTCGCCTCTTGGTTTCCTTGAATGCTCTTTCACATCTTTCTGACGATTCCCACTTTGCTCTGATCTGCAACATTGCATTCAATGGGTGCAGCACCATATATAAGAAATAGGAGCAGGAGTAGGCCATCTGGCCTGTCAAGCCTGCACTGCCATAGAAACCATAGAAACTACAGCACAGAAACAGGCCTTTTGGCCCTTCTTGGCTGTGCCGAACCATTTTCTGCCTAGTCCCACTGACCTGCACACGGACCATATCCCTCCATACACCTCCCATCCATGTATCTGTCCAATTTATTCTTAAATGTTAAAGAAGAACCCGCATTTACCACCTCGTCTAGCAGCTCATTCCACACTCCCACCACTCTCTGTGTGAAGAAGCCCCACCTAATGTTCCCTTTAAACTTTTCCACCCTCACCCTTAACCCATGTCCTCTGGTTTTTTTCTCCCCTTGCCTCAGTGGAAAAAGCCTGCTTGCATTCACTCTATCTATACCCATCATAATTTTATACACCTCTATCAAATCTCCCCTCATTCTTCTACGCTCCAGGGAATAAAGTCCGAACGTATTCAACCTTTCTCTGTAACTGAGTTTCTCAAGTCCTGGCAACATCCTTGTAAAGCTTCTCCGCACTCTTTCAACCTTATTTATATCCTTCCTGTAATTTGGTGACCAAAACTGAACACAATACTCCAGATTCGGCCTCACCAATGCCTTATACAACCTCATCATAACATTCCAGCTCTTATACTCAATACTTTGATTAATAAAGGCCAATGTACCAAAAGCTCTCTTTACGACCCTATCAACTTGTGACGCCACTTATAGGGAATTTTGTATCTGTATTCCCAGATCCCTCTGTTCTACTGCACTCCTCAGTGCCTTACCATTAACCCTGTATGTTCTACCTTGGTTTGTCCTTCCAACGTGCAATACCTCACACTTGTCTGTATTAAACTCCATCTGCCATTTTTCAGCCCATTTTTCCAGCTGGTCCAAGTCCCTCTGCAGGCTCTGAAAACCTTCCTCACTGTCTACTACGCCTCCAATCTTTGTATCATCAGCAAATTTGCTGATCCAATTTACCACATTATCATCCAGATCATTGATATAGATGACAAATAACAATGGACCCAGCACTGATCCCTGTGGCACACCACTAGTCACAGGCCTCCACTCAGAGAAGCAATTCTGTACCACCACTCTTTGGCTTCTTCCATTGAGCCAACGTCTAATCCAATTTACCACCTCTCCATGTATACCTAGCAACTGAATTTTCCTAACTAACCTCCCATGTGGGACCTTGTCAAAAGCCTTACTGAAATCCATGTAGACAATATCCACTGCCTTCCCTTCATCCACTTTCCTGGTAACCTCCTCGATAAACTCCAATAGATTCGTCAAACATGACCTACCATGCACAAAGCCATGTTGACTCTCCCTAATAAGTCCCTGTCTATCCAAATGCTTGTAGATTCTGTCTCTTAGTACTCCCTCCAATAACTTACCTACTACCGACGTTAAATTTACTGGCCTATAATTTCCCGGATTACTTTTCGATCCTTTTTTAAACAACGAAACAACATGAGCCACTCTCCAATCCTCCGGCACCTCACCCGTAGACAGCGACATTTTAATTATTTCTGCCAGGGCCCCCGCAATTTCAACACTAGTCTCCTTCAAGGTCCGAGGGAACACTCTGTCAGGTCCCGGGGATTTATCCACTTTAATTTTCCTCAAGACAGCAAGCACCTCCCCCTTTTCAATCTGTACAGTTTCCATGATCTCACTACTTGATTCCCTCAATTCCATAGACTTCATGCCAGTAAATACAGACGCAAAAAACCTATTTAAGATCTCCCCCATTTCCTTTGGTTCCGCACAAAGCCGACCACTCTGATCTTCAAGAGGACCAATTTTATCCCTTACAATCCTTTTGCTCTTAATATACCTGTAAAAGCTCTTTGGATTATCCTTAACTTTGACTGCCAAGGCAACCTCATGTCTTCTTTTAGCCCTCCTGATTACTTTCTTAAGTATTTTCTTGCACTTCTTATACTCCTCAAGCACCTGATTTACTCCCTGTTTCCTATACATTTCATACAACTCCCTCTTCTTCTTTATCAGAGTTGCAATATCCCTTGAGAACCAAGGTTCCTTATTCCTATTCAATTTGCCTTTAATCCTGACAGGAACATACAAACTCTGCACTCTCAAAATTTCCCCTTTGAAGGCTTCCCACCTACCAATCACATCTTTGCCAGAGAACAACCTGTCCCAATCCGTGCTTTTTAGATCCTTTCTCATTTCTTCAAATACAATAGGATCATGGCTGATCTGGCCATGGACTCATCTCCACCTACCTGCCTTTTCCCCATAATCCTTAATTCCCCTACTATGCAAGAATCTATCCAACCTTGTCTTAAATATATTTACTGAGGTAGCCTCCACTGCTTCATTGGGCAGAGAATTCCACAGATTCACCACTCTCTGGGAAAAGCAATTACTGCTGATAAAACATAGAAAACCTACAGCACAATACAGGCACTTCGGCCTACAATCTTGAGCCGAACATGTACTTACTTTATAAATTACCTGGGGTTACCCATAGCCCTCTATTTTTCTAATCTCCATGTACCTATCCAGGAGTCTCTTAAAAGACCCTATCATATCCACTTCCACCACTGTTGCCGGCAGCCCATTCCACCTACTCACCACTCACTGTGTGAAAAAACACACTTACCCCTGACATCTCCTCTGTACCTACTTCCAAGCACCTTAAAACTGTGCCCTCTCGTGTTAGTCATTTCAGCCCTGGGAAAAAGCCTTTGACTATCCACACAATCAATGCCTCTCATCATCTTATACACCTCTATCAGGTCACCTCTCATCTTCTGCTGCTCCAAGAAGAAAAGGCCAAGTTCACTCAACCTGTTCTCATAAGGCATGCTCCCCAGTCCAGGCAACATCCTTGTAAATCTCCTCTGCACCCTTTCTATGGTTTCCACATACCTTCCTGTAGTGAGGTGACCAGAACTGAGCACAGTACTCCAAATGGGGTCTGACCAGGTCCTATATAGCTGCAACATTACCTCTCAGCTCTTAAACTGAATCCCATGGTTGATGAAGGCCAATGCACTGTATGCCTTCTAAACCACAGAGTCAACCTGCGTAGCAGCCTTACGTGTCTTATGGACTCAGACCCCAAAATCCCTCTGATCTTCCACACCGCTGAGAGCCTTACCATTAATACTATATTCTGCCATCATATTTGACCTAACAAAATGAACCACCTCATACTTATCTGCATTGAACTCCATCTGCTACTTCTCAGCCCAGTTTTGCATCCTATCAATGTCCTGCTGTAACCTCTGACAGCCCTCCACACTGTCCACAACACCTCCAACTTTTGTGTCATCAGCAACCTTACTTACCCATCCCTCCACTTCCTCATCCTGATCATTTATAAAAATCACCAAGAGAAGGGGTCCCAGAACAGATCCCTGAGGCACACCACTGGCCACCGACCTCCATGCAGAATATGACCCATCTCCAACCACTTTGCTTTTTGTACGCAAGCCAATTTTGGATTCACAAAGCAAGGTCCCCTTGGATCCCATTCCTCCTTACTTTCTCAATAACCCTAACCCCTTGCTGAAATCCATACACACTACATCTACTGCTCTACTTTCATCAATGTGTTTAGTCACATCCTCAAAAAATTCAATCAGGCTCGTAAGGCATGACCTGCTTTTGACAAAACCATGCTGACTATTCCTAATCGTATTATGCCTCTCCAAATGTTCATAAATCCTGCCTCTCGGGATCTTTTCCATCAACTTACCAACCACTGAAGTAAGACTCACTGGTCTATAAATTTCCTGGGCTATCTCTGCTCCTTTTCTTGAATAAGGGAGCATAATCTGCAACCCTCCAGTCCTCTGGAACCTCTCCCATCCCCATTGATGATGCAAAGATCATTGCCAGAGGCTCAGAAATCTCCTCCCTCACCTCCAACAGTAGCTTAGGGTACATCTCATCTGGTCCCGGAGACTTGTCCAACTTGATGCTTTCCAAAAGCTCCAGAACATCCTCTTTCTTAATGTCTATATGCTCAAGCTTTTCAATCAGTTGTCAGTCATCCCTACAATCGCCAAGATCCTTTTCTGCACTGAATACTGAAGCAAAGTACTCATTAAGCACCTCTGCTATCTCCACCAGTTCCATGCACACTTTTCCACTGTCACACTTGATTGGTCCTATTCTCTCATGTCTTATCCTCTTGCTCTTCACATACTTGTAGAATGCCTTAGGGTTTTCTTTAATCCTGCTCACCAAGGCCTTCTCATGGTCACTTCTGGCTCTTCTAATTCCATTTTTAAGCTCCTTCCTGCTAGCCTTATAATTTTCTAGATCTCTATCATTACCTAGTTTTTTTGAACCTTTCGTAAGCTTTTCTTTTCTTCTTGACTAGATTTTCAACAGCGTTTGTACACCACGATTCCTGTATCCTGCCATCCTTTCCCCGTCTCATTGGAATGTACCTATACAGCATGCCACACAAATATCCTCATAACATTTGCCACACATTTCCCTGAGAACATCTGTTCCCAAATTATGCTTCCAAGTTCCCACCTGGTAGCTTCATATTTTCCCCTTACTCCAATTAAATGCTTTCCTAACTTGTCTGTTCCTATCCCTCTCCAATGCTGTGGTAAAGGAGATAGAATTGTGATCACTATCTCCAAAATGCTCTCCCACTGAGAGACCTGACACCTGACCAGGTTCATTTCCCAATACCAGATCAAGTACAGCCTCTCCTCTTGTAGGCTTATTTACATATTGTGTCAGGAAACCTTCCTGAACACACCTAACAAACTCTACCCCATCTAAACCCCTTGATCTCGGGAGATGCCAATCAATATTTGGGAAATTAAAATCTCCCACCATGACTGCCCTGTTATTATTACAGTACACTTTTCCAGAATCTGTCTCCCTATCTGCTCCTCAATGTCTCTGTTACTATTGGGAGGTCTACAAAAAACACCCAGTAGAGTTATTGACCCCTTCCTGTTTCTAACTTCCACCCACAGAGACTCCGTAGACAACCCCTCCATGACTTCCTTCTTTTCTGCAGCCGTGACACTATCTCTGATCAGCAGTGCCACGCCCCCACCTCTTTTGCCTCCCTCCCTGTCCTTTTTGAAATATCTAAAGCCTGGCACTCGAAGTAACCATTCCTGCCCCTGGGCTATCCAAGTCTCTGTAATGGCCACATAATCATAGCTCCAAGTACTGATCACACTCTAAGCTCACCTGCTTTGTTCATGATGCTTCTTGCATTAAAATAGACACATCTCAAACCATCGGTCTGAGTACGTCCCTTCTCTATCACCTGCCTATCCTCCCTCTCACACTGTCTCCAAGCTTTCTCTATTTGTGATCCAACTGCCTCTCCCTCTGTCTCTTTAGTTCGGTTCCCACCCCCCAGCAATTCTAGTTTAAACTCTCCCCAGCAGCCTTAGCAAACCTCCCTGCCAGGATGTTGGTTCCCCTCGGATTCAAGTGCAACCCATCCTTTTTGTACAGGTCACTCCTGCCCCACAGGAGGTCCCAATGATCCAGGAATCCAAATCCCTGCCCCCTGCTCCAAACCCTCAGCCACACATTTATCCTCCACCTCCCTCTATTCCTATACTCACTGTCACGTGGCATAGGCAGTAATCCTGAGATTACTACCTTTTGAGGTCCTGCTTCTTAACTTCCTTCCTACCTCCCTGTAGTCCATTTTCTGGATCTCCCTTTTCCTACTTATGTCATTGATACCAATATGTACCACGACCTCTGGCTGATCTTCCCACTTCAGGATATCATGGACACTATCAGAAACATCCCAGAACCTGGCACCTGGGAGGCAAACTACCATCTGTGTTTCTTTCCTGTGTCCACAGAATCGCCTGTCTGACCCCCTAACTATAGAGTCCCCTATTACTGATGCCTTCTTCCTTTCCCTACCCTTCTGAGCCACAGGGCCAGACTCTGTGCCAGAGACGCGGCCACTGTTGCTTCCCCCAGGTAGGCCGTCTCCCCCGACAGTGCTCAAACAGGAGTACTTATTGTTAAGGGGTACAGCCACAGGGGTACTCTCCAGTATCTGACTCTTGCCCTTGTCTCTCCTGACTGTTACCCTCTTATCTGTCTCCCCAGGCCCCGGTGTGACTACTTGCCAATAACTCCTTTCTATCACCTCCTCACTTTCCCTGACCAGATGAAGGTCATCGAGTTGCATCTCCAGTTCCCTAACACGGTTCCTAAGGAACTGCAGCTCTACACACCTGACGCAGATGTGGCCATCTGGGAGGCTGGGAATCTCCCAGATATCCCACATTTGACACCCAGTACAGTACACTGGCCTCACAGACATATTTCCTGCTTCTATTCCTCACAGGTAACTTACCTCACCTCGACCTGTTATTGCCGAAGCCCGAATGAGCCAAAGTCCTACCACTCTGCCTCAGATCACTCCGTCAATGACCGCCTCTTTGATGACCATTCCACTAGGCAGTGTCTCCCTTTTATGCCTGAACCTTCCCTACTATCTAACTCACGATTGGTGCTCCAGTTATAGCCACTGATAGGCCACGTACAATGGACAAACCGTCTTGAAGCTCCCTTTTTAAATAACTGCCACCGACCTGCGAGAAATCCCTCTTGGTAAAGCTCTGTTGACGCCACTGATAGGCCACATACTCATCTCCGTCCTAAATCTACTCCCCCAAATCTTGAGGCTATGTCCCCTAGTTCTAGTCTCACTCACCAGTGGAAACAACTTCCTTACCTCTATTTTATCTATCCCTTTCATATATGTTTCTGTAAGAGGTACCCCATGCAAGGCTTATTGAGAAAGTAAGGAGGCATGGGATCCATGGGGACCTTCCTTTGTGGATCCAGAATTGGCTTGCCCACAGAAGGCAAAGAGTGGTTGTAGATGGGTGATATTCTGCATGGAGGCCGGTGACCAGTGGTGGACCAATCTCTTCGGGATTTTTATAAATAACCGGGATGAGGAAGTGGAGGGATGGGTTAGTAAATTTGCTGATGACACAAAGGTTGGGGGTGTTGTGGATAGTATGGAGGGCTGTCAGAGGTTACAGCAGGACATCAATAGGATGCAAAACTGGGCTGAGAAGTGGCAGATGGAGTTCAACCCAGATAAGTGTGAGGTGGTTCATTTTGGTAGGTCAAGTATGTTTGCAGAATATAGTATTAATGGTAAGACTCTTGGCAACGTGGAGGATCGGAGGATGAGAGGTGACCTAATAGAGGTGTACACGATGATGAGAGGCATTGATCGTGTGGATAGTCAGAGGCTTTTTCCCAGGGTTGAAATAGCTAACACGGGAGGGCACAGTTTTAAGGTGCTTGGAAGTAGGTACAGAGATGTCAGGGGCAAGTTTTTTTTTAATACAGAGTGGTGAGTGTGTGGAATAGGCTGCCAACAATCATGGTGGAGGCGGATACGATAAGGTCTTTTCAGAGACTCCTGGATAGGCACATGGAGCTCAGAAAAATAGAGGGCTATGGGTAGCCCTAGGTAATTTCTAAAGTAAGTACATGTTTGGCTCAGGATTGTGGGCTGAAGGGCCTGTATTGTGCTGTAGGTTTTCTATGTTTCTAAGATCACCCCTCATTCTTCTGAATTCCAGAGAGTACAGTCCCAGGCGACTCAATCTCTCCTCATAGTCTAACCTCCTCATCTCTGGAATCAACCTGGTGAACCTCCTCTGCACCGCCTCCAAAGCCAGTGCATCCCTCCTCAAGAAAGGAGACCAGAACTGCACACAGTACTCCAGGTGTGGCCTCACCAGTACTCCGTACAGTGGCAGCATAACCTCCGTTTTTAAATTCAATCCCTTTAGCAATGAAGTCAAATATCCCATTTGCCTACATGATAGCCTACTTCACCTGCAAACCAACCTTTTGTGATTCATGCACAAGCACTCCCAGGTCCCTCTGCACAGCAGCATGCTGTAATTTTTCACCATTTAAATAATAATCTGATCTTCCATTTTTCCTTCAAAAGTAGATGACCTCGTATTTACCAACATCGTATTCCATCTGCCAGACCCTTACGCACTCACTTAACCTATCTATATCTCTCTGCAGGTTCTCAGTATTTTCTGCACAAACTGCTTTTCCAATCAATTTCGTATCATCAACAAACATGGACACTACACTTGGTCCCCTCTTCCAGATTATGAATGTATATCGTGAACAATTGCGGGCCCAGCACCAACCCCTGTGGCACACCACTCACCACTGATTGCCAACCAGAGTAACACCCATGTATCCCAACTCTCTGCTTTCTATTAGTTAACTAATCCTCTATCCATGCTAATACATCACCCCCAACTCAGTACATCCTTATCTTATGGATATGTCTTATGAAGCACTTTATCGAACGCCTTCTGGAAATCCAAATAAATTATCTCCATCTGTTCTCCTCTATCCACTGTGCTCGTTATATCCTCGAAAAACTCCGGAAAGTTTGTCAAACAGTACTTGCCTTTGCTGAAGCTATGCTGTGCCTGCCTGAATCAATCTCTTTCCAGGTGCCTCGCCATCTCTTCTTTAATGATAGCTACAAGCATTTTCCCAACTATAGATGTTAAACTAACTGGGCTATAGTTACCTACCTCTTGTCTACATCCTTTTTTGAACATTCATCGTCTTCCAATCCACCAGGACCTGTCCAGAGTCCAGAGAATTTTAGTAAATTATCACCAAAGCCTCTACTATAACTTCTGCCATTTCTTTCAGCACGCTGGGATACATTCCATCGGGACCAGGGGACTTGCCTATCTTCAGGCCCACAAGTTTGCTCAGCACTACCTCTTTAATGATTGTGTCGGGGCCCTCACCTCCTCCCATCACATCCATAACATCTCTCTTTGCCATGTCGGACGTGACCTCCACTATGAAGACCAACACGAAATAGTCATTCAAAGCCAATATCAATTCCCCCTTCTCATCCTCCAAGGTACCTACATTCACTTTAGCCACCCTTTTCTGCTTTATATAATTATAAAAAAACTTTTACCATCTGTTTTTATATTTTGTGCTTGTTTATTTTAATTACCTTCCCTTTCTTTATTGCTTGCTTTAGATCTTTGTTGCTTTTAAAGTCTTCCCGTCTTTCCAGTTTCTCATTACTCTTGGTGACTTTGTATGCACAAGCTTTAGTTTGATGCCTTTTTTAATCTCCTTGGTTGTCCAAGGCTGGCTTTCCCCACTCTTACTGTCCTTGCTTTTAACTGGGATATACTTTTGTTGAGCACCATGAAAAATCTCTTTGAAAGTCTTCCACTGTTCCTCAACTGTCCCACCATATAACCTGTGTTCCCAGTCTACACTAGCTAAATTCTCCTTCATCCCATTGTAGTCTCCATTGTTCAGGCATAACACACTGGTTTTTGATCAAACTATTGCACCCTCCATTTGTATGAGAAACTCAATCATTCTGTGACCACTTCCCAGAGGATCCCCAACTACAAGATCACTGATTTTCCCTGTCTCATTGCACAGGACCAGATCTAAGACAGCACTTTCCCTTATAGGTTCAGTAACATGCTGTTCAAGAAAGCCATCATGGATGCATTCTATGAAGTCCTCCTCAAGATTGCCTTGACCAACTTGATTCACCTAATCTGTGTGCAAGTTAAGTTCCCCCACGATAACTGTTGTTCCATTCTTACATGCCTCAGATATTTCTCTGTTTATTGCCTGTGCGACTGTAATGTTATTATTCGGTGGCCGACAGACAACTCCCACCTGTGATTTTTTTTTCCCTTTTCTATTTCTAATCTCTACCCAGATGGATTCAACATTCTGCTTCTTAGATCTTATACCGTCTCTCACTATCACCCTGATCTCATCCATAATTAAGAACGCTACCCCACCTCCCTTACCTTCCTGCCTATCCTTCCGTGTTACTTAATATCCTCGGATATTCAATTCGTACTCCTCTCCACCCTGCAACCACGTTTCTGTAATGGCCACTAAATCATACCCCTTTGTACTGATTTGTGCCACAAGTTCACTAACTTATTTTGAATGAAATGTCGTTACTCATTGTGCTTTTAAAATCTTGTAATCTTTTTCTCTTTTGCACTTGACTTTCTTTACTCCACTCTTACTTTTCTCTGTTTTATCTTTTGCTTTTTCTTTATCCACACTTTTCTATTTTACTTTATCCATACTTCTCCAATCTGTTGAACCCACCCCCTACTATTTAATTTAAAGCCCTATCCACAGCCCTAGTTATGTGATTCACTAGGCTCCCAGGTCCCATCACAGTTTAGGTGGCACCTGTCCCATTGGTACAGCTCCCTCCTTCCCCAATACTGGTGCCCATTTCTCATTAATTCAAACCCACTTCTCCCACACTAATCCTTGAGCCACACATTTAACTCTCTAATCTTCTTGACTCTGTGCCAATTTGCACGTGGTTCAGGTACTAATTCAGAGATTACTACCTTTTTGGTTCTGATTTTTTTTTATTTTATTCCCTTGTTGCTCAGACTCCCTCAGCAGAACCTGTTTCCTTGTTCTACCCATGTTGTTGGTACACACATGGACCATGACTGTAACAATATTTGTGAGAAACCGGTGGTAGTAGTTTACAAGGCTGACTTTTTTTCTGGTTTTAGTGCTTGCAGCACTGCTTCAATCTTCTCTTGTGACTTACGTAAAACCTTGCTTGGCAATGACATGTGCACAATATGCGATTTCATTCTTGGAAAAAACTCACATTTCTCTCTCTTTGCACGCAGACCATGCTCACGCAGCCTGGTAAGCACTTTACCAAGGTTCTGGAGGTGCTCTTCATCATACTTGTCAGTCACAATGATATCATCAAGGTAACATTGTGTTCCTGGGATATCTTGGAGAACTTGGCCTGTCACTCTTTGCCAAATTGCTAGAGCTGATGTGATGCCAAAGATGAGACTATTATACAGGAACAGTCTCTTGTGAGTGTTGATTGTGAGGAATTTCCTAGTCGACTCAATCCCCACTTGTACATAGGTTTGTGACAAGTCAATTTTTGTAAACCTCTCCCCGTCTGTCAAAGATGCAAAAACAAAATGTCTTCTATTCGTGGCAAGGGATACTGCACAGTACACAGCACAGGGTTGATGCTCACCTTGAAGTCCCTTGGCCTTCCCTTCCTTGATCATCAGGACAAAGGGCATGGCCCAATCACTACACTCAACCTTGGAGAGAGTGCCAGATGCCTCCCAGCTCTGAAGTTCAGCCTCTACTTTAGGACATAGTGTGAAAAGCAATGGGCGTGCCTTATGGAATTTTGGCGTTGCTGTTTCATCCAGTTCAATTCTGGCCTCCATGCCTTTGAGTTTACCAATCACTTTCTCAAAACACCTTCTCATTAGATTTAAGCAACTGTTGACAGTCTCTGGTTAGTACTACCATTTAGGCTACAGTTGCCTGTTGATGACACATGGAGAGCTTTGATTTTGAGCCAGTCTAGTTGGAATTTTCTCAACCACATACATCTGAAAAGTGTTGGTCCTCCACTTTTCAGCACAAAGCTCTGACTGGTGTGTTTGGTTTCCGTATGTTACATACACTTTCAGTTTGCCTTTGGGAGACACTTTATCACCTGTATAGGTCTTTAGAATCACCAAGGGCTTTTCTAATGGTAGCTTAGAAAACAATCTGTTGTAGTCGGCCTCGGGAATTACTGACACAGCTAACTCTGTATCAAGATCCAATTTCAGTTTTATACCAGACACATCTGTTGTGATCCATATGATTTCACAATCTGTTTTAGTAATGCTATGCAGTTCTAGGCATGACAGCTCACTTTTGTCGGACTCAGTGTTGTCTCATTCAGTTTCACATTCAGTCACCTTGTGCATTTGTCTAGTTCTGTGTTTGAAACTTTTCTCTCTGTGTGGAATTTCTCTTTGGTTGTGCCTTTTGTCTGACTTGCACACTCTCTATGTGACCCTGTCAGTGACACTTCCTGCAAACTTTCTTTGAACCAACAGTCATTTGCATTATGGGATGATTTGCCACATCAATAATATTTTCAACTTTTTGCATCATTCAGGGCATTTTGTGTATTTCACATTCTAAATTCTTTTTCTGTAGTTCCAACACATTCTTTGCTGCTGTCTAACAATATTAAAATGGTCAATGCCTGTTCTAAGGTTAGGTCTGTTTCTGACAGTAGCCTTTTTTGTGTGCTTTGACTATGCACGC
Organism: Mobula hypostoma; assembly: GCF_963921235.1. NCBI lineage: Eukaryota > Metazoa > Chordata > Chondrichthyes > Myliobatiformes > Myliobatidae > Mobula > Mobula hypostoma. Next base: position 44,122,126 of record NC_086099.1, on the reverse strand, counting down.
CACATATGAGCCTGTTCTTTAATACGTCAGAAAGTCCATCTCCAAAGTCACAATATTGGGAAAGTTTGCACAGTTCGGCAATGTATTCAGAAATGCTTTCATCCTTATACTGGTTCATTTTGTGAAATCCAAATCTCTCAGCTATTACTAACAGTTTAGCACTCAAGTGATTTTGTAAAGTTGCAACGATTCCGTCGAACGTCTTGCTTGCTGGCTTTTCAGGATTTACTAAGTTGCGTAAGAGCCTGTATGTTTTAGCACCCATTAGCTAAGAAGCATGGGGACTTTCTTTTCCTCGTCCATGTCGTTCACATTACAATACAGTTCAACCCTCTCAATATACAATTCCCACTCCTCTATCAAATTCATCAACATTTGCGACTAAGTCCATCATCGTGTTTTTTTAACTTTGCCAGTTGTGCATCTCTTACTGTGTACTGTGCACTATTATTCACACAGCATCCTTTTGTTAGCATCCATGACAGCCTTCTCGAAACTGATTCGCTCTTTGCTCTCGCTGTATCTCTCCCTTCCTCTGAATTCTGTTGTCTTGTAACTGTCAGTGCTACTGGCGACATCCGCTGCTATTCAGGTTCGTACTTGTCGTCAATTTGTTGTGTCTGTATAATGACGTATCAATTAAATAAAAGCATGCACACAGAGGTGAGGTTAATTGGTATAGTCACTTTGCGGCGAGAGGGAAACAGGTCGGTGCACATGGTTAAGTTATCAGTCAATAAGTAGTACTAAGGGGAGTCATTGCACTAACAAAAATAGATCCATACATTACAGCAAGCATGAAGTAGCCTTCAATTATTCTTGCGGTTTTGGGCTGGTTCTGTAGTTGCCCAGAAGCCTCCTGGTTCCACGCCTTAACTGCCAAGCACTGGCAGCCTGACCAGAAAACTAAAGCTCAACGAGTGCAAATAAATTGCCTTCACAACTTAGATGAAGGGTAGTTGTACAACCATTGCTCTCCACGTTACACACAAAACAGTAGTTATACTTTATACAAATGTATTTCAAAATATACTCTAAATGGCACCAACTTATCACTTATTAAAACGTTGTTTTGAAATGGTTCAAGAATTCAGCATCAATAGCTAGGAAGTGCAACTCTAGAGAGTGGACTGAAGCACCACAAGAGGTACGTCTAGTGTTTTTATTTTATTATAGTGTAGTAATTGGAAAACAGCTCTTCTCCCACTTCTATGTCTCGAAGAGCCACAAGAACTACACATCGCAAAGGCCTGCAAAAGAAAAGCAGTAAATTCATGAATAACAGATGAAGCATTTGTTGCAAAGTAAACACCACAATCATATAGAATGAAATGTTTTAATATATGAATAGCTCAAGTCTTCTAATATTTTGTTTTTATGCTTAGAGGCTTTTTACCTGTTTATGGGTTTTGAACTAACTTGAAGTAATGTTAGAGTGATTTTTGGGTTTAGGTCATTTACATTTAGCAAATAGCTTTGGCTACCAGTCTTCCATTCCTTCAAAATGTATTGTGGATTCCTAAAAGCTGTGGATCCCAGTCCAGACACTGCTGGTGTCTGTGGGATGGATGTGAATCAGAAAGTGTTAAGTTTGTATGTAGTTTCAAAAGAAATCATTGTCTATACTTCGTAAATATGGAATTGTCCTTTGTGGTTAGCAAATTAGTATCGAGCCCCACATTGGGCCAGCAGTCCTTTCCACTGAAAGCTTCTCCATATGATGCCTGCTGTACCTTGTTTTGGCAAATAAAGAAGCTGTTTTGTATCTACCAGTAATTCTCTCAGCGATTTCATTCACACAACAAGTAATACTTACAACTGATTTGCCAGTAGATAGAAATAATCTTTTACTCTTTACCCTATGAAACCTTTCTAATTCTGAGTACTTCAATCAAGCATTGCAGTTTTTATTTTCTGCAATGAATTTAGGCTTAATTTCTCCAAATGATCCATTGTAGCGATGTGCTACACACAGCGCTAGAATAACCACACGGAGTCGGTGAGTTGGAGTTGCGATGAAAGAGGTTTATTCAAACTTTGCGGCCCGCTTTAAAGCCTTCCCGTTCCCGCCCTTTTTGCTGCCGGCCCTCTGCCTGCGTGCGCTGTTTCGTGAGCCGGTTTGTGGGTGTCAGAAAGTGGGTCGCCACATAGCCCCGCCCCCCCCAGAACCGGCAATACCTCCCCCAATGTCCACAGTCTGGATCGGCCTCTGTTTGGGAGGTCTGCCCCTGCGCCGTGGTGCCTGAGCCTGGACCGGTTGCGCCAAGTCCACATGGGCCGGTTTGAGTCGGTCCACCGTGAAAACCTCCTCTCTCCCCCCAATGTCCAGCACGAACGTGGACCCGTTGTTGCTGATCACCTTAAACGGCCCCTCGTAGGGCCGCTGTAGCGGTGCCCGGTGTCCGCCCCGTCGTACAAAAAGAAACTTACAGTTCTGCAGGTCTTTGGGTACGCAGGTCGGGCTCTGTCCGTGCTGTGAAGTGGGTATGGGGGGGCCAGGTCACCGAGCCTCTCCCATAGTCTGTCCAGGACTGCTGTGGGTTCTTCCTCTTGCCCCCTTGGGGCTGGTATGAACTCTCCTGGGACGACCAGGGGCGCGCCGTACACCAACTCGGCCGACGAGGTGTGTAGATCCTCTTTGGGCGCCGTGCGGATTCCGAGCAGGACCCAGGGAAGTTCGTCCACCCAGTTAGGCCCCTCCAGGCGGGCCATGAGAGCCGATTTCAGGTGACGGTGGAAGCGCTCCACTAGTCCGTTCAACTGTGGGTGGTAGGCAGTTGTGTGGTGTAGCTGTTTCCTAAAAGTCTGGCCATAGCCGACCACAGGCTGGAGGTGAACTGGGCGCCCCTGTCGGAGGTAATGTGGGCCGGTACCCCAAAGCGTGCTACCCAGGTTGCGATCAGTGCTCGGGCGCAGGATTCGGAGGTGGTGTCGCTGATCGGGACTGCCTCTGGCCATCTGGTGAACCGGTCTATCATAGTTAGGAGGTACCGCGCTCCTCGTGACACTGGCAGGGGCCCCACGATATCCACATGAATGTGGTTGAACCTCCGGCGGGTGGGTTCGAACCGCTGCGGTGGAGCCTTGGTGTGCCGCTGCACCTTGGCTGTTTGGCACTGCATGCACGTTTTGGCCCATTCACTGACCTGTTTACGAAGTCCATGCCACACGAACCTGTTGGAGACCAGCCGGACAGTTGTCCTGATGGAGGGGTGCGCTAAGTTGTGAATGGAATCAAAAACTCGCCGCCCCCAGGCTGCTGGGACGACGGGGCGGGGTTGGCTGGTAGCTACGTCACACAGTAGGGTCCTCTCACCTGGGCCTACGGGGAGGTCTTGGAGCTGCAAACCGGAAGCTGCAGTCCTGTAACTGGGGATCTCGGCATCTGCCTGCTGTGCCTCTGCCAGTGCTGCATAGTCCACCCCCGGGACAGGGCCTGTATGGTAGGTCTGGATAGTGCGTCCGCCACGACATTGTTCTTTCCTGATACATGCCGGATGTCCGTCGTGTACTCAGAGATGTAGGACAGATGTCGCTGCAGGCGGGACGACCAGGGGTCGGACACCTTCGTGAACGCAAAGGTAAGCGGTTTGTGGTCTGTGAACGCGGTGAAGGGCCTACCTTCTAAGAAGTACCTGAAATGCCGGATTGCCAGGTATAGTGCCAATAGCTCCCGGTCGAAAGCACTGTATTTGAGTTCGGGTGGTCGTAGGTGTTTGCTGAAGAACGCCAGGGGTTACCAGCGACCCTCGATGAGTTGTTCCAGCACTCCACCAACCGCTGTGTTGGATGTGTCCACCGTGAGGGCAGTAGGAATGTCCGTTCTGGGGTGCACTAGCATCACGGCGTTTGCCAAGGCCTCTTTGGTTTTAACAAAAGCGGTTGCGGCCTCTTCGTTCCAGGTAATGTCCTTGCCCTTACCCGACATTAGAATGAACAAGGGGCGCATGGTTCGGGCTGCTGAGGGGAGGAAACGGTGGTAGAAATTCACCATACCCACGAATTCCTGCAAGCCTTTGATTGTGTTGGGTTGGGGGAAGTGGTGGACCGCGTCTACCTTGGCGGGCAGCGGGGTTGCCCCGTCTTTAGTAATCCTGTGGCCCAGGAAGTCGATGGTGTCGAGTCCGAACTGGCATTTGGCTGGATTGATTGTAAGGCCGAATTCACTCAGGCGGGAGTAGAGCTGGCGGAGGTGGGACAGATGCTCCTGCCAACTACTGCTGGCTATGAGGATGTCGTCCAAATAGATGAATGCAAAGTCCAGGTCACGTCCCACCGCATCCATTAGCCGCTGGAAAGTCTGTGCGGCGTTCTTTAGACCAAACGGCATTTGGAGGAATTCGAAAAGTCCGAACGGGGTGATAAGTGCTGTTTTGGGGATGTCGTCCGGATGTACAGGGATTTGATGGTATCCCCGGACGAGGTCTACCTTGGAAAAGATCCTTGCGCCGTGTAGGTTTGCTGCGAAGTCTTGAATGTGCAGCACAGGGTAGCGGTCTGGCGTTGTAGCCTCGTTCAGTCTGCGGTAGTCACCGCATGGTCTCCAGCCCCCCGTTGCCTTGGGCACCATGTGAAAGGGGGAGGCCCATGGGCTGTCGGACCGTCGTATGATCCCTAATTCCTCTATCTTCTTGAACTCCTCCTTCGCCAGTCGGAGCTTGTCCGGGGGAAGCCTTCGAGCACGGGCGTGGAGGGGTGGTCCCTGGGTCGGGATGTGGTGCTGTACTCCGTGTCTGGGCATGGCTGCTGTGAACTGCGGTGTCAGTACTGATGGGAAATCCGCCAGGACCCTGGTGAATTCATCGTCGGACAGCGTGATGGAGTCCAGGTGTGGGGCTGGCAACTGTGCTTCACCCAGGGAGAACGTTTGAAAAGTCTTGGCGTGGACTAATCGCTTCCCTTGCAGGTCGACCAGCAGGCTGTGGGCTCGTAGAAAATCTGCCCCCAGCAGTGGTTGGGTCACGGCGGCCAGTGTGAAGTCCCACGTGAACCGGCTGGAGCTGAACTGTAGCCGCACCGTGCGGGTGCCGTAGGTTCGTATTGTGCTGCCATTAGCGGCCCTCAGGGTGGGTCCCGGTTCTCTGTTGCGGGTGTCGTAACTCATTGGAGGTAAGACGCTGATCTCCGCTCCGGTGTCGACCAAAAAGCGGCGTCCCGATTGCTTGTCCCAGACGTACAGGAGGCTGTCCTAATGGCCAGCCGCCGTAGCGATCGGCAGCGGCTGGGCCTTGGCGTTTCTTGGGAATTTGCAGGGCGGTCTGCAGCGGCGGGCCTCCGTGCCCCACCGCTGGTGGTAGAAACACCATTGTTCGTTGGGCTCCTCACTCCCGTCGCCGGGTTTTGTAGGCTCTGCTGCTGGGCCCGGCCTGGTCTGTCGTTGGGCACGCGGCTTGGTGATCTGTGCGACGGATGCCCCTCTCTCTTTCCTGGCATTCCACAGCACATCTGCTCGGGCTGCCACCTCCCGGGGTTTGCTGAAATCTGCGTCGGACAGCAGCAGGCATACGTCCTCGGGCAGTTGCTCTAGGAACGCCTGCTCAAACATGAGGCAGGGTTTGTGTCCTTCAGCCAGGGCTAGCATCTCGTTCATTAATGCTGACGGCGGCCTGTCTCCCAAACCATCCAGGTGCATTAAGCGGCGTGCTCGTTCGCGCCGTGAGAGTCCAAAAGTCCTTATGAGCAGGGTTTTGAATGCTGTGTATTTGCCGTCCTCCAGGGGCGACTGTATAAACTCCTCAACTTGTGCAGCTGTCTCCTGGTCGAGGGAGCTCAGCACGTAGTAGTAGCGAGTGGACTCCGAGGTTATCTGCCGAATGTGGAATTGTGTTTCTGCTTGTTCGAACCATAAATGGGGTCGCAGCGTCCAGAAGCTTGGCAGTTCTAACGAAACTGCGTGAACAGATGCAGCGTCAGTCATCTCTGGCCCAAATATCGTTTGGGCCGTCGGGGTCACCAATTGTAGCGATGTGCTACACACAGCGCTAGAATAACCACACGGAGTCGGTGAGTTGCAGTTGCGATGAAAGAGGTTTATTCAAACTTCGCGGCCCGCTTTAAAGCCTTCCCATTCCCGCCCTTTTTGCTGCCGGCCCTCTGCCTGCGCGCGCTGTTTCGTGAGCCGGTTCGTGGGTGTCAGAAAGTGGGTCGCCACACCATCATAATTATAATCCTCACTTCTGACAGCTCTCTACTGAATTCGTTAATCCTTTCCCTTTGTTCCCAAACACTTTCTATAACTGAGAATTAAAATAAGTATTCCAGCTAAAATCCAATTGTGTGCAGATTCATTGTTATTCTTTTGTATTCACGTATCGCAGAACCCACTGACAATCAAAAACGTAGATACTCTAAATCCAAAGTAAATAGCAATTAGAGAATTTAAAAAAACTTAAAAAGGGAAACGTTCGACATTTTATCATTTCTCATCTTCCATTTACTTCCATTCTTTTCACAGTCTTTATTATTGTTTAAATGTTGTTTCATACTTTCTCTTTAAGGCATATTGTTGGCCCTTATCTCTATATTCATTCATGTAATTCAGGACTTCACATGGACTCCAATTCTAACTACAATATCTTGTACAATGGATAGTTATGTCCTCAATATTATTGCAAATCCTCCTATCTGCCCAGTTCCACAAGAAAAGTTCTCAGGGTAAAAATCATGTATTCAAACAATCAGTCTTATTGGAAAATACTTGTCTTTGAATTTATTTGAAGTTACATTAAAAATAAAATAAATAAGTATTTATTGAGATACAGGGTGGAACAAGCCCTTCAAACCGCACAACAACCTACAATTTAACCCTAGCCTAACCACGGGACAATTTACAATGACCAATTAACCTACCAACTGCTAATGACATCGGACTGTGGGAGGAAACCGAAGCACCCGGAGGAAACCCATGTGGTCTGAGGAGATCTTGCAAACTCCTTACGGACAGCAGTGAGAATTGAACTCAGGTCGCTGGAAGTATGAAGCATTGTGCTAACCACTACACTACCATGTCGCACCAAATTATATTATACAAGCAATACATTCTTTGGGTCTCATATCTAAGAAAGTGTGTGCTGGCATTGGAGAGGGTCCAGAGGAAGTTTATGAGAATGACCTCAGGAATGAAAGTGTTAACTTATGTGGAGCATTTTTTTGACTTTGGGCCAATACTACTGGAGTTTAGAAGAATAAGGTGGGATTTCATTGAAACCTACTAGATAAGAGTGGAGATGGAGAGGATGTTGCCAATACTGGAGGAGTCCAGGACCCAAGAGCACAAAGATGTCCTTTTAGAACAGACATGAGGAGGAAATTATTTAGCAAAGGGTGGCGAATCATTGCTTAAAGCAGAGATTGACAGGCTCTTGATTAGAAAGGGCACCAAAGGTTACCATGAGAATGCAGGAGAATGGGGTTGAGAGGAATAATAAATTAGCCGTGATGGAATGGCAGAGTAGGCTCAACGGGCCAAATAAACTAATTCTGCTCCTACGACTTATGGACTACACAGGCCCCTCTCAACAGACCCCACTCCCAGTCAGTCTCCTCCCCCCAAAAGTTCCCATCTGTCCGTCCCATTTACTTCTTTTCTTTTCAAATCCCATCACCTGCACACCCTTGACCAGCAGCCAATCCTGACATTGGAAGCTTTGAGAGGAGGGGACGTCAGTCAGGTCCATTGCCCCAGGATAAGAGGCAGCAGTGGGTCGATACGGTGAAAAAGAACTTTGACCAGCAGCCATGCGGCGTTCGGGATTGATTAACAAGATTAAGCAAATTAAAGGAAGACAGGGACAACTACAGCTGCATTGTTGCAGCAGCCATCATCAGAGTGGTGATCGTGAGGCTTCAGCAAAGGGAGGCTTCACTCAGAGCAAGCGAAAGAACGGAAAGCTCAAGTTTTTTTCCTTCTTTATGTCTGCTCAATTAGGGGCAGTAAGGATGACAGGCAGTATAGCGGAATGCTCCCTTTGTGGGATGTGGGAAGGCAGGGAGACCTCCAGTGTCCCTGACGATTTCAACTGCAAGAAGTGCATCCAGCTGCAGTTTTTAACAATCCGCTTTAAGGAGTTGGAGCTGGAACTGAATGAACTCCAGATGATTTGGGAGACTGAAGGTTGATAGATAGGACATATAGAGAAGTAGTTATACCCAAGGTGCAGGACACAGGAAACTGGGTGACAGTCAGGAAGAGGAAAGGAGCCAGTGCAGAGTACCCCTGTGGTCATCTCCGTCAACAACAGGTATATCACTTTCGACTCCTGCATCAGCAAGGACCACGGCCAATTGCAAAATGCCTAAAGCCACAATAGGTCAACAGCAGATGCAATCTCAATGGCTCTCCGCACAGCTTTAGACCACCTGGACAATACAGACACCTATAACAGGATGCTGTTCATCCACTATAGCTCAGCATTTAATAGCATCATTCCCACGATCCTGATTGAGAAGTTGCAGAACCTGGGCCTCTGTACCTCCCTCTGCAAATGGATCCTTGACTTCCTAACCGGAAGACCACAATCTGTGCAGATTGGTGATAACATCTCCTCCTCACTGACGATCAACACTGGTGCACCTCAGGGGTGTGTGCTTAGCCCACTGCTCTACTCTCTACATACACATGACTGTGTGGCTGACGATACAACCATTGTTGGTAGAATCTCAGGTGGTGATGAGAGGGCGTACAGGAGTGAGATATGCCAACTAGTGGAATGGTGCCGCAGCAACAACCTGGCACTCAACGTCAGTAAGACGAAAGAGCTGATTGTGGACTTCCAGAAAGGTATGACAAAGGAACATATACCAATCCTCATCGAGGGATCAGAAGTGGAGAGAGTGAGCAGTTTCAAGTTTCTGGATGTCAAGATCTCTGAAATTTAACGTGGTCCCAACATATCAAAGCAGTTACAAAGGAGGCAAGACAGCGGCAATACCTTATTAGGAGTTTGAAGAGATTTGGCATGTTAACAAGTACACTCAGAAACTTCTATAGATGTACCGTGAAGAGCATTCCGACAGGCTGCAGCACTGTCTGGTATGGAGGGGCTACTGCACAGGACCAGAAGAAGCTGCAGAGGGTTGTAAATCTAGTCAGCTCCATATTGGGTACTAGCCTACAAAGTACCCAGGACATCTTCAAGGAGTGGTGTCTCGGAAAGGCAGCGTTCAATAGGAAGGACCTCCAGCACCCAGGGCATACCCTTTTCTCACTGTTATCATCAGGTAGGAGATACAGAAGCCTGAAGGCACGCACTCAGCAATTCAGGAACAGCTTCTTCCCCTCTGCCATCTGATTCCTAAATGGACATTGAACCCTTGGACACTACCTCACTTTTTTTCATATACAGTATTTCTGCTTTTTTGCACGATTTTTAATGCTGTAGTCATAGGGGATTCATTTGTTTATTAATGGACAGGAGGCTGTGTGGAGGCAGTTGTTGGTATGACCTCAGACAAAGTTAGGAATCAAAAGGTTGAGCATGGTGTCCTGAGTTGCATAAATTTCAATGCAAGAATTATCGTAGGAAAGGTGGATAATAGTGCTGAGATGAGGTGGCTGGTTTAGAAACAGAGGCAATCTGTCGTGAGGAGAGGCTGCTGATAGGGCAAAATTGCAGTCAACAGGATAAGTTGCAATGCAAAAGGCAAACAAAATCAAAAAGAGTGAATACAGGACTTAAGGTGTTGTATTTGAATTTGCACAGTATACAGAATAAGGTAGATGAACTTGAGGCAGTTACAAATTGGCAGATATAATGTTGTGGGCATCACTGAATCATGGTTGAGGGAAGGTTACAGCTGGGAGCATAATGTCTAAGGACACACATTGTATCGAAAGGTCAGGCAGGAAGGCAGAGAGGGCGGTGTTGCTCTGTTGGTAAAAAGTGAAATCAAATCATGAGAAAGAGGTAACATAGGGTCAGAAGGTGTTGAATTATTGTGGATAGAGCCAAGGAACTGCAAGAGTAAAAAGACCCTGATGTGAGTTGTATACAAACCCCGAAACAGTAGTAAGGATGTGGTCTACAAATTACAGGAGATAGAAAATGCATTGCCAAAAGAGCATACTACAATACTTCGATTGGGAAAAACTGGTTGGTGCTGGATTCTGGGGGGGTGGGGGGAGATCTCTGGAGTGCCTATGAGATGGCTTTTTTGAGCAGCTCGTGTTTGAGCCCACTAGAGGATCAGCTATTCTGGATTGGATGTTGTGCGGTGAACCAGAATTGATTAGAGATCTTAGTGTTAAAGAACCCTTAGGGTTATGTGATCAGAATATGATCAAATTCACCCTTAAATTTGCAAAGGAGAAGCTACAGTCAGACGTATCAGTATTACAGTGGAGTAAGGGAATTACAGAGGCATGAGAGGAGTTGGCCAGAATTGACTGGGGGGGAAAAAAACACTGGCAGGGGTGACAGCAGCAATGGCTGGAATTTCTGGAAGCAATTTGGAAGGCACAGGCTATATACATCTCAAAGAGGAAGATGTACTCTAAAGGAAAGATGACACAATCATGGACAACAAGAGAAGTCAAAGGCAACACAAAAGCCAAAGGGAGGGCAAATAATAGAGCAAAAATTAGTGGGAAGTTAGAGGATTGGGAAGCTTTTAAAAACCAACAGAATGCAACTAAAAAGTCATTAAGAAGGTAAAGGTGGAATACAGAAGTAAGCTAGCCAACAGTATTAAGGAGGATACCAAACATTTCTTCAGATACGAAGTGTAAAAGAGAGGCAAGAGTGGATATCGGACCACTGTGAAACGATGCTGGGGTTGTAGTAATGGGGGGACAAGGAAATGGCCGATGAACTGAATAAGTATTTAGCATCAGTCTTCATGGTGGAGTTCCAGGTGTCAAGGGGCATGAAGTGTGTGAAGTTACCATTACTAGAGAGAAGGTTTTTGGGAAACTGAAAGGTCTCAGGTGGCTAAGTCACCTGGACCAGATGCTATATATACCAAAGTTCTGAAAGAGGTGGCTGAAGAGATTGTAGAGGCATTAGTGATGATCTTTCAAGAATTGCTAGATGCTGGAGTGCTTCTGGAAGTCTGGAAAATTGCAGATGTCACTCCACTCTTCAAGAAGAGAGAGAGGCAGAAGAAAGGAAACTATAGGCCAGTTAGTCTGATCTTAATGGTTGAAAAATGTTGGATTGTTTAGGATAAGGTCTCATGGTACTTGGAGGCACATGATAAAATAGGACATAGTCAGCATCGTTTCCACAAGGGAAAACCTTGCCTCATAAACCTGTTGGAATTCTTTGAAGAAATAATGAGCAGGATAGACAAAGGAGAATTAGTTGATGTTGTGTACTTGGATTTTCAGAAGGCCTTTGATAAGGTGCCACACATCAGGCTGCTTAATAAGTTATGAGCCCATGGTATTTCAGGAAAGATTCTAGCATGGATAAAGCAGTGGCTGATTGGCAGGAAGCAAAGAGTGGGAATAAAGGGAGCCTTTTCTGGCTGGTTGCTGCTGACTAGTGATGTTCCACAGAGGTCAGTGTTGGGACAGATTCCTTTTACACTATATGATAATGATTTGGATGATGGAATTGATGGTTTTGTTGCAAAGTTTGCAGGCGATTTGAAGATAGGTAGAGGGGCAGTTAGTTTTGAGGATGTAGAGAGGCTATAGAAGGACTTAGATTATAAGAATAGGCAAAGAAATGGTAGATGGAATACAGTGTCAGGAAGTGTATGGCCATGCACTTTGGTAGAAGAAATGAAAGGGTTGACTGTTTTCTGAATGGAGAGAAATTACAAAAAAAACTGAGGTTCAAAAGGAATAGGGAATGCTTGTGCAGGATTCCCTAAAGGTTAATTTGCAGGTTGAATCTATGGTGAGGAAGCCAAATGAGATGTTCACATTCATTTCAAGAGGACTAGAATATAAAAGCAAGGATATAATGTTGAGACTATATAAAGCACTGGTTAGTGTGGGCATGTGGCCAAATGGTTAAGGCATTCGACTAGCAAAGGTTGTGAGTTCAAACCCCAGCCGAGGCAGCGTGTTCTGTCCTTGAGCAAGGCACTTAATCACACAGTGCTCTGCAACGACACTGGTGCCAAGCAGCATCGGCCACTGCCGGTCTTCTATACAACTTTGCCCAGGCCTGCGCCCTGGAGAGTAAAGACTTTCCAGGTGCAGATCCATGGTCTCGCAAGACTAACGGATGCCTTATATAAAGCACTGGTGAGTATTGTAAGCAGTTTTGGGCCCGTCACCTTAGAAAGGATGTGCTGAAACTGCAGAGGGTTCAAAGGAGGTTCATGAAAATGATTCCCATATTGAATGGCTTGTCATATGAAGAGCGTTTGATGGTTCTGGGCCTGTATTTGCTGGTATTCAGAAGAATGAGGGGTGATCTCATTGAAACCTATCAAGTGGTGAAAGGCCTTGATCCTACAACTAATGGTCTTTGCTATCTGCACTTATCACCCTCCAGTCTCTGTCACTATTTCCACCCTTCCCTTCCCCCACCTGCCAATCAACCATCTCACCTACTCTAGATCCACCCAGCAGGTGCCATCTACTGCTGCTCCACTCCCGCCTCTCCAGCTCCTCCTACCGGCTACCTCTTCTCTTTCAGTTCAGCTGAAGCGGTCTCAATCCAAAATGCTGACTGTCCATTTCACTCCACAGGTGCTGTCTGCCCCACTGAGCTCACCCAGAAGCTTTTTTTGCCCCAGATTCCAGCATCTGCAGCCTCATGTCTCTGTTGTATTTGTCTTTGCTGTTTGCTTGTTTTCCTTCAGGGGTGATTGAGGGCAGAACAATTTATGTTTACGTCCCAACAATATCTGGCTTTAACTGCAGTGCTAACCTTGTTTTCATGACTTGTCCCTCTTTCACTGCCTACACACCATCCCCATAAAACCACACAATCTCCCCTAGTAAGCAATCGGTCCCGTCAGAAACCTGCTACAGCTTAACTTGATCTCTGCCCTCAATCTTGGCTATTGGCTCAGGCTCTATCAGAAGGTATGATGATCAGAGAAGGTGATAGCTATGAAATGATGTAAACCACTTCTTTTTTTAAACATTGAGAACAATTGCTTTGAATGTTCTCTGCTAGTTCCTACTCATCGTATATAATTTTAGTGAAAACTCAGTGCATTCAACACTATTATTTAATTCTCCATCCAAAACTTCAGCACCTATCCAACACTCTTCAGGGCTAAGCCCACAACAACTTCCCCATCGTCCAACATATTGAGTTCAAGCCCTAGCATTTTTTGTGTTTCCCCACCCCCTTCCTTTGCAATTGCAAACACCATTTAAGTTTGAACCTGTTCATCTCCATTCAGGAACACTTCTTCCGGGAGTGGCAATTAGGCCAATTGCCTAATCTGGAAATCCCTCACCACCCGCCTTCCTTGCCTCTCCTAGTTCTTCAATTGCCTCCTGGTGTGCATCTAGCATAGGAGCAGGATCTGGCAAATATTTCCTTAACCTCATTGTGCCTTGCTTTTATCATGTGTATGTTAATCTGTGACCCTTAATCACCATCTCCCAAAAATCCAACACCCTCTTTTTTAAAATTATTAACCAAAAACAGCTCTTTGAGGATCTAAAAAACTGAAAAACCTGCAGATGCTGGAAATCTGAAATAAAAGCAACACTTAGCAGTCAGGAAGCTGAGTTCATGTTTCAGATCAAGACCCACCATCAGAACCCACAGCTGCCAAACTGTTGAGTGTTTGCAGCATTTCTGAGGGAAGAGGATTATACATAGATTTTCACTAGCTTTTCTCTGAGAAGGCGCCATCTCTTATTAAGTTTCATTTCCAGTTATGCCTCCTTGTTCTAGACTGCTCACGTGAGTTTCTCTCCAGTACCCCTAAAATCTCACTGATGGGAAATACTCCATTCCATTCAATGTGCATATTTTTAAAAACTGCAACGTAATTACATTTTGTGCCACGTTGCTATGTGAAATCTTGACCATCTTTCTAAATATAGAAACAGAATATCCAACAAAAATTGAAAATATGTGACTAAAAATTAATCAGAAATACTTCACATCCTTCTCCTCCTTTAGTACAATTATATAAGCAGTCACTGTAGAAATTTCTGTGGAAAGTGTTGAACATTTATCTCCTAATCCTGATGTCTGATGCATTAAAATAAGTTAATCAAAAGGACCAACCTTCCTGCATCATGCCTGTAGTTGACATTAGGAATGTACTGACGCAATTCGAGAGGAAACGTTATGGGGACATCAAATTCCTGATAGCATACATTGGCTTCTTTTTCTGCAACACAACAGATGAGGGGATTATTTTTCCCCTTAAAAATAAGAACATTTACCATTATGCCTGAAGCTCCAAACTGCTAGTATCCTCAAATTCAAGCATAATTCTGAGACTTTTCAATGTTCTTCCACATTAGTCAATTTTGCTGCTAAATGCTAGCATTTAGGCTCATAAATAACAGCAAGTTTGGATAGAAAACTGTCTTTCTCGTAAAATAAAAACAAATTGGGCCTTTTCAGACAGGAGGGAGGTAACTCATGGAATACTGCAGGGATCAGTTCTTGACCTGCAATTGTTTGCATTTATATTAATGACCTTGAGGAACAAACAGTATGTAAGCTTCCCAGGTTTGCAGATGATACAAAAATAGAAGGAAGGGTATTTTGTGTTAATGATATTGTGATTCTGCATAAGGATATAGATCAAGTGGCAAAAGGCAGCAAAACCAAGTTGAATTTGATATAAGACCAGAGGACACCACCTCAGAATACAGGGGTGTCCTTTTAGAAAGGAGATAAGGAATTACTTTAGTTAGAGAGTGGTAAATCTGTGGAAATCTTTGCCACAGGCAGCCATGGAGGCAAAGTCTTTTGCACATTTAAGGCAGAGATTGCAAGATTCTTGATTGGTCAGGGCATGAAGGGATACCGGGGGAAGGCAGGAGATTGGGGCTGAGAGGAAAGTTGGATCACCCATGCTGAAAAGGCAGAGCGGACTCAATGGGCCGAATGGATAAGAGGCATTGATAGAGTGAACAGCCAGCTCCTTTCTTCCCAGAGCGGCAACTTTAAATGCGATTGGTGGAAAGTAGAGGGGAGATGTCAGAAGTAGGTCTTTTAGGCAGAGTGGTAGGTGAATGGATGTACTGCTGGGAGGGGCGGGGTGTGGTGCCGTGGTGGATGTTATGTTTTGTAACTTCAAAGTATTAAATTGAAAGGAAAACGAGAGCTGGGAATGCGACTCTAACCATGTTTACTTTAAACGACTGGCGCACATATCATAAATTAGCATCATGATGTATGCAATTCACTTATTTTTACATATAACCAACAAATTATATAAACAAACAATAATGCTTAATCAATTTATTTTCAATTTTAGTCAAATACTACAGAAATATTAAATACACAACAGTGGTAGAGGGATACCTTAAAATGCTTAAGAGAGTCTTCAACAGACACAAGGATGAAAGAAAAATGAAGGGCTATGTGGGAGGGGAGGGCTATGTGATCTTGGAGTAGGTTGAAAGGTTGGCACAACATTGTAGGCCGAATGTGCTGTACTGTTTAATATTCTGTGTGTAAGTGTGAAGTCATACACTGCACCAAGAGAAATCAAAATGCAGGTTATTAACTCAATGGAGAGAGATAGAAAGACTGCAGGTGAGTGAACTAGAGAGGAATCTGTGTGTTCTAGTATCAAAAAAATAGCAGGCAGATCCAATATCTAGTTAAGAAAACAAATGGCATGCTGGCCTGCATTGGAAAGGGAGATTAGTTTTTATTATACAATTGTACAGGTGGTTTGTCAGGTCTCACCCGGGATATTACACACAAGATTGGTCCTCTCTTGGGGCCGGCTGGTGGTGCAACGACATCAGCGCCAGACCCGGGAGCAGAGGTTCCCGGGTTCGAAACTAGTCGGGTCTGCTCCCGAGTACGCTTTCCATCCATGCCGTGTTGAGTGTCTTGAGATCGCAACTCGACCTCGTACAATAAAGGGACAATACTGCAAAAATGTCAGTGTGAGGAGTGGCTCCCAACACAGTCCCTCTCTCTCTCGCTCAACTCCTTGTCAAAGCCATGAAAAAGACATCATCACGGACGCGCACGCACACGCCAAAAAAAATCTTTTTTAAAAGAGATGTGGTCCCCTTAGCTAAAAAAGGACATAGTGACATAGTAACATTATAAACAGTCTAAGGGAGATTCACTGGGCTAACCTCTGGAAAGAGAGAGTTCTCCTAGTAAGCTGGGCTATAAAGTTTATATTCCTTAAGAGTTCAGAAGAATGAGGGGTGACCTTATTCAAACATATTAGATCCTAACGGGGGTTGACAGGGTAGATGTTGAGATGTTTTTACCAGGGAGGAATTCTTGAATAAAGAAGAACTACAAAATAAGCAGCCAGTCATTTACATCTGAGCTATATAAAAATTTGCTCTCAAAGAAGGTGATAAAACTCTGGAATTCTCTGCCTGATGGCAGCTGAACCATTGCAAGTTTCTAAAGTGGAGCTGGATAGATGTTTGATAATGTGGGGTAAGGGAAATGCCACTATTTCAGACCAGCATAGATCAGCCACCATCATATTAAATGGTGGCAAAGGCTTGTACAACCTATTTTCTTCTGTTCTCTTGCCATATTAGTGTGCACATAATCAAACAGACAACAATGGGTAATGGGTATGAAAAATCCCACGGAACAAAACACTGGCCTTTAATACTGACTTTTTTATTCCTCTCTGTGCCTTGTGGCACATTGGGTGGCAACTTTGCTGTTTCTTTAGCCTATGGTCTTTTTTTTTTTAAAATGAGGTTGAATTGCTAGCTTGATGCTCAGCCCAGCATGGATGGAAAGTATACAAGGAGCCAGCTGGATTCGAACCCAGGACACTCGCCTCGAAGTCCGGTGCTGATACCTCTACACCATTGGCCGGCTTAATGCTGAGTACAAGGGGAATATCTGAGAATGTAAATAAGGCCTGCTTTTCCCCATCACGATTAACTAATTTTTGTGATGTCATCATCTTCTCTTGATTTCGTATGAGATTCCTACAACTTCAATTACTAGTGTTCCCTCCAACAATCTCAGTTTGCTCTTTGATGAAGTGCGCATATACAGTATTAATTACGTGATTCCAATGCACTTATTTTAATGTGTTTAACAAAAAAAACTGACTCTAAAATAATGCATCATACCATTAGAACAGTTGTTGACATATTGTCCCACACCTAATGGATTGACTGGGGTTTCTGTAAGCCAAGTGACATCACTTGTTTTACAAGGACCAAGTCTATCCCGTCCACTGCAAGATCTGAAAGGAGACAAATGTAGGAACTTGAAACAAGACTATCCAAGCAAATTTAGTTACTATGATAAATAACCTTTCCCAAGCAAGTAAGATTTTCTTCAAACTTCTCTATAATGTAAAATTGGTGCCAATCCAATAGGTAAAACATTTTCAGAATTGTAATACAGAATAATGCATACCAAACAACAATGTATGCTACGATATCCGACAAATAACAGATCATTGTTCTGCAGCCTTACGTCATCCAGTTGTGAATGGTAGTGGATAATTACACAGCTAATGCATGAAAGTGGCTCCGATCTTCAACAGTGGTGAAAGAGGAGCTCAAACACAATGGAGCTAAAGACAAGGCTGAAGTATTTGAAACTATATTTAACCAGAAGCCCCAAGTGATTTATCCATCCTGGTTTCCTGCCGTGATTCAGACATCTGGAGAACCCAGTCTTCAGCCAATTTGATTCATTCGACATTGTGAAGGATAGCTTGGGGCGCTCCACACAACAGAGGTAATGGAACAGAAAATATCCCCGCTGAAGAATTAGTTGTTTTTGGTGAAGCTGTTCCAATATAATTGCTGTCCAACAATTGACAAATACTACGCCAATTTCAATTTTTCCCCTATTGCTTTAATCGCACTAGGTAAAGTGTTGGAAGCAACATTCCCTCTAATTTTTTTTTTTAAAAAACAGCTTTACGGACTAACAATTTTTACATGGCCTGAAAACTGCACAGCACTTTAATAAAACATTACATAAAATAAAATACCAGCTGCAGTGCAACAAAGGCTATGTGCATGGGAGCATTTCAGTTACTGTGCGGCCGTGCACCCGCACAGCTTAGAAGCAGCAGTGATTGGAAGGTGTGGTGGGCAGTGCCATGAAGTGCATAACTTGCATACTGCTGCCCCATTTAGGATTTGCCGTGACCACTTAATTCTAGACCTCACCATAGTCCTTACTCTTGACAGATCAGGTGTGGTGAGAAACAGGCAGCATTTTACTGTGTGTGGCATCAAGGTACCCTGGTAAAATGGATGCACAGCAATGATAAAAATTTCCGACTCACAAGATGTTAGATTTGGTGTGGTTATGAGATCCCGGAGGTTTTCAGTGCTAGAAGAAGTTATACTGATCTAGACATAGGGATCAAATCGTAGTATCATTGAGTTTAGTTATAAATTCCCACTGTGCGTTAATTTCAAAAAATAATTACATATTTATAACATGTTTTAAAATACAGTACCAGCACTTAATGAATAAAACATACCTATAAATAACTTTAGAAATTCCTTTATCATTTCCATCAATTAACACACCATCTATACACCGGAAGATGAATGGGTTGCATATAGACTGGAAAAGGATTGGTTCATATTGCTGATAGACAGTACCTTTAAATAATAAAAACATCAGTTACATGTAAAGTGGGGTGCAAGTATGAAGGCATATGGTGGAGAGTGGCTTAATTCAATGTTATACTAAGATATTAAACCTAAATAAAAAAATGACTAATGAGGTGCAAATTGGTTCTAATTGATTGGGAAACTGAAAATACATGGCATGCAATGGCTAATATTAAAATAGTAAATACACTGAGTACAACAAGTATCCATTCATATAAAACACAAGTACTAAGCAGGAAATGTGGTCCAATTATTGATAATAACCTTTAAACATTATATTAGGTAACAGGAAAAAGGCCTATATTCTTTCCAAAGAGAACACAAGTCAGAGCGATGGAAACATTTCAAAATTTACAAAGGGAAGATATACATTTATAAGGAAGGAGAAAGTAAAATAAGAGAATAATCTTGCGAGAAACATGAAAACAGACTGTGAAAGCATCCGCTGTGCAAAGCTTAATGCGGATGTTGATGGTCAAGAATCTGGTGGTCATGTGGGATGAAGAATACCCACAGTATGAATCTACACCTGTCCTCCAGCAACAGCAGGGCTTAAGAAAACTGGTCACGGCACTAGAAAGTATGGTCCCAATGGTACAGTGATTGAAATGGAAAGTTACCTAAAGACCAGATGCGGAGGAACCCTGAAGAAGGTTGCAATGGTAAGGTGGAGCAAGGCCAGAAATCGATCTGAAAACGAGGATGAGAATTTTAAAACTGAGATGTTGCAGTGCTGGGAGCCAATGTAGATCAACAAGCACAGGTTTTTAATAATGATTAGCGTGGTCTAAGTTGGGACAGAGCCAGCAGTTTTGGATCAATTCACATTTGTAAATGGAGCAATTTGGGAAAATGGCCAAAAAGGCACTGGAATAATCAAAATTATGAAGTTGAATTTCAGTAGCAAAACTATTTTATAATAGTAACTGAAATCCAAAATAACTTTACTTTATTGAAATGACCACTATTTTTATTAGCAGAATTCACACCTCACTTCTTGAAAATATACAACTCCCAGACAAATTATTTCAAATTTTTAAATCTACACCTCACAAAAGCCTGTTGAGATACAGTAGATAAAAAAGCTGGCATTTGCCATATTGATGCTTTATCAGCAAGCACCACAGGTGAACAAAACTCAGAATGTTTCACACAATTCGTGCACAATAGCCTTCATTATTTGGAACTTCTGGGTTATAATTCACAAGTATGTGTTTATTTTAAACATGTGCTCTACATGTTCATCATGACATCTGCCTTTGGCAGGAGGTAAATATGGACAATGGTGTACAAAAATAAAGTAAAGATGTGCATACACACCTCACACTCAATAAGCAAGTTTTTATAGCCAATCACAAAATGGAGGGGAAACTCCTGTCAGACTTGGAAATAGGAACGCTTAAATGTCACAGTATTTATCTACATGTTACTCTGCATCTATTTTAATAAATTGTAATGCAAAAAACTGCCCAAGTAATTGACTGAAACAAGCTTTGTAACTACTGTTCAGCAATGGTAACATAATGCCTTTAACATTCCACTGGGAGGCAGTAGAGGATACACTTTTCTATTAAAAGAAAACTCTGGAAGCCTGCTACCATCTGGAAACAGATAGAAATCTTCACCTACTGAAAAAGCCCCCCATTAGGCTCAGAGTCCGATCCTCCATCAGGTGTGACATTCCAATGCAGAAGTACTAGTACACTCCAGTAATATTCAAACAGTATTCTAATACATGCAAGAGATTCAGCAGATGCTGGAAATCTTGAACAACACGCAAAAAACACTGCAGGAACTCCACAAGTCAGAGAGCATCTATGGAAGGAAAAAAACAGTCAACCTCTTAGGTCAAGAACTTTCACTGGGACTGAAAGGGGCAGAAGCCAGAATATATAGCTTCGATTATACTGGTGCCCAAGAAGAATATGGTGACCTGCCTCAATGACTGCCATCCAGTAGCAATTACATCCACTGTGGTGAAGCGTCGGTGATGAAAAATATCAACTCCTGCCTGAGAAGCAACTTGGATCCACTTCAATTTGCTTACTGCCACAACAGGTCAACAGCAGATGCCATTTCATTGGCTCTTCATTCAATCCTGCAACATCTGGACAGCAAAGATGCATACATCAGGAAGCTCTTCATTGACTATAGCTCTTGGTGCAACTAGGTCCTTGATTTCCTCACTTGCCGACCCCGGTCAGTTCGAATTGGCAACAACATCTCCTCCAGAAGTGCACCACAAGGCTGTGTGCTTACCCTCCTGCTCTACTCACTTTATACTTCTGCCTGTGAGGCTAACCACAGCTCCAAAGTCACATTTAAGTTTGCCAATGACCCCACTGTTGTTGGCCAAATCAAAGGTGGTGATGTATCAGCATACAAGAGGGAGATTGAAAATCTGGCTGAGTGGTGCCACAACAACCTCTCACTCAATGTCAGGAAGATCAAGGGATGATCATTGACTTCAGGAGGAGGAAACGAGAGGTCCATGAACCAGTCATTGAGGGTGAATCAGAAGTGGATTGGATCAGCAAATTTATATTCTTCAGTGTTATCATTTCAGAGGATCTGTCCTGAATCCAGCCATTCTGAAGAAAGCATGGCAGTGCCTCTGCTTTCTCAGAACTTTGCAAAATTCCAGTATTGGTATGGAACACCAATGCCCTTGAATGGAAAACCTGCAAAAAGCATTGGACTCGGCCTAGTCCATCACAGGTAAAGACTATAACACATAGGAGTAGAATTAGGCCATCTGGCCCATTGAGTCTGCTCCGCCATTCAATCATGGCTGATCCTTTTTTTTTCCCTCCTCCTCAACCCCAGTTTCCGGCCTTCTCCCCATAAACTTTGATGCCAAGTCCAATCAAGAACCTATCAATCTCTGTGCCTTAAATACACCCAACGACCTGGCCTCGACAGCTGCACATGGCCACAAATTCCACAAATTCACCACCCTTGCCACCATTGAGCACATCTACAAGGATTGCTGTCAGAGGAAAGCAGCATCTATCATCAGGGACCCCCACCATCTAGGCCATTCTCTCTTCTTGTTGCTGCCACCAGGAAGAAGATCCAAGAGCCTCAAGACCCACATCACCAGATTCAGGAACAGATATTACCCCATCAGCCTTCAGGGTCTTGAACCAGAGGGGGTATCTTCACTCAACTTTACTCACCCCATCATTTAACTGTGCCCACCGAACTGGACTCACTTTCAAGGACTCTTCATCTCCTGTCCTCTATATTTATTGCTTATTTATTATTATTATTTATTTCATTTATCTTTTTTTCCCTATTTGCACGATTTGTTGTTTTTTTTCCCTCCACATCTGTTGTTGTTTCCCCAATATGGGTGTGGTCTTTCATTGATTCTATTGTGTTTCTTCTATTTACTGTGATTGCTCATAGGAAGATGAATCTCAGGGTTGTATATGGTGGCATATATGTACTCTGATAATAAATTCGCTTTAAAATTTGAGAACAAGGTGGTGTGGGAAGGGAAGGAATATAAGCTGGCAATAGATGAAATCAGGTGAGCGGGAAGGTGGGTGGGTGGGGATAGGTGGAGGAGATAAATAGCTAAAGCGAAGGAATCTAATATGAGAGGACAGAGGACCATGGAAGGAGGAGGGGAAATGGAGAGAGGTGCAGGGCAGGTGAAGAGAAGGGTTGAAAAGGTAACCAAAATGGAGAGTGGAAAAAAGGGAGAAGGAGAGAGGGGCAGAAATGACCAAACATTAGAGAACTCAATGTTCATGACATCAAATTGGAGGCTACCCATGTGGAATATGAGGTGTTGCTCCTCCAACCTGCATATGGATTCATCACGGCAGTAAAGGGGCCAAGGATAGACATGTCAGAATGGGAACGGCAAGTCAAATTGAAATGAGTAGCCACTGGGAGATCCTGTGGAAGACAGAGCGAGAGTGCTCAACAAAGCAGTCCCCCAATCTGTATCGGGTCTCACCAACGTAGAGGAAGGTGCACCAGAGCGCACCGGACACAGCACATGACCCTGTCGGACTTGCAGGTTAAGTGTCACCTCACCTGGAAGAACTGCTTGGGGCCCTGAATGGCGGTCAGGGAGGAGGTGTAGCACTAGTCCCACTTGCAGGGATAAGTGCCAGGAGGAAGATCACTGAGAAGGGATGAGCGGACAAGGGAATCAAAAAGAGAGTGATCCCTGTGAGAAGCGGAGAGGAGGGTGGAGGGAATGATGTGCTCAGTGGTAGGACCCCATTGGGGGAAGCTATGGAGAACGATGTGCTGGATATGGAGGCTCATCCTGATGCAAGCGTTAGCTCAAATATACATTGGAGATAAGCATTCATCTTGGACATACTACTGTCTGCAATGCTTCACTTCAGACATGCTACGTCTTTGCCACAGCGCTCCCCAGTAGCCATATTACGATTTTACAACCTCTCGCATTCCAGAGATTCCAAAACCACTTTTGTGCTTTGCCCCCAATACCATTTGAGCTCTGTTTACCAACAGGCTTCTTGTTGCCTTATATTCTCGTGGCCCATTGTCACCCATAATAATTGCTGGAAATGTTTCATTGGGCAGCCACCCTTGTGTGGGCTTCAGGTGATCAGTAACTTTTATCCCTACCCCCATCCACATATATATTAGACCTTTTGAGGCTGGAAACCAGCACAGTTCACCAATATTAGTAACAGCCCCACAACTCCATCACCTCATAAGAGCACAAGAAATAGGAGCAGGAGTTGGCCATCTGGCCTGTCGAGCCTGCTCCGCCATTTAATAAGATTCGTGGCTGATCTGGCTATGGACCTAACTTCGTCTGCCTGCCTTTCCCTCATAACTCTTAATTCCCCTGCTTTGTCAAAATCTATCTAACTATGTCTCAAATATATTTTTATGAGGCAGCATCTACTGCTTACCCGGGCAGAGAATTCCATAGATTCACTACTTTCTGGGAAAAGCAGTCTCTCCTCATCTGTATTCTAAATCTATTTCTCCAAATCTTGAGGCCATATCACTCAGTTCCAGTCTCGCTTACCAGTAGAAAGCCCCTACTATCCCTCTCATAGTTTTAAGTGTTTCTAGATCACCTCTCATTCTTCTGAATTCCAGCAAGTGTAGTCCCAGGTGACTCGATCTCTCCTCACGTGTGAACGCCCTTGTTCTCTAGAATCAGCCCGGGGTGAAGACACTCTACACCACCTGTAAGGCCAGTATATCTTTTCTCAAATAAGGAGACCAGAACTGCACGCAGTATCTGAGATGTGGCCTCACCAGTACCCTAACAACTGCAGCATAACCTCCCCGATCTGAAATTCAATCCCTCTAGCAATGAAGGTCAACATTCCATTTTCCTCTTGAGAACCTGTTGCACCTGCAAGCCAACCTTTTGCAATTGACGCACAAGAACTCCCAACTCCCACTGCTGACCAGTTTCAAAATCCTGGTCTACCTTCTCAAACCAGCAGTGGCTGGTCTGAACCAGCTACTGAAGGAAGTACGCCCTCTTCCAACATTAGTTACATTTTGGACTTCAAACCCTTCAATTGAGAAAGAACATTAGTATGGAAAGAAGATGAAGTGATCAAGAGTGGCTGAAGGATAAAGGAGTAGGAAAAGAGGGCAAATAGGGTGTTAGGAAGAAATTTGATAGAGAAAGGACAGTGGTAACCATAGGAACAGAGTGGAGAGACAAGGGAAGAGTGCGAAGTCAGGAGAAGATGAGATGCAAAATGAGAATGGGAGGGAGAATTGAGTAAAATAGAGATTACAAGGGGCAGAAGTAAGTGCAATCCCACAGTTCAAAGCCTTACCAGTTAGTAGGTTAATTGGTCATTGTCAATTGTCCTGTGATTAGGCTAGTTTTAAATAGTTGGGTTGCAGGGCTATCCGGCTCATTGTGCCAGAAGGGCCTGTTCCACGCTGTACAAAGTGAAAGGAATGGAGGAATGAGCAATGAAAGATCATGCCCTTAGCAACGATCATAGGTGATTTCTTAAGTTGTCTACCCATTACAACTCCAGTTTACAGAGCAAAAATCAGAGATCACACTACAACAGAAATTTCATCAAACTGAAAAGAAAATGTAAAATGACTACAGTACCAGGATACATGCAAACAAGAGTTCCTTTTGGCACCTTTCCTGTTGTAACAAACACCCCTCTTCCTGCAGACGAAAGTGAACTTGTTGCTCTTCTTATAATGAATCCAAATGTTTCAAACATTGCCCCTTCAGGGTTAAAATCCATATGATTTCCTTCAGTTTCTTTAACAGATTGAAAATGAGTTAATATATCCATGTACTTTGATTGAATACTTTCTGGCAGCATATTAAGAAACTCAGTTTGATTGCTCAAATCTCCTCTGAGCAAGGCACAAAACAACTTCTGTAATGAGTCCTCAATCGCAGAGTCAGAAATAATTTTATCCAAAGATGTTTCTGGAACAAATCGTATTGTCCTGTAATGAAAAGTAAGAAGATTACTTGTATTCTTTAGGAATACCATACACTATTAAACCTCAGGAAGGGAATGATTTGACAAACTCAGATTCCCTCAATCCTTGTCATTTCTTATAGGTACAATCTACAAATTAAGAATGGTACCTCCCTGAATCCTTATAGCTGGAACTGTTAAGCTCCCAGAACAAAATTCTACAAATGAAATTAAATTTGGTTGGACCATTATGCATATACGATTAAAGATCAGTGATTATATTTATTTCACTAATTTTGGCTGTAATTGGCTATAATTTCCCAATTAGTGAGCTTTCAGTCCAATCTTTGCACTTGCCCCTCCACAGCACGATGACCAGAATGATCGATGTCACAAATGATATCCTGCACCCTTCATTCTTGCTGCTGCTTTCAACAGAGGGACCTGGGGTGTAAAAGAAAAATCTTCAGACACATTTGAATAACATATCCGGATAATGCAAGTTGATAGGGTGTTAAGAAGGTGTGTGGTATCTTGACCTTCATTAGTGCATGAAGTTCAAGAGTGGCAAAGTAATGTTGCAGCTCTCGAAAACTTTGGTTAGCCCACTCTTGGAGTGTTGTTCAAGTGTGGAAGGAAGTAGAAACTTTAGAGAGGGTGCAGAGGAGATTGACCAGAATGCTGCCTGGATTAGAGATTATGTCGTATGAGGAGAGGTTCAGTGAGCTAGGGCTTTTCTCTTTGGAATGAAAGAGGAGACCTGATAGAGGTGTATAAGACGATGGTCCCAAGTCCAGATGCAAGAGGAGAGTCTGCTAACAAAAACGTCAACAGAAGCTCCAAAGACCTCATCTCTAGGAGAGGAAGGATCTTCATCTAGAAGACATATGAAGTCGAGGGGTGAAAGCTGTATCTGTGAAAACCACACCTTCTTGCATGAATCACAAAAGGTTGGTTTGCAGGTGCAGCAGGCTATCAAGAAGGCAAATGGAACGTTGGCCTTCATTGCTACAGGGATTGAATTTAAGAGCGGAGAGGTTATGCTGCAACTGTACAGGGTACCGATGAGGCCGCACCTGGAGTACTGTGTGCAGTTCTGGTCTCCTTACTTGAGGAAGGATATACTGGCTTTGGAGGCGGTGCAGAGGAGGTTCACCAGGTTGATTCCAGAGATGAGGGGGTTAGACCATGAGGAGAGATTGGGTCACCTG
Organism: Mobula hypostoma; assembly: GCF_963921235.1. Classification (NCBI taxonomy): domain Eukaryota; kingdom Metazoa; phylum Chordata; class Chondrichthyes; order Myliobatiformes; family Myliobatidae; genus Mobula; species Mobula hypostoma. Next base: position 44,095,796 of record NC_086099.1, on the reverse strand, counting down.
GGACTGTACTTGCTGGAATTCAGAAGAATGAGAGGAGAACTTATCGAAACATAAAAGATAGAGGCAGAAAAGTTGTTTCCACTGGTAAATGAGACTAAAACTAGGGGACATAGCCTCAAGATTCAGGGAGTAGACTTAGGACAGAGATGATGAGGAACTACTTTTCTCAGAGTGGCGAATCTGTGCAATTCTCTGTCCATTGAAGCAATGGAGGCTACCTCAGTAAATATATTTAAGACAAGGTTGAATAGATTTTCGCATAGTAGGGGAATTATGGGTTATGGGGAAAAGCCAGGTAGGGGGAGATGAGTCTATGGCCAGATCAGCCATAATCTTATTGAATAGCGGAGCAGGCTCGACAGGATGGACGGCCGACTCCTGCTCCTATTTCTTATGTACCATCCAGCACTGCCACCATTGGAACATGGAATGTAACGATCATGTACGAATGTAAAGCACTAACATGGAATCTCCAGGGAAAGTGGAAGAGAGGCGACACAACTTTGAAACTGACACAAAAAAGGCTACACCAGGGGACAACTTGAAAGGCAAGGAACAGTATTCGGCTATTCAGTCCATCAAGTCTATATCGCTAATCCACCATGACTGATTTATTAACCCTCTTAACCCCTTTCTGTTGCCTTCTCCTCCATCACCTTTGATGCCTTGACTAATCACGAACCTATCAACCTCCACTTTAAGTATACTTCATCACTTGGATTCCATGGCTGTTCATGGCAATGAATTGCACAAGAAATTCCTCCTCATCCCTGTTCTAAATGGACATTCCTTTATTCTGAGGCTGTGCCCACTGGTCTTAGGCTCCCTCACTACATCCACTCTGTCTAGGCCTTTCAATATTCAATAGGTTTCAATGAAATCCCTCTCATTCTTCTAAACTCTAGTAAGTACAGACACAAAACCCTCAAACACCCCTCGTACATTAACCTTTTCATTCCCAGAATCATTCTTGTGAACCACCCCTGGACCCTCTCCAATGGCTGCACATTTTTTTCTTAGATAAGAGGCCCTAAACGGCTCATAATACTCCAAGTGCAGTCTGACCAATGCCTTATAAGGCCTCAGCATTGTATCCTTGCCTTGTTTCTAGTCCTCTCAAAATAAATTCTAATATTGGATTTGTCTTCCTTACCATTGACTCAACCTACAAGTTAATCTTTAGGGAATCATGCACAAGGACTCCCAAGTTCTTTTGTACATCTGGTTTTTGAATTTTCTCCCCATTTAGAAACCAGACTACACCTTTATTCCTTCTACCAAAGTGTATAACCATGCACTTCCCTACACTATACTCCATCTGCCACTTCTTTGCCCATTCTCCCAATTTGTCCAAGTCCTGCAGATTCCCTGCTTCCTCAACACTACTTACCTCTCCACCTACCTTCATATCATCCATGAACTTGGCCACAAAGCCATCAATTCCATCATCTAAATCATTTGCATATAATGTGAAAAGAAGCAGTCCCAATATCGACCGCTGCGGTACACCACTAGTCACCAGCAAGAAAAGGCCCCTTCATTCCCACTCCTTGCTTCCTGTAAGTTAGCCAATCTTCTGGCCCAGTACAGAGGGCCAGCGAGCGACTGTCGGGGGCCCATGCCCCAGTATGGGTGTAGGGCTTAACTAACTAACTAAGATGATAAAAGGCATAGATAGAATGAACAATAAGCTCCTTTTCTCCAGGATAGGAACGGCTAATATGAACAGACATACTTTTAAGGTGATTTGAGAAAAGTATAGGAGGATATCAGAGGTAGTTAATCATAAACAAGAGGAAGTCTGCAGATGTTGGAGATCGAAAGACACACATACACAAAATGGTGGAGGAACTCAGCAGGCCGGGAAGCATCAATGGAAATGAATAAACAGTTAACGTTTTACATTATCATTCAGAGGTAGTTTGTTTTTCCTTCCCCACCAAGTGACAAGCGCATGGAACGCACTTTGAGGGTGGTGATAACGGCAGATATACTAGGGACATTTAAGAGTCTTCTGGGTTGGTACATGGATGAAAGAAAAATGGAGGACTAAGCAGGAGGGAAAGGTTGGACTGATCATGAAGGTCAGTTCAATATTGTGGGCCAAAGGGTCTGTACTGTTTTATTTAACTTTAGAAGTCTGTCAAGCACATGTAGTTCTTGATTTTATAAATCATAGAACTTATGGAACAGTGGTTAGCGCAACACTACTACAGTTCGGGGCATCAGAGTTCAATTACCGGCATCCTCTGTAAGCAGGTTTGTACGTTTATTCCTGTGCGCGCATGGGTTTCCTCCCACAGTCCCAAAACCTACCGGTTAGTAGGTTAATAGGTCATTGTAGATGGTGTCGTGATTAGGCTGGGGTTAAAAATCAGTGGACTGCTGTGCAGTCCGGCTGAAGGACGGGAAGATCATGTTCCACGCTGTACCTCTAAATAATAAATAGATAACGAGAGACTAGGGAAGTTAAAGAACACGGACTGTGTTCAGTTATGTGGTCAGTTAAGAAAGAGTACCAGGCTTTGGAGAGGATGCAGGAAGAGTTCACCAGAATGACAGCAAGGATCAGGGACCAGTTGTATGGGAGAACCGGAGCCACCAAGTAGGTTATGAACACAGTTGATAGAGGTTCTCAAGATCATGAACAGTTTTAATAGAAAAACAATAAAAATAAACTGCTTCCAGTGTGAGAGGGATCAGATACCAATGACATTGATTTAAGCGTGACTGACAATAGGATGCAAGGTAAAACGTGACTTGCTCAGCAGGTTGCGACGTGTAATGCACTATCTGGAAATAGGATGAAACCAGATTCGACAACATGGAAAAGAGACACCTGAAGGAAAAAAAAATGAGTGAGATTAATCCGATAATCCTTCATAATGGATTTGAAAGTCAATAAAATCTGCATATGACAAAAGTCTAAAATAAAAATGAAAATGGTGATCTGATCCTTCCCCCACAGATATGGCCTCACCTGCTAGGTATTTCCAGCATTTCACATTTCTAAAAAGGTTTAAAAGGTATCTTGAGCTGTATGACTCAATGGAATTGCACAGCCTCACCTCAACTTCAAACACAAGGCCATGATAACTGATTTACCTTAAACGACATGTGTTTATATTAACAAGGTTAAGGGTTATGCAGTCTCTCCAGTTACATTGGTGTATGTTTGTTACTGTCAGGACTTATCGGTGTGAATTAAAAGAGCCACTTCAAGGGCACATGAAATTATCATTTATACATACTTCTGAAATAAGAACCAATGGAAGCAGCGCATTTAAATTTTCAGCAGATGTTCAATGAGGTATGACAGAATAAACTGTCAGTCTGGGGCAGATATTATCAGCATGGAGAGAGGGTCCTCTCAGATTGTGCATGTGTACTCAGGGATACCCATGGTCATATGCAATCCTATGGAGACATCACACTTCTTTATTCATACTACAGAATGATTTTAAAAGATCTGTCTCTGCTGATACAAGCAAATGAACAAACTGTGAGTAAAACTTGAAAGAGATTATTAAAAGGAAAGAAGGTGGCTATTAGAGCACGGTGTGGACCAAGTGAGATTACTAATTTGTAGGAGAAATAAAATGTGGAATAAATAAATAGCAAACAACTAGGATAGTAAATAACTTGTTGGTGGGTAATATCCAATGATACTGTGCTCTCTAACTTGCTCAAGTGAAGAAAAGAATTCCCCTTTGGGGTTGTAACACAATTGTACCATCATGTGGATACAGCCGAAATTCAAAAAAGTGGCCCAAAAGTAGTGGATGCTGCCCAGTCCATCACAGGCAAAGCCCTCCAAACCATTGAGCACATTTAGACAGATCACTGTCTCAGCAAGGCAGCATCCATCATCAGGGTCCCTCACCACCCAGGTCAGGCTCCCGTTACAGCATGTGATTTCAACTTTCCATATATTGACAGGGACTGTGTTCAGGACAGTTTCCTTAACCAGTACGTAGAAGTCCCAGTGAGAAAGTATGTGATACTTGATCTGCTATTAGAGAATGTGACTGGGCTGAAGACAGAATTTTGTGTCGGAGAACACCTTGCACCTAGTGATTATAATGCCTTTAGCTTCAAGGTGTGGGCCACAGGCTGCAATTCTAAATTGGAGAAAGGCCAGTTTTGATTGGATCAGAAAGGATCTGGCAAGTGTGGATTGGGGCAAGCAAAGATGTACTTTGTAAACATGAGGCCTTCAAAAGAGAAGTTTTGAGAATACAACACTTGTATGTGCCCATCCGAATAAAAGGCAAAGATAACAGGTTTATAGAACCTTGATTTTCAAGAGATATTGAGGCCCTGGTAAAAAAAAAGGAAATGTATAGCAGGTATAGGCAGGTAGGAACAAATGATGTTAAGGAGTATAAGAGAGCACCTAAGAAAGAATTCAGGACAGCTGAAAGAAGATATGAGGTTGCCCTAGCAGACATGGTGAAGGGGAATCCCAAGGGGTTCTACAGATATGTTAAGAGCAAAAGGACTGCAAGGGATAAAATTGGTTCTTTGAAAGATTGGAATGGTAATCTATGCGTGGAGCCAAAAGAGATGGGGGAGATAATAAATGGACTTTTTTTGAATCTGTATTTACTGGGGATAGTGACACAGAGTCTTTAGAAGTGAGGCAAAGCAGCAGCAAGGACATGGACCCTATAGAGATTACAGAGGAGATTATCTTTGCTGTCTTAAGGTAAATTCCTCTGACCCTGTGGGAGGCAAGTGCAGGGGCCCTAGCAGAGATATTTAAACCATCCTTAGTGAGAGGTGAGGTACCAGAGGATTGAAAAATAGCTAATGTTTTCCACTGTGGAAGAAGAGGCTCTAAAAATAAACCAGGAAATAGTAGGCCAGTGAGCTGGAAGTCTGTAGTGGGGAAGTTATTGGAAGGTATTCTTAGAGACCGGATATATGACTATTTGAATAGACAGGATTGATTAGCGATAGTCAGCTTGACTTTGTGTGTGGTAGGTCATGACTAACCAATCTTATAGAGTTTTTTGAGGAAGTTACTAGGAATGTTGGATGAAGGCAAGGCAGCAGGTATGGTACACATGGAAGGCATTTGACAAGGTCACACATGGGATTTGGTCACAAACGTTCAGTTGCTTGGTATTCAAGATCAGGTAGTAAATTGGGTTAGACATTGACTTTGTGAGAGAAGCTAGAAAGTGGTAGTAGATGGTTGCCTCTCTGACTGGTGACTGGGACTAGTGGAGTGCCGCGGGGATCAAAGTTCAAAGTAAATTTTATCATCAGAGTACATACGTCTCACCACATACAAACCTGATATTCATTTTCAGTGTCGTAAAGAAAGCTTTTGGCACATTGGCTTCCATAAATCGAAGTACTGAGTACAGGAGATGGGATGTTATGTTGAAGTTAGATAAGACCTAATTTAGAGTGTTGTGTGCAGTTTTGGTCACCTACCTACAGGAAAGATGTAAATATGGTTGAAAGTGTACAGAGAAAATTTATAAGGATGTTGCCGGGACTGCAGGACACGAGTTATAAGGAAAGATTCAACAGGTTAGGCTGATCCTTGAAACATAGAAGATTGAGGGCAGATTTGACAGAGGGATACAAAATTGTGAGGGGTACAGGTAGGGTAATGCAAGCAGGCTTTTTCACCGAGGCTGGGTGGGACTACAACTAGAGGTCATGGGTTAAAGGTGAAAAGTTTAATGGGAACACAAGGGGAAACTTCTTCACTCAGAGGGTCATGAGAATATGGAATGAGCTGCCAGCGAAAGTGGTGCATGCTAGCTCAATTTCAAAGTTTAAGAGACGTTTGAATGGATACACAGATAGCAGAGATATGGATGGCAATGGTCAGTGTGCAAGTTGTTGGGACTCGCACTTTAAATGGTTTGGCATGAACTAGAAGGCTGAAGAGCTGGTTTGTGTGCTGTACTCTAACTTCACTTGCGCCATCACTGAACTGTTACCACAACCAAAAGACTCACTTTCAAGGACTCTTCATCTCTTGTTCTTGACACTCGTGCGTTATGGAGTTGTGCTTTGTTCGGCCTTTGTGAACATTTGCAGTTTTGTACTTTTTCGAAAATTAAGCCTTGTTTTTACATTCAGTTACCCATCACAGTGCAAAAGACAAGCAGAAAGTGATAGTAAGCATGAATTCAATGAACAGTGGGAAAATGAGTTCTTATTTATAGGGGGTATGTCAGGAAAACCGTTGCGCATTGTTTGTGAAAACACCTTCTCACATAATGGAAGACATGATCTTAATAGACACTATAAAACACAACATCAGACTGAAATAGAAGGAAAACTGAAGCTAGTGCTTGGGTTTGAGTTATGGAAAGAATATGTGATTAAGAAAAAGGAATAAATCAAAAGAAGACAAAATATATTTGTTAAAAGAAGTTGTGAAAGTTTGGCAATAATAGAAGCGTCCTACAAAATTGCTTTAGCGTTGGCCAAAAAATGGAAGACTTTCTTCGATGGAGAAAAAAATTGTTAAGCCTTGCCTCCAAATATTTGCAAGATGTCTTGGCGATAAAAATATTGAAAGGAAAGTAAACGAAATTGCTCTGTCAAAGCAAACAGTTACGAGACGCACCGAAGAACTCTGTCACGATGTATCTGAGCAACTGAAAGACCTTGTCCTTGCTTGTACTTTCTTTTCTTTAGCTTTGGACGAATCTACTGACATATGTGATGTAGCCCAGTTAAGCATTTTTATAAGAGGAACTGATGATAATTTTAGCGTCTTTGAAGAACTTATCGGTCTTGAGTCGCTTCATGGAAAAACAAAGAGGATCAAACATATTTCACAAAGTAAAATCATGCCTAGAAAATCTACAACTAAATTCTAGTAAACTTATCGGTGTTTGTATTGATGGAGTGCCATCAATGATAGGTAAAGCCACTAGGAGTACAACTTTGCTTGAAAACTTTTTAGGTCGTCCTCTACTAAAATATCACTGCATTATACACCAAGAGTCACTGTGTGGAAAAACTTTAAATTTGCAGCATGTTATGTTACTGGTTGTGAAATGCGTGAATAAAATTAGAGCAAAAGGATTAAACAGACGAAAATTCAGAGAATATTGTGAAATGTTAGATTTGGAATATGGCGATCTTGTCCTTTATTGTGAACTGCACTGGCTTTCTAAAGGCCAGGTTCTGAGTAGGTTTTGGAAACTGAAAAATATTGTTCATAATTTTCTAGAAGAAAAAAATGAGCTGCCTGAGGAAAGAGCTCTTTTATGTGATAACAATTAGCTATTTGATTTAGCATTTTTAGGTGATGTTACTAGCCATCTCAAAGATCTAATTTTGAAACTCCAGGGCAAGAACAAATTGTTTCCTAGCTTAGTAAATTATATCAATGCATTAAAGATGAAGTTAAAACTGTTCACCTCGCAGTTAGAAATGAGGATTTGAGCCAGATTCCGCAATTAAAAGAGCAGACTGAATGTACTGAAGATGATGGCAATTTTACAAAATACATTGAAAAAAATCAGGTTATTGCAAGAGTCATTTAAAAGTCGTTTTCGTGATTTTGCTAAAGAAGTGGACTGCATACTTGCATTTGTAAACCCATTTTCACTTAGTGAACAAAAAAAATCATGAAGATACAAATGGAACTTATTGACTTGAAAACAAATTCGTTATTGAACATGAAATTTGGTGAGCTTTCCTCAGTCCCAAATGCTTCTGACATGATTAATTTCTGGCAAACATTTTCCAGAACTACGAAAATGTGCCCAGATATATCTGTCGTTTCGGAACGACGTACAGATGTGAACAAGCATTTTCAGCCATGAAATTGATTAAAAACAAAATGAGGTCACAATTGACTGATTCAAATTTGAAGAATTCTCTGCTGCTCTCAGTAACTAATTTGACTCCACACATTAAAAGCTTGGCAAAATCAAAACAGACTCAAAAGTCTTATTAAGGTAAGTAATGTTTATCTTGTCTTTATATCAAATCAATATATCATGTAAAATGCTAAATATGTCTATATTAACATATTTTTACAAGAATTGAATTGGGGGTACAAGAGTTGTATGGAGCATCTGAACTCGTGCGTTAAAAAATTGACGCACAGAACGTAAAAGTTTGGCCACCCCTGACCTATGTAAAGCGCTCACGCAACGCCGCCTTCACAACCCAGCAGAGACAAAATTTAAACGCAAACAACAGGAATTCTGCAGATGCTGGAAATTCAAGCAACACACATCAAAATTGCTGGTGAACGCAGCAGGCCAGGCAGCATCTATAGGAAGAGGCGCAGTCGACGTTTCAGGCCGAGACCAAAATTTCTTTGGTTTGAGACACGCATCTCCTCTTCTTTCTAGCATGGCTGCCATGTTAGAATCTAGAATCGATGTTTCAAATGCATTTCATTGCTGCAGAACTTCGGAATAGCCTTACTAATTATATGTTAATAAATGCAACATTTAACGCTAATTTAATTTGGATATATATAGTACTTTATAAAAGTTGTTGCACATATATTGCATTTTATTACAATCTGCATTGCTGCTTTTAGACAATGTTTTAATTGTTTCTACTCCATGGTCTGGCCTTTAAACGCGCAGGTCGCTGCTGGCACAGTCACCGCCCGCTCGTCCGCCGTTTCCCCGCGGCCCGGATTAAGATCCGGCTGTTTGCGGGCAGCCGCCTACTTACCTGGCGTTTCTGCCCAGGTTCAGCGCGATCCAGGGCACCAGCCGGTACTTGTAGCGCTTCCAGACGGAGAGGAGCCGCTGCAGCATCGCGGAGAAACGGCAGCCACAGTCCAGCCCGGCCCGTCCCGGCCGAGCCGAAGTTCGAGTCCGCACCGGAGTGCAGTTCCGTCTGCCCGGCTTCGGGCCGCCCTTCTCGGGACCGCTCACACTCCCTCTTCGCTCACCCAGCCCTCTATCTGAACTTTCCCTTTCACCGCAGCTGCTATTTAACCTCTCCCCAGTCCCCTCGTCAGTAATCATCCCCTCCCCCGCACCTTTCATTCTCATTTCCCTTTTGCCCCCTCTTCACATTCCCCTACACCCCTCTTCCTGCTCCTCTTTTTCTCCTACACCCTCCACCTCTCAACAGCCCCCAACACACCCACATCCCTCCATTTATGCTCCCATCCTCCCAACCCTCGCACTTTCATAGACTGGGTGTGAGGGGAAAGATTTAAAAGGGACCTAGGTGAGAACTTTTCCCACACAGAGGGTGGTGAGTATATGGAATGAGCTGCCAGATGACCACAGGAACAGTATTATTTAAGAAGCATTTGGTTAGGTATATGGAGGGGCAAAGCCACCAAGTATAGACTTCATTGTGGGGAATAGTCATAGTCATATTTTATTGATCGGGGGGGGGAATGGGTTTTCATTACAGTTGCACCATAAATAACTAAATAGTAATAAAACCCACAAATAATTAAATAGTAATATGTAAATTATGCCAGGAAATAAGTCCAGGACCAGCCTATTGGCTCAGGGTGTCTGACCCTCCAAGGGAGGAGTTGTAAAGTTTGATGTCCACAGGCAGGAATGACTTCCTATGACGCTCTGTGCTGCATCTCGGTGGAATGAGTCTCTGGCTGAATGTACTCCTGTGCCCACCCAGTACATTATGTAGTGGATGGGAGACATTGTCCAAGATGGCAGGCAACTTGGACGGCATCCTCAGGAAGAGTCTGTAGCTATGCTTGTGCTGCAATGCTTCATGACTGAATGATCTTCTCCCACTCCCTCTCCTTTCCCCTCCCCCCACTCTCTCAAGTTCAAGTTTATTGTCATTCACCCGTACACATGTAAACCAGCAAATGAAACAACGCTCCTCCAGACCAAGGTGAACTACACAGTACATTAAACTCACACATAACACATATAGTAATATTGCCACAGATTAAAAGGTGCATTTTATGACACGAGCTAGAAAGTAAATGGTACAATGCTACTAATGCTTCATACTTGATGGAACCTGGGTGGTGGCAGGAGTTCAGTGGCCTCATGGCCTGGGGGAAGAAGCTGTTTCCCATCCTAAATGTTATTGTCTTAATGCCCGATGTACCTCTTGCACAATAATAGGAGGTCAAAGAGATTGTTGGACGGGTGGGAGGGACCACTGACAATGTCCAGTAGCAATCACATCTACGGTGATGAAATGCTTGGAAAGGTTGGTCATGGCTAGAACGATCTCCTGCCTCAGCAAGGATCTGGACCTATTGCAGTTTGCCTATCACCATAATATGTCTTCAGCAGATGCAATCTCAATGACTCTTAACACTGCCTTAGATCACCTGGACAATATAAACACCTCTGTCAGGATGCTGTTTGTTAACTATAGCTCAGCATTTAACAACATCATTCTCACAATCCTGATTGATAAATTTCATAACCTGGACCTCTGTATCTCCCTCTGCAATTGGATCCTCGACTTCCTGACTGAAAGACCGCAATCTGTGTGGATTGGTGATAATATCTCCTCCTCGCTGATGATCAACACTGGCGCATCTCAGGGGTGTGTGCTTAGCCCACTGCTCCACTCTTTCTACACCCATAACTGTGTTGTACAGGACTGAAGGAAGCTACGGAAAGTCGTAAAATTAGTCAGCTCCATCTTGGGTACTAGCCTCAGCAGTACCCAAGACATCTTCAAGGAGCGGTGCCTCAGAAAGGTGACATCCATTATTAAGGACCCCATCACCCAGGGCATGTACTTTTCTCATTGTTAACATCGGGTAGGAGGTACAGAAGCCTGAAGGCACACACTCAGTGATTCAGAAACAGCTTCTTCCCCTCTGCCATCCAATTCCTAAATGGACATCGAACCCGTGAACACTACTTCACTTTTTAAAAAAATATATATTATTTCTATTTTTGCACTATTTTAAATCTATTCAATATATGTATACTTACTGTAATTTATTTATTCTTTCTATATTATTTATTGCATTGAACTGCTGCCGCTAAGTTAACAAATTTCACAACACATGCCAGTGATAATAAACCTGATTAAATATCTCTGATAGGTGGAAGAGAGACCCCGATGATTCTCTCAGCAGTTCTTGCCATCCTTTGTAGGGACTTGTGGTCAGATGCAGTTCCTATATCAGATGGTGATGCAACTGATCAGGAATCTCACCCCACACTCCTTCTCCGTTTATCTTCTTGCTCCTTCCTCCCCATCTCGACTTCTGTATTACTCTTCTCTCTGTTCTGTTTTTCTGCACCCATCTCTCTATCTTCCTTTCTGCTGTTCTCTCTCCCTCACTCATTCTTTCTCCTAATCTTGCTCTCTTCGTCCCCCTCACAGCTCTTATTTCCCTTTTATTTCCTCACTGGTCTCTGCTCAATTCATTACTTTCTCTCAAAGTTCAAAGTCAATTTTATTATCTAAGCACATATACTGTATGTCACTATATACAACCCAGAGATTCATTTTCTTGTCGACATACTCTGCAAATCTGTAGAATTGTAACTATAACAGGATCAATGAAAGACCACCCAACTAGGGCACTCTACCAGAGTTTGGAAGACAAATATAAATAAATAGCAATAAGTAATGAGAACACGAGAGTTTGGAAGACAAATATAAATAAATAGCAATAAGTAATGAGAACACGAGATGAAGAGTAATTGAAAGTGTGTCTGTTGGTTCTGGGACTGGTTGAGGGGTAGTAGCTGGTCTTGAACCTGGTGGTGCAAGTCTGATGCTCTTGAACCTTATATCTTATAGCAGCAGCAAGAAGAGAGCATGACCTGGGTGGTGGGGATCCTTGATGTTGGACCCTGCCCTCCTACAGCAGAGCTTCATGTAGATGTGCTCAATGGTGGGGAGGGCTTTACCTGTGATGTACTAGGCCGAATCCACTACTTTGTGTAGGACTTTCCGTTCAGTGGTATTGGTGTTTCCATACCAGGTTGTGATGCAGCCAGTCAATATACTCTCCACTACACTACACATTTGTAGAAGTTTGTCAAAGTTTTAGAATTTTGCTATGCCAGACCTCCACAGATTCCTACGGAATTAGAGGCATTACTGTGCTTTCTTTGCAACTGCACATGTGCTGGGCCCAGGACAGGTCTTCTGAAATAGTAACACCTAGACATTTAAAGTTGCTAACCCTCTCCACCTCTGATCTTCTGATGAGGACTGGCTCATGGATCTCTGGTTTCCCTCTCCTGAAGATTACAATTAGTTCCTTGGGCTTGCTGACACTGAGTAAGAGGTTGTTGTTATGACACCATTCAGCTAGATTTTCAATCTCCCTCCTATATGCCAATTTATCACCTCCTTTGATTCTGCTCATGACAGTGGTGTCATCAGCAAACTCATATATGGTATTGCAGCTATGCTTAGTCTCACAGTTGTAAGTGTTGTAATGTGGATGAAATTACCGGAGAGACAGAGTCACTGGTAGATACAAAGCAGCTTTTTTATTTGACACAACAAGGTACAGCAGGCATCTCGAGACGCTTTCTGCAGAAAGGTCTGCCAGCTAAATGTGGGCTCGATATTTATATGCTAAACACAAAGGCAACCGCTACTTAAAAAATTACAGACAATGCACAGACAATGCTTCCTTTTGAAGTTACATACAAACATCACACCTTTGGATTTCATCCTTTCCTTCTGACGCCAACATGTCTGTGTTGGTATCCACAGCCTTTAGTTCAATCCACAATACATTTATTTGGCATTTTACATGCTAACATAGAAGACAATTAATATTTATAATGTATAGATAATACTGTCTTCAAAACTACAGCATCAGGCACCAGAAGCATCTGGTATTTACACCTTTTAGGAAGCCCATTGTGGTGGACTCAATCCACAGTCCTTTGTCAAACAGCTAAAATAGAAGTCTGGTGGCCAAAGTCATTTATGTGTTAACAAATCATCTACCCAAAAAGAAATCCACTCTGACAGTAAGTATAAAGGGAGTAGAGCAGGGGTCTAAGCACACAGCCCTGTGGTGCACCTGTGTTAATGGAGATTGTGGAGGAGATGTTGCCAATCTGAACTGACTGGGGTCTTCAAGTGAGGAAATCCAGGATCCAATTGGTCAAGGAGGTATTGAGGCCCAGGTCTCTCTCAAACTCGCACTCTCTCTTTAAATAACTAGTTGATTTCTGCTACTATTAATATCAATTTTAAATAAAAGTTTCTCAACTATAATTACAATTTTCCTAAGAGACTATCTTTTGATTTAATTCTGACACAACTGATGTGAAAAATAACCAACACTGACTTTAAAACTAAATAGAGCAAGCTGCCAAACCAGTAGATGGTGCTGCTGTATAGTATGAAAACAAACATCTGCAATATCAGCATCCATTATCAAGGAATAATACAAACTCCAAAAGATAAACCAAAACATGGATGAGAACATAATGAAGACCAGAACCCAAGCAGGTATAAATTTGCTTTTATCAAACAAATTTTAGTTAAAATTCGAATTACTAGTTTTTATTCTGGGTGGGACTTTCTGCACTTCAGTTTACGGTGGTTTATAAAATGAAACCCATAACGATTTGAAATGACTAAATCAGATTGCGGGAATCCCTGTCCTGTGACCAAAAAGCATGCACTATTGACTGTGCTGAATGTTGGACTGAATCATATAAACCACCAAAGAATCACATAGCATAGATCAGATTTTTATTTCCAACCTCAGCAGAGAGCTTGCAACTCCTATACTCAGTCATATCGTCTTATTGATACAGGAGGATTGTTTACCTTTGCATCCTTGAGGCGAATGATTTAACATGTAATGCTCATTAGTAGTGGCTTATGACCTCAAATGCCATCTATTGTATAAATTCGCCAATGACACCACTGTTGTTGGTAGAATCTTAGTTGGTGAAGAGAAGTGCAATAGGTTGGCTGATTTGAGTGGTGTCACAACAGCCACCTTGCACTCAATGTCAGCAAGATCAAGGAAATGATTGTGGAGTTTAGAAGAGGAAGTCTGGAAAATGCATATCAGCCCACATTGAGGTGTCGGTGTTGAAAGGACGAGCAGCTTCAAGTTCCTGGGCATCAACAATTCGGAAGGCCTGTTCTGGGCTCAACACATCGATTCAATTCTGAAAAAGGCACTCCAGTGACGTTATTTCAGAATCAGAATCAGGTTCCCTATCACTGGCATTTGTTGTGAAGTCTGTTGTTTTGCAGCAGAAGCACATTGCAATACATTTAAAAAACTATAAATTACAATAAGAAATATACATATATAAATTAAGTAAATAGTGTAAAAAGGGAGAGAAAAAGGTGAGGTAGTGTACACTGGTTCATTAACAATTCAGAAATCTGATGGCAGAGGAGAAGAAGCTGTTCCCCTGAAATGTTGAGTGTGTCTGCAATTTCTTGTACCTCCTCCTTGATGGTAGCAATGAGAAGAGAACATGTCCCAGGTGATGGGGAGTTTTAATGATGGATCACATTTTGAAGGTGTCCTCAATACAGCGAATGCCAGTGCCCATGATGGAGCTGGCTGAGCTTATAACGTTTTCCAGCTTTTTCCAATTCTGTGCAGTGATCCCTCCATACCAGAAATTGCAAGAGCCTTTGGTGACATACCAAGGATCCACAAACTAATAATGGAATATAGCTGCTGTTGTGCTTTTTTTGTAATTGCATCAATAGGTTGGACCCTGGATAGATCTTCAGATACGTTGACACTCAAGAAGTTGAAACTGCTCACCTTTTCACTGATGATCCCTGGATGATGACTGGTGTGTGTACCTTGACCTCACCTTTCTAAACTCTGCCATCAATTCCTTGGTCTTACTGACATTGAGTGCAAGGTCATTGTTGCAACATCACTCGAGGAGCTGGCCTATCTTGCTCCTGTACTACTTCTCATCACTGTCCGAAATCTCCATTAGGAGTTTGACAAGATTCAGTGCGGTGTGTCGCTAAAGATCCTTACACGTTTCTACGGATGTCTAACGAAGAGAGTTCTGACTGGTTGCATCACAGCCTGGTGTAGAGACTCTGAGGCACAGGACCACAAGAGGCCTCAGAGAGCTGTAGACTCAGCCAACTCCATCACGGGCACAACCCTCCCCTCCATCAAGAACAATTGCAAGAGGCAGTGCCTCAAGAGGGTGACATCAATCACTCAGGACCTTCACTGTGCAGGACGTGCCCTCTTCATGTCACTATCATCAGGGAGGAGGCACAGGAGCCCTGAGAACCGTACTCACCTCCACCACCAGATTTCTGAAAGGTTCACAAAACCATGAACGTTACTGTGTCGTTCATTTGTTTTTCACTATTTTACTTGTTTTTGAAAATTATAGTAATTTTATGTCTTTGTGTTGTACTGCTTCTGTAAAACAAATTGCAGTGACAGTAAACTTGATTGCCACTCAGAATAAAGGTTCTGCTGAATAAAAACTCACAATTTCTTGATTCCAAACAGTTTCAAGAGTTTCCTTCTGAAATCATGACTCTGCTTGCCTCTTGAGAGGGTATGGGAAGCAAAAGACATCAGTTTCACTTATGTGTCATCTATTATGTGACTTACCACTACACCTACAATATATTTTGACACATCTTCACACATGCACAATATTGTAACAAAGGAGCTCCTCACGCTAAATTTTTCCAGCAGTCGTCATATGCACATTGTAGCTTCTTACTCCATATTCATTTCTATGTCCCTCTTCAATGAATGATACCAAGGTGTGAACATTGTGACAAGATGTGGAAGGAATTGTGCTAATTCTGCACTACTCCAAAGGGCAACCCTGGCTCTGCTTTATTTCCAGACTTCAGAACATTTTTCCATTGTCTTCTTACAGTCTCTCAGGATGGAGGACATCTTGCTTCTCCTCCATTTTAGCAGAACCCCACATGACTGATGAGGCCAATATGGAATCTGCAATCTCTGCCGTACGTGGGTTAGGAGCTGCTTGACAGGATAGTGTGGACTGATTGGCACCTTCCACTGTTCATACTGGGCTTCTGCATGCTTCACAAGATGGTCCATGTTTCGCAACATTCTAGATGCTTGCTCTGTGTTCTGTTTGGGTTCTCATGAGTCAGTAAGGATGATTCATGTTACCAAGGAAGCTTTGAGAACATCCTTGAAACATTTCCCTGTTACTTGGTAACCTTTACTTGTGAACCTAGAATGGACTGCTTGCTTCGGGAATCTGGTGTCAGCATGTACCAAACTGGCCTACCTGCTGGAGCTGGATGGACATGATTAGAAACCTTGCTGCCGGGGACGTTGGCCTGGCAGAGGATGATAAAGTTGGTTCCAATATAGACACAAGAGGTACTGCCGATGCTGGAAATCTAGAGCAATACACACAATGTGCTGGAGGAGCTCAGCAGGTCAGGCAGCATCTATGGATGGGAATAAACAGTTGACGTTTCAGGCCAAAACCCTTTATTGGGACTGGAAAGGAAGGGGAAAGAAGTCAGAATAAGAAAATGGGGGGGGAGGGGAGAAAGAAGTACGGGGTGAAGTAAAGAGCTAGAACTTGATTGGTAGAAGAGGTGAAGGGCTGGAAAAGGGGAAATCTGACAGGACAGGAGACCAGGGAAGAGGGAGGAGCACCAGAGGGAGGTAATGGGCAGGTAAGAAGAGGTGTGAGGGAAACGAGAATTTACCGGGGGTTATTTACCAGAAGTTCAAGAAGTCAACATTCAATTATCCTCTCTGTGGCTTTAGGGGCTTTTTTTTTATATATATACACAAGAGTTGGAATGTCTTGTTACAGCTGTACATAATGCTGGTTGCTGTTCTGGTTGCCACATTGACATGAAGGATGTGGCACCATTAGATGTGGTGCGGAAGATTTAGCATGATATTGTGTGGAATGAAAGGCTTTACTTGTAATCATACTGCTGATTCCACCGAGAATGAACCCAAATTTACACAAAATCAAACTGTAGATGATGGAAGTTGAGGATTGATTGACCTTAAGGTGGAGCAAAATCATAAGGGGCATAAATAGGACCTCTTTCCACAGGTGGGGGAGTCTAAGAAGATCTGTTAAGGGTCAAGTTTTCAAGCAAAGGGTAATGGTTAGATGCAACAAGCTATTAGAGAAAATGGTAGAAGCAGATATGATTACAGCATTTAAAAAGGTACTTGGACAGTAACTTGAATAGGAAAGGAGTAGAGGGATACAGGCCTGTTGTGGAGAAGTGGGATTAGTGCAGATAGGCATCACAGTCACCATTGGTTAGTTGGGCCAGAGGGCCCAGTTCTGTGCTGTATAACTGTGACTATGAGATAACATTCACGGGTTTTCTTGTGCGTTGGAACACCTACTGTTAAGTGGTCTGGCTGGAGGATGGAATCACTATTACCCTGTAAGACCGTGAGCTTTGTGCTGGGTTTAAGATCTTGATCTTAAACATTTTTTTTATGCCATTGGCATCAGCCTTGAGGTATTTTCTGTTGCTAAAATGCTTTTTTTCCTTTGGTTCAACTTATGAACTCATGCAGTTCCTAAATGCTTTTCCAAAGGCACATTTTCTTTTATGCCTGTGCCAATCAACATGATAGTGCAACCAGTGCTTACACCATTTTATTCATAACAGCCTAGACTCCACCACAATAATGAATGGAGCTCTTTATTTAATGATCAGATACTAATTTTGTTGATTTTCATGGGTAAGTGGATTACAGATCATTTTACACCACAACCTGGTTTTGTGTGACTTAAGTCTCCAGATAACTGCATTATTTTGTCTGCCTTAGATATAACAACTTTTGGCATGGTCATTCACTCCAGTCAGTTTCACAAGCATGCAGTTTAATATCTCAGCTAAAATGGCATCTTTATAGAATTCAGATTCTTACTGGGCTCGCAATAGCTGGCTGAATGTGCTAATACTTCATCGTTCCAGCATATTATTCCAACATTTTGCAAATGTGCAGCTTTGCAGCAATAACAATGAAACTCTGTATCATATCTCCTCAAGCAATCCTTCTCAGTTTGAGATGGCCCATTTTTACAATTTGCCCCAGTGGTGGGTCTTGGGCATTCCTGATTCCTTACTAACTGTAAACCTCACCAGCATCTGTCAGTGATTGTGCTTTCCATTAATGGCATCTGATTAAGTTTATGAGATTATCCTAACTCATTAGTATTGTCGCACATTGATAACTTGCTTGTTAATGTGCTACTTGTTGATCAACACCATTAATTAAAAATCTGTTCACTTCTCACACTTATTGCTTGCAGCATATCTATAATTCTTTGTATAAATGAACTTCCAAGCTCACAGTCTGCTTTATATTGCCATTTTAAATTTTGGTTAATCGGGGAAATTTTGGCTTTCAACACATGGT
Source organism: Mobula hypostoma (assembly GCF_963921235.1). Taxonomy (NCBI): domain Eukaryota; kingdom Metazoa; phylum Chordata; class Chondrichthyes; order Myliobatiformes; family Myliobatidae; genus Mobula; species Mobula hypostoma. The sequence goes on along the minus strand of NC_086099.1, from coordinate 44,077,486 downwards.
CTATCTGAAACACTTGGCTATTGTAACTGGTAAGGCTCTCAGTAAGTGATGCCTGGATTAGAGAATATTAGATGTAAAGAGAGGTTATTTTCTCTGGGTCTTCAGAGGCCAAGGGAGACCTGCTAGATGTACATAAAATTATGACAGATTGGTAGCTAATCTTACCCCCCTCCCCCACCCCCGAGTAGAAATATCAAATACCAGAAGGCATAGCTTTAAGGTGAGGGAGTGGGAAAGTTTGAAAGATTTAAGAATTTAAAAAAAAATAAATATAGGGTTGGTAAATGCCTGAACCATGCTGCTAGGTGAAGTGGTTGGTAGTACATACAGTAGCAAAATTTAAGAGGCATTTTAAGGTTCATGGCTATGTCTTCATCTTTAAATTCCTAAGTTACAATTAGTTCCCAGCCAATCTTTCCACTCCTTCCCCTTTAGCCATCTGATCTATTCCTCCCTCCCTTCATGTTAGATTAATAGCAGAGGCATTTGTCACGGAGTAGCAGTCGTCTTAGGCACTTTCTCCAGCCACTCACCAAGGGCCTACCACTGATGAAGAGGAAAAATAATGACTAAAAATACGGTGTAGACAAAAAAAGTGATAATACTTAAAGCCAAATTAATGAATACCTGCACATTGTAACCATGGGGTTAAATACATGATTTAAAAAGTTTACCTTAATACAAAAGTAAATGTTACAAGTTTTGAGAAATATGATTGTAATATTTTTGTTTTTAATTACTTGGAGCAAAAATCAGAACTACCCTCATGTATATTCTACAAATATATTCATAAAATAATTTGATCAGTGCAAAATTAATAATTGCTGGGATAAACCATGGCAATCAGTAATCATATTGCATAAAGGATGCTTTTGAGACTTAGTCCATTTAGGTGTAGGAAGTGTACCGTTATACACTCAGCCAATAAATAACGCACAAATGATCAGTCTTCTCCAAACCCTGCAAAATATTACTTCCAGAATAAATACTGACCAGGTCACAAACTGGTGGGATGAAATGTGTCTGTATGAATGAGCACAAGATGGGGGCTTTGGTTAATGCCTCATTCAAAAGGCAGCATACCCTCAAGTGCTGTTCTGGATCAGCAACATACAGTGGAATGCAAAAGTTCTGGTCAAAATTTCTGTTACTGTGAATAGCTAAGAGAGTAAAAGCTGACCTGATTTCCAAAAGGCATAAAGTTAAAGATGACACATTTCTTTAATATTTTAAGATTACTTTATTTCCATTTTTTACAATTTCAAAATGACAAAAAAGGAAAAGGGCCCGAAGCAAATGTTTGGGCACCCTGCATGACAGTGCTTAGTAACACCCTCTTTGGCAAGTATCACAGCTTGCAAACGCTTATCTGTAGCAAGCTAAGAGCCTTTCAATTCTTGTTTGGGGAATTTTCACCCATTCTTCCTTGCAAAAGGCTTCTAGTTCTGTGAGATTCTTGGGCCATCTTGCATGCACTGCTCTTTTGAGGTCTATCTACAGATTTTCAATGATGTTTTGGTTGGGGGACTGTGAGGGCCATGGCAAAACTTTCAGCTTGTGCCTCTTGAGGTAGTCCATTGTGGATTTTGAGGTGTGTTTAGGATCATTATCCTGTTGTAGAAGCCATCCTCTTTTCATCTTCGACTTTTTTTTTAAAACAGACGTCGTGATGTTTGCTTCCAAAATTTGCCGGTATTTAATTGAACTCATTCTTCCCTCTACCAGTAAATGTTCCCCGTGCTAGTGGCTGCAGCATAAGCCCAAAGCATGATCGATTCACCCCTGTGTTTAACAGTTCGAGAGGCGTTCTTTTCATGAAATTCTGCAATCTCTTTTCTCCAAACATACCTTTGCTCATTGCGGCCAAAATGTTCTATTTTAACTTCATCAGTCCACAGGACTTGTTTCCAAAATGCGTCAGGCTTGTTTAGATGTTCCTTGCAAATTTCTGACGCTGAATTTTGTGGTGAGGACGCGGGAAAGGTTTTCTTCTGATGACTCTTCCATGGTCATATTTGTGCAGGTGTCACTGCACAGTAGAACAGTGCACCACCACTCCAGAGTCTGCTAAATCTTCCTGAAGGTCTTTTGCAGTCAAACGGGGGTTTTAATGTGCCTTTCTAGCAATCCTACGAGCGGCTCTCTCAGGAAGTTTTCTTGGTCTTCCAGACCTCAGCTTGACCTCCACCGTTCCTGTTAACTGCCATTTCTTAATTACATTACGAACTGAGGAAACAGCTACCTGAAAACGCTTTGCTATCTTCTTATGGCCTTCTCCCGCTTTGCGGGCATATTTATTTTAATTTTCAGAGTGCTAGGCAGCGGCTTGGAGGAGCCCATGGCTGCTGATTGTTGGGACAAGGTTTGAGGAGTCAGGGTATTTATAAAGCTTTGAAATTTGCATCACCTGGCCTTTCCTAACGATGATTGTGTACAAGCCATAGTCCTAACAAGCTAATTAAGGTCTAAGACCTTGTTAAAAGTTATCATAGAGCTCAAATCTCTTGGGGTGCCCAAACTTTTGCATGGTGCTCCTTTCCTTTTTTTCCACTCTAAAATTGTACAAAACAAAAATAATACACTAATCTTGCTTAAAATGTTGAAAAGAATGTTTCATCTTTAACTTTATGACTTTTGGAGATCAGTTCATCTTCTACTCACTTAACTATTCAAAGTAACAGAAATTTTGACCAGGGGTGCCCAAACTTTTGCATGTCACTGTATGTTTTCTTTTGCTAAAATCACTGCTTTGGCACTTGAATCCCTGATGTTGACACTCAAAAACAAATGCTTACATCTGTCAGCAGTTCACAGATTAATCCTCTGACTTTAAACAAGATTCTCCATAATTAAAAATGTGAGTGACAAAAAGCAAAGAGAAAATGTTTTTCCAAAAAAAAACTTTTATTTACTAGAAAGACAAAATAACACCAAAATAGGTCCAAATTATGCTATAAAATGTTTCAAAATGGGGTAAAAATTTCAATAATTAAAATATTTGATATATTTAAAATTACAAAGGATACATTTAACCAAATTTTTTCAACCCTAGAGATTTTTTAAATTTTGCTTGCACAGCAAGGTGCTAATAAAAGTCAGCCCTTAAGACCTGGAAATTTTAGAAATTACAGTCACATAGCAAATATAGTTTCATTGTGAAAGTGTACTTTGGTAGAAGAACTATAGGACACCTGAGGTAGTAGAAACTGGAATAAAACAGCAGTAGACGTTATTTACAATTTAAGAAGTACCAAATAACAATAAGAACAGCACAAATAATTACACATAACATTTTCAATCCAGCTCTGATCCAAAGAAAAAGAATATTACATCACATGTGCATAAAATAAAAGAAAATTACACAAAATACATCACAATTTACCAGCAAGCTGAGGGCAATGCAAACAATTTCAATTAAAACACATCTTGAAAATAAAAAGCATCAACTTTTTAAAAACAATCCAGATGCTGAGATCTATGAAGTAATACTGATTAGCTGAGGTTCATCAGTTTAATGCCTTTGTCAGAAAGTGAAAATATGACAAAAACATCTCCAGTATAAAATGGCAAGTGTGCATCTTTTAAAGCTCACGAGAAAACACTTAAAACTTATTGACTTGAAAGGACCACAATACAATTCCAAGTTGTCAATACCATAAGGAGCCAGTAGTATCCAGTGTGCTTACAAATACCTCTGTGCTCCTTTTAACTCTTCAAGCAATAAAAGCACCTTTCTAACCAAAAAGGAATGTAACATAATATTAACACAATCTTTATAAAAATTAGTATTTTCAGGGCTTCACATTATAACTGGACTTTTAAAAAATAACTGAAAATAGGGACAAAAATCCCTCACATCATTGACACTTAACAGTTGGTTTTTTTACCTAACCCTTGTATATTAATTTGACACAAACATTTTTATTTACCAAACTTGCCACAGTTACAGTGGTAACAATAATTAAAAATTTGTAAAGACAGTCAAAACTTATTGCTGGAAGAGTTAAAATACCCAAATGACAACATCTTTAGGATGCAAGCTTTTATAAGCCAACCACTTCTTGAAACACTTACAAAATATTTAGATTCACTATAAAATGTCCACATAAAATGCCATTTTTTCAGCCTAAATACATACCTAAAATTTTGATCATGTCAATCAGAACTAATTTTTATTTTAAAATATACTGATTGATGCAAAATATGATATTTTCATTTGTTTTTGATCCAATAGTGCTACTTTACATACAGTAATATGCATTTTCTTTTCCAAACATCTTAAAAAAGGAGCAGTCGACAATTCAGGTGATGTCAATAAAGTGATGCAGCTAATTCAAACTTACATTTCTCTATAGTTTAAGGAAAAAGAGGCGATGATAACATTCACACACTTAAAAACTTAAAGGTGTTGCATGTAATTTTTCAACATGCTTTTTAATCAACTAAAGTTTCTTAGCATTAAATCACCTCTATCCTGCAATAGATCACTAAATGAAGGGCTAACATTTAAAATGATTATTCTGCAGGGAAGGGCACATCAGTTTGCACTAAAATTTAAATACTAAGATATTACATAGGGGAAAAATCAAGTTGAATATTAAGAAATATGATAACAATGAATGAAAGAAATCTGCAGACCAAGGATCAAATAATTTTTTTGTTTTTTTTTTGTTCTGAAGCGTAAAGTAGTAAGACTTTTCGCAAACATCCCAGAATCATACAGCAGTTAACAAAACTGAAGTTCAACTGATTTAAATATTTACATATTGAAGTTGAATAGAAAGTAGCACAAGTGAAACTGCAGTAGATTCTCAATATTTATCAACAGGAACTGAGCTCAGGTTTAAACAGTACATAATACTGTACAAATTTTATAAGGGACACTGATTATTTGACAATGGAATTCTAAAAGCAACTTGTTTAGCATTTTACAAGATTCATTTTCAATATTTTTTGTAACTCAATAGCTGAATTATGGCAAAAATTTTTTTACATATAGTTTGTTTTTCAAAAATTACCCTTCCCTGAATATTAAACAAATTAATCCCTAAGTGATTACCAGAATTCTTTCAAATACTAGTAAAACAACTTGTCCATTAAAACTGGACAAAGATACAGTAGGCACCTTCCTAGTAAATTGGCCAATCAGCTGAAATGATTTTCTAACTTCACTGTCTTCACATTGAAAACCTATAATCAAGTACTTAAATGGATTGCTGAAGGTAATAAAGGGTAGAATTTCCCCTAGGCAGCGCACGTTTTTCCTTGTTTAAATTTACTGAAGACGACCACAACAGAATAAAAGATTGCGAAATTTCAAGTCTGGTTAAAATTGCAATCCTTTCTGCTAGTTTCTTCGAATAGCATTCCAAATCTGGTTCCACCCACAAAACCAGAGATTTTATTATATGGCAAGTGTTTGTGATGCTTCAAGAAAGCACTTGAAATTAAGGCACGATGGCAATAATAGACATATTTTTAAAACTAAACATTAAACTGATTTTTAACAATTAAATTATCAAAGCCATCTTCAGTGATTTAAACCTGGGCTACTCATAAGTGGGGATGGGACACATTAAAATACTTAAAAACAAACTTTATTTTCAGCTATAAAACTGTATCATGTTACCACATTTAAACACATCTTTTATACACAAAATAAAAAAAAACATTGTTTACAATGATGCAGATTATGCTGGTTGATGATGGACTTTACTTTCAGTGATCTGAAACCCAAGCAAATAGCATCCAATTTCAAACTCAGTGCAATTCTATGCGCAACTTGCATTTGAATAAGCTGATTGCGCTCAAAGTGGAAACTCTACCCCCAGATATCTCAGCATTAAACCCAGAAATAGATCCTTTATCAGAACTTCTGTACATAAGCTTAATAAGGGGAGAGTCTGGTAGTGTTGACATGTTACTTCAGAAGATAACCAATGGCAGTTAAAAACAGCAAAAACTCATAGGAGCCCCTCAGCTGCTAGTATTGGCTGAAGCAGTACTCCAATGAGTAGTACTCTCAACTGCCCTACAGCAGATCCAAAAACCATTTCTGGCCAACAAGGACAAGTCTAATCAATAAAAAGGCACAACTTTTACAAGCAAGAACAAGACATCTCTGCATACTACTTAGAAGTATAACTCCTTGCATGGTAGTCATTTCCTGAGACACAGGCTCCGTTTGGCTTTGCTGCTTTCACTTCAAACTTGAGGCCAGTTCATCTGCTTATATAGCTCTACAATATACTGCAGGACAACACTTGGGCATTTTCTTTGTTTCAGTAGTTTTCTCTTGCACAGCTTTTTTTCTCTCCCACACCCCCCCCCGCCCCCGCCCCGTAGTATTCTTCACCACGTTCGGAATACTGGGTGTTTAAGCAGCTCCCGTGATGGAGGTCTATCCTGGGGCTGAAGCTCCAGGCACCGGAGAGCCACATCTCGCAATGCTGGGGATAAATGATTTGGAATTATCGGGGCGCTCGTCGCACTGGCAATCTGTTGAGTTGAAGACAAAATGCAACATTTACACATAATTCCTGGTATGCATTAATAGTTAACTTCGAAAATAACAATTACACCTCCTTCTGCAAATGTGGTTTATAAAATCTTAAATTGCAATACAATATCCTTAATTGGTATGATAAACCAAATCCTGGTTTGGTTTTATTCAATGCTATTTGACCATTTCCTCCCTTTGGCCATGATTAAAATATACTCAGAGTAAATACACTATGAAAGTAGGCCCTTTGCCCAACTAGTTCATGCAGACCACAGCATCCTCCCTGCTGGTCACAGTTGCCTGCATTCAGTCCATAACCCCTCACTCAATGTAGCCATCCAAATGCCTCTTAATTGTAACACCCATCATTATTCTACCATTCTTTGAACATGTTCTACTCAGCTTGACTGTGCAAAATGCAGCAACTCAGTTCACCCAAGCTGAAATCCATTTGCCATTCTTCAGCCCATCTCCTTAATCGATCAAGATCTCTTTGAAATTGACTGTAACCTGCTTCATTATCAACAAAGCTCTGATTTAGTATCAACAACCTTGCTAATTTTGCCATGAACATTCATACCCAAATTACTCACATAAATAATAAATAACACTGACCACTGGAGCATCCCACTAGTCACAGGCCTCCATCTGGAGAAATGATCTTCAACCATCACCCTTCTGCTTCCTATCATCGAACCAGTCTGAAGCTGGATCATTAGCTCTCCTTAAATCCCATGCAATCTAACTTTCCAGATCAGCTTGCTATGCAAGTTCTTGTCAAAGGCCTTACTAAAGTCTATTGACACATTACCCACTGCCTTATTTTCATCTATCCCCTTAGTTACCTCTTTGAAAAATTGGAAATGATTTGTCAGACCTGCCCTCCCACACATAAAACCATGCTGAATACTCCTGCTCAAGCTGGAACTATCCAAGTGATGGTAGATTTTGTCCCTCAGAATTCCCTACAGTACCTTCAATCAATTGAAGTCAGGCTCACCTCCCTGTAGTTCCCTGTCTCATCCTTCTTGAACAAGTTAATTGTACCAGCGTTCTGGAACTTGCCACTGGCTACCGATGAAGCAAATATCTCTACAAGGGCCACCATGATATTTTTTCCCTGGTTTTCCACAAGGTCCAGGGGTGCATTTTGGTGAGGCATTGGCGATTTGCCCAGCTTACTGCGCTTCAAGGTTGCAGGCATCCCCTTCCTCATAATATTCATGTGATCCAAGACCTCGCTACTCATTACCTCATTTCTTTGGCATCCATGATATTCTCCTTAGTACACATAGAGGAGAAATAGTCATTATAATCTCAAACATCTCCCACATTGATGGTTTTTAAGAGGACCTAGTCTCCCCCAGAGCCCTTCTTCTGTTGTTATAACTGAATAACCTCTTGGGAATCTGAATCAGAATAAGGTTTAACATCACTGGCATATATCGTGAAATGTTTCATTTTGCGGCATATGTATATATAAAAAATCAGTAGTGCCGAAAGAGAGCAAAAAAAGTGAGGGATTATCTTTAACCCTGTCTGAAAATTTCATCTCATACCCTCTTTTTGCCCTCCTGATTTCCCTGTTACACCTGGCTTAAACTTTTTATGTACACATCTTTCTTTTTCCTTACCAGAGCAGAGTTTTCTAAATTTGGTACCGCTACCCTTCACCATTAAGGAGACACCCAGCCCCTGGACTCTTGACATGATAATTTTAAAAACTCTCCACTCACCTAATTTTCCATTGCCTTTAAATAGTCACCCAGTCAACCCCAGGTAGATCTTGCCTAAAGCCCTCAAAGTTGGCCCTGCTCCATTTCAGGACTTTAATCCATGGACTTGTTCATTCTTTTCCCATATTTGTTTTAAAACTAAGAATTGTGGTGACTGGACTGAAAGTGCTCCCCAAGTACCACTTGAGTTACATGGTCCCCTCATTCCCTAAGTACTGCTCCTTTCCAAGTAGGTTCCTCACAAATTCAGCACCATCCAAGTCCTCTGTACTCTTGAGTGGCCCAGCTTTACCAGGAAAATCGAAATCTCCCACACTGCCATACTGTTCTCACAACTACGTGCAATTTCTCAACACATCCGCTCAAGTTCCCACTGAGTACTGGAAATAATTTACTAATGTTTGGCATCACTGAGCTTGTAATAGTTTATAAGGGATTATAGCTCAATACACGATACTTCACTGCAATTAATATGCACGTAGCTTTTCAAAATTTAACCTGGAAAACTTCTATAATTTTCTCTACCTTAAATATAAGAGCAAGATGATTAGAGTGCTTCTCTGCATTCCAAGGTGGTTTAGCACAAGCCATCTCGATTATAACACAACCCACGCTCCACACGTCGCAGCTTCTGCCATATTGCTGACCCCGTAACACCTAAAAAGACAATGGATTAGGATTAATACAGCTTGTGACTTACTTTCAATACTTTCAATAAAGCAACTTGCTAAGCAAAATGAGGTAATCTATATCTTTCATGAAGTATGCAACACTCTCAACTAAAGTAAGACTATCTTGTACAAAAAAAATCTAAACAAAAAAATGCCGATGCTGGAAATCTGAAATATAGAAAATCCTGTAAGTAGCGAAAAGTTAGGCAACACCTGTGTAAAATAAAACAAAGTTCACTTTATAAGTCCAAGATCCTTCTCAAGAACTCACATCAACACACACACAATGCTGGGGGAGCTCAGGAGACCAGGCAGCATCTATGGAAAAGAGTACGGTCGACGTTTTGGGCTGAGACCCTCTGGCAGGACTGGAGAAAAAGCTGAGGAGTAGATTTAAAAGGTGGGCGGGGGGGGGGAAGAGAGAAACACAAGGTGATAGGTAAAACCTGAAGGGGTACGGATGATGTAAAGAGCTGGGAAGTTGATTGGTGAAGGAGATACAGGGTTGGAGAAGGGGGAGTTCCAGACAGAAGGCCATAGAAGAAAGAAGAGGGGGAGGAGCACCAGAGGGAGGCAATGGGCAGGCAAGAAGATAAAGTGAGAGAGGAAAATGGGGATGGGAAATGGTGAAGGGGGGAGGGGGGTATTACCAGAGTTCAAGAAATCTTTGTTCATGCCATCAGGTTGGAGGCTACCCAGATGGAATACAAGGTGCTGTTCCTCCAACCTAAGTGTGGCATCATTACGGCAGTGAAGGAGGCCATGGATAGAAATATCGGAATGGGAATGGGAAGTAGAATTAAAATGAGTGACTACCGGGAGATCTCACTTTTTCCTGGGGGGACTGAGTGTAGGGTGCTCAGCGAAGTGGTCTCCCAATCTACGTCGGGTTTCACCAATATACAGGACACAAACACTGGGAGAACCAGACATAGTATATGACCCCAGCAAACTCACAGGTGGAGTGTTGTCTCACCTGAAAGGACTGTTTGGGGCCCTGAATGGTTGTGAGGGAGGAGGCATAGGGTAGCACTTGTTCGGCTTGCAAGGATAAATGCCAGGAGCAACAACAGTGGGGAGGAATGAATGGACAAGGGAGTGGCGTAGGGAGTGATCCCTGCGGAAAGCAGGAAGGTGGGGGGCGTGGTGGTGGTGTCAGGAAAGATGTGCTTGGTGGTGGGATTCCGTTGGAGATGGCAGAAGTTGCAGAGAACTCATGTCAACAGGTGTTCTGAAGGTAATTGCACTGCATTCAATCTATTAGGACATTTCATGTGTACGTATGTACCCTAACACAAAGAAAGCTGCCTGCATTTTACCAGTATTCCCCATAGTTGCTCAGAAGTGAGAGTGTCTGAGGTTTATACAGAAAGACAGAAGTTACAATGTTATGGTTTTCAAATTTGTTAAAGGGATTCAGTCCATATCAGAGTTCTCCAAGTACTGGCTGGCATTTTAAAACAAAACTAAACATTGCTCTAGTAGGATTAAATCAATCACAATTAAGATTATTAAAATATGCAAGAAATTTAAGATTTCTGTCAATGTGATTTTGATTGCATCTCTCAGTAAATCTAACTAGGGAATAAATAACAGCACACTAAGAATGTCGAAAATAAGGGTAAAAAGTATCCATTTGTTCAAGCAATACAGTTGTTCGGCAAATGAGGATGGATACATTCCAGATTTTCCCAAAAGTATTCATAAATACACTTTCTTTAGACTACACGGTGGTTCTGAACATTGGAACCTAAGCTGAAAGAAATGGATAACAAGCTGGAAAATGTAAACAAACTATAAGGATTTGCAACACAACTTCTTTTTGCATTGTTTTCTCAAATGAACACAAGTGAATAAGAACGTCTAGGTACACCTCCAATATTTCTTAAAGGATTATTCAAATACCAGTGACTACAGAGAAACTGCAACTGAAGCACTACATGAATACAAAGAGTAATGAAATTTACAGTTCATCTCACCTCAGGTGCCATGAATGCAATGGTTCCTAACAGCTGTCCCTGAAATTCACCTGCACCAGTGCCCTTTGATGCCAGCCTGGCTGCAGCTCCAAAGTCTGCTATTCTTAGCCGCTGTCCTGTGCTGTCAATTAATAAATTGGCACCTACAAAACCAAATGCTGTGAGTTAGTACAGTAATCAGCAGGGGAACATGTTATTTCCGAGTCACAATCCCAAATATCTAATATATAGTACATAATGCCTAAGATTTTTGCACAGTACTGTATATTGGTTAAAATAGGAAGGTGGCTGGGAAACAGAGTACTTAGTTTTATTTTAGCTCAGTAGTATTAAGTGTTAATTGGCAAGTAATAGGACATAATATACAGTACTGTGCAAAAGTTACAAGCAGCTTAGCTGTGTACATGTAGTTAATGCTTTTGCATAGTACTGTACATTCCAAAGAAACCTCAATTATCTATAAATACTGACAGGCATGCATTTTTAAAAGGAGTAAACATGTTATTGGATATGGCTCAAAGGTTCTAAATCAAAAGGTCAGAACAAGATCATGCTCTGCTCTGACAGCACCTCAAAGCATGGTTGCTTACAACAAGACCTGCTCTTGTTACATATATTTGTCTTTTGAACCTATTGTACTTGGCCGAGGATCAAGGCATTCTTACCTTTGATGTCCCGGTGGATGATCTGGTTCTCGTGAAGATAAGCCAAACCTCTTAACAGCTGCTCATTGTAATTAATAATAACTTGTTCCTTAAAAGCACCGTACTTGTTCAGCAAATGAGAAACAGATCCACCTAAGAGATAAAATTGCCATGTAAGAAGATTCTGAAGCACATCATAGCATGTGTTCTCAGTTTGTCAAATGAAAAATGGCAATTTTTGATTTCGCTAATGTAACACTTATGCATCTGCTTGCTGTGTTTCTTACAATGAAAACACTTCAAATAATTACTTTATTGACTGCTAGGGGATATCTTGAGATCATGAAAGGAACTTTACAGATATAACTTTGTCAGAGGGTGAAATGTAAAATTCATGAGCCAAAGTATCCAAAATCATTCACTGTTAAATTCCAAGCATTACTTCCAACAAATAAGATAAAAAATTTAATTTTAAATACTAGCACTTCACAAGTTCTACTCAACTTCCTGCACTATGGCCAGATTCCACTCTAACTTCATCTACAAGTTTGCAACTGACATCACTATAATAGGCCACATTTCAAATAATGACAGGTCAGAGTACAGGAAGGGCATAGAGAGCTTAGTGACATGGGATCATGACAAGAACTTCTCCCTCAATGTCAATAAAACAAAAGAGCTGGTTATTGCCTTCAGAAAGGGGAACAGTGCATCTGCTTCAGTCTACATTAATGGCAATGAGGTCAAGAGCTTCAGGTTCTTAGGTGTTAACATCAATAGCCCATCTTGGTCTAACACACTGATAATCACAGTCAAGAAATCTTACTGACGTCTCTACATCCTAAGGAAGCTAATGAAATTCCACACGTCTCCATTGGCTCTTATCAATTTTTAAAATCAATACACTAAAGAGCATTCTGCTTGGATGCACAATGGCTTGGTATAGCAACTGCTCTGCAAGTGACTTCAAGAAACTGCAGAGTTGTGAACAAAGCTCAGCCCATCATAGAAAGTAGCCTCCCATCTATACTTCTCACAGTCTCAATAAATCAGCCAGCATAATCAAAGACCCCACCCACTATGGATATTCTCTCTCTTCCATTGGAGAAAAGATACAAAAGCCTGAAAGTGTGTACCACCGGGTTCAAGCACAGTTTCTATCGCATTATGATCTTGTACTTCATTGTTCACCTGTACTGCACTTTTTCTGCAGCTTTTACACTTCATTCTGTATTATTATTTAACCTTCTAGCTCAATGCACTGTGTAATATTTTGGGCATTGGTGTCTCCACATCAGGCTATGATGCAATCAAGTCAGGGTATACTTCACCATTACTCTTTTAAACTCCATTTTAAGTGTTTCTCTTAGTTGCTTGTTGTAGGACAACAAAGGCTTTAGATGTAGCCTAATGTTCTGACAAATAGTCTTCAAGCTGAAATGTTGACTCTCCACAGATACAGCCTGAATAACGTTTCTAGTATTAGAAGAAACAGGGCCTTTGGCCAATGATCTTGTATTAAGCTAATTGAGCTAATGGTACCTCATCATTTCTGTCCACACATCTTCCATATCCCTCTATTCTCTGCATATTTAAGTGCCTACCCTCTACCTCCAACATCAGCATTTTCCAGACACTATTTTTCACTTCTATTTCATATTTCCAGTTTTTTTAAAATTATTAACTTCATGAATATTTGATAGTATGTCTCCAATGCTAATCAACAGAGGGACATCAAAATTAACTGAATAATGACAATGTTCCTATGTCAGCAAAAAGTAAGCCAACTGAAAACATGACATTACTTCAGAATATTGAGAAATTGGGAAGCTTTAAAAGAAATATTAATTCTTACCTGCCATCCATTCAACAAACAGATTATAATTACTCTTCTCACAAGTGGCACCTAACATCCGAATAATATTAGGATGGTTAAGGTGTCCCATCATACGGATTTCTTCCCTTAGAGTCTGTACCACTTCTTCTTGTTCAGTAGATGTGTTCCTGACATAAGTCACCTGTTTAGCAAAGTTAGAAAAGATATTACGTACTCTAAATTAACAAAATTAAATTTCATACTCCAACATTACAAAGGACATATCAAAATGAAAACTACCAGATGAATGCACATTCAATTTTTTTTTTGAAATCAAAGATCCTGGCTTTTAATTTTTTTTTAAAGGCAGCTTTTCAACCACTATTCCTGTCCTTATGTTATCAAAATGTGCCATCCACTTTTCAGTTTAGTCTTTTTATTAGAGTTTGGGCATCTCTGGCAAAGTCAGCATAATTTAACATCTCTATTTGCCCTTTAGAAAACAGCAGTAAACCACCATCTTGAATCACTATAGTCCTCTGGTGTCTCCAAATGCTGTTGATTGCAAAGTCCCAGGAATTAGACTCAGTGATGACCAGCTATATACTTCAAAATCAGAGCAGTGCACAACTTTGTGGGGAACTTTTAAATAGCCCACTATCCCGAGGTGGTGTTCCCATGCACCTGCTACCTTGGTGGTAATGACATTGAATATGAAAGGTGCTCTTGCAGAAGTCTAGACAAGCAAGTGCAATGGAGTGTACAACATTTTATCGTGTAGGAAGAAATTAATATTCAGACTGGTTGATGGTGTGTCATCAAGTAGGTCACTTTGTCTTGCGTGGCATCAAACATCTGAGACACAAAAGCTGCATTTGTCCAAGTGAGGAAAGTATTCCATAACTCTTCAGTGTATTTTCAGGATGCTGAAAAGGCTTTAGGGCAGCAACTTCGCCACAAGATAGCCAACCTCTGACCTTTTCTTGTAGCTTCTAACCTTATGTTGTCCTAACCTGACGATGGAAGGTTGGTCATTGATGATGGGATAAATTGTATTGTTGAAGAATGGCTTCTGTTATGATGGGAATCTCAGGAGAAAGCAGAGATAATCAGTCTAGGATTTCTGGCTAAGCAGGGTTGTGAATGCTCCAGTTTTATCTTCAGAGTTCACTTGCTGGGAACTACCAAAACTGAGAACGGAGGCATTCTTGAAGCCTCTTATTCATGGTGTTTACAGCCATTCAGACTAGATGTGGTCCAATGTATTGCTTCAATCTAATCAATTGCTGAGATCACTCCATTCTGTCTATGGAATACCATTGTTTTTGTCTAGCACACGTAATCCTGAATTTGTAGTTCACTGGACTGGCACCTTAATTTTTTGGTATGCCTGGAATGCCCTTCTACATTAATAGCCCTCCTGAGCTAACTAGTATTGATAGAATGAGAGCCATTAGAACAAGTCATGAGGTTCTGACTGTGCATACTTCTGTTGCTGCTAAGGTCCATTATAATTTAAGGATGACCAATTTTGAGATAAATTCTATCCACAATTGATTTTATTAAACATGATTGTAGTGCCCCACACTACTACAATCAAAGCTGTCCTTGGTGTAAAGGTGAAATCTTGTCCCACAAGAGTCGTGTAAAGATAATTTCTTCGAATGCTACCTTGGACAGCTACACTTTAGAAAGCACCAGTCAAGTAGATTTATCCCTAGTTGCAGACACTAGTGGTCACAGTACTAGTTTGCAACTGAGAACCTTCAGATTTCAGTGTTACTGCAATTGAGTATTCGGCGTCGATGAACACTGGCTTGTTCAGTATCGAAGAACACCGATTCATCTGTTGAGGTACGACAGTGTGTGATAATTAGGTTTCCTTATCATGATCTGATGCCATGAGATTTTATGGGGTTTGGATAAATCTAAACACCAGTCCTCCGATGCTTTCAGGGAGAACTTTGCAAGATCAACTGGAATGATAGTAGCTTTGTCATTTTGTAATATGGTGAACACGATGTGGTCTACCTGATCTTATTTTGTTTTAAAACAGCAGTAATGATACTTCTGTGCATTACCATTCCGCAACAAGAGTTTTACAATTTCATATAAAGGATATTACAAAATTTGAAAAGAATATCTGTAGAAAATAGTGAGCTGCAATTTAAATTAATCTTTTTATGGAAATGAAAGTACTGCCTTTATAAGATGCTTTAATATAGTGCCCTTATGGTAAGCAATATTTTATATTACCTTAAGCTACAAATAGAAATAAAAGAGATGACAAAAAAATTCAAGTAATTGCCAAATTTTGAGTATCAAAGCACTGCTTGAATTGGAGCAAATTTTAAATGCATCACATCTTCCTAATAGCAATAGAATGTCAGAATAATAAGGAATATCTGAAAATTACCTGTTTCACAGCCATTAATGTCCCTGTTCCCACATCTTGTGCCTGATAACACGAAGAAAAGGCCCCTAGTCCAATCTGTTGACCTTTAAACCATTCTACACCTTCTCTGTAAGCAAGTTTTGCTTTGGTATGACCAGGTAAGGTTTCTGGTGTCTACAGGTTGAACAATTAAAAGATAAATACTTAAAAATGAAATATATTTAATTGTAAATAACAATTTAGATTCCAAAATTACAAATATATCACATTAATTGGCTTCTTTTTGTTTGGATGTTAGGATTTCCAACAACTGAGAACAGTTTAGCAGTTGGATTTAGTATAAATGTTACATAAATACATTGGCCTGAGACTTGACAGAATTCCACCATGTATTATCAGTATATACATTCAAGCCCAATTCATCTGAATTACCTACAGTACCTGTAACTCTGATGACATCAGTAAGCATTTTTCTATGGTAATAAAAGAGAATGGCCAGGTGGGAAGAAAATTGGAAAAAAAGAGGGAACGGTGCTGGGAGTTAAAAGAAGGAAGCATTCCCCCACCCCATGTATCAATCTAATGCCACTTCTATGTTTGGAATGGATATTAGGTCAGCAATTAGCAATATCTCATCTGAAGCCTCTTTGGTTCCTCACCTTCCCAGCATCTTGTGGAGGAATGCAGTTAAGTCACAACTTAATTGTTTTGCCATGTCAAAAGGAAGATAGTTCAAAGGAATTTTAATTATTAGCCATTTATTTTGTACACTGAAAATATTCCAAATCTAGAATGAAAGTGGTTTGAAAATCTGCTTGTAAACTTCTCCAGAAAACAGGTGATAGGAATACCAGAACGTTTTAAAGCAGAAAGGTTAAACATGAACACCACTTACATCTAACTGAATGAGAATAACATCCTCTCCATTCTGAACTTGCAACTGAGGAATGGTAGGAAGGGCATCCTGGGATGCTGACATAGCCAAGGCAACAGCTAATGCTGCCTCCTCCTCTGCTTCCATCTTTTCTTTGCATTTTTGATTCTGGTTAACATCATCGTTATAGGTACAGTCAGTCTCTGCCTTCTCAGGAGAGAGCACAGCAACTTCAGATTTAAATGTAACAGTACTATCACAGGCAGGCATCGAAGCCTCAAGCAGATCTTCCATACTAGAATTTAGCTCTGCTGAAGCATCAAGGCGAAAATGATCCTCCACAGGAGTGAAAACAGTTTCATCACTGGGAATAACTGGATTGCTGCCAGAGTGGTCACTCAGTGTCAGATCTTTTAGTTCAAGCATCATATTGCTTTTACTCAAGTCAGATTGCAATTTTCCTGCTTCGTTCTGGCATGGCCGAGATGGTTTTGGTCTGTGAATCTGACTGGATGCAGGGGGCTGTGCCTGGGTAAAAACTGGAGACAGCTTTTCAGTCTCTTTAGCTCCAGTAATATCCTTAGAACAATTGTTCTGAATTGGAAGTAAAAATTTACGCTGTGCTTTTGGGGAAGATGACGCAAGTTTGTTAGGAACAAAACCCTGAGGTCTTAATTTGGAACTTTCAATAGCTTGTTGTCCAACTGAAGGATTTGACAATGAAGGAGAAGGCAAAGATGGGAAGGAAGATTGGGAATGATGTAATGGAGTCATCGATGAATTGATACATTGACTCAGTGGCCTGGGACATGCTTGAATGGCTGTCTTTGGTTGTTCACAGGACACCGAATTCAATGGAAGTCTTACTGTTGAAGTATTTCCTGTCATCTCTCCCACTTCATCTGATTTAACACCAGATTTAACGTCATGATCAGGACTCAACATATTTTTCATTACTCTTCCAGATAACTGCACTGTGTTGATTGGGGAATTATTTTCTGTAGTATTTGGTGAGTTATGTGGAGCTGAGGGTTCTACAAAGTCATCGTGTCTTCCTTCCACAATTTGTAGGTCCTCTATACCGAATTGAATGGCATCAAGAATGTCCATTTCCTCTGCAATAGCCATCAAGCGCCGCCTCATACGTGTATAATGAGTTGAGCTGGTGACACTCAGCATATCTATCAGTTTCAAAAAAATATGAGGCACCCTTGCAACCATTCGTGCAGCACTGAGAAAGACTCTCCGAGACATCTTCCCAACCATTGAATGGGAATTGTCAATCGACTGCAGTGCAAAGTTCAAAAGTGACAGTAGCTTCTTGTATCTGAAAAATAAAACATAACAAAATGCAGCAAGAATTTTTTTTAAACCTACTTGATAAAACAAATGCAGAGTTGGAGTCATGGAGCAGTGGATTTTCATACAGAATATTCTGCCATTGGAGCCACCCAGAATACACCATCAGTAGCTAAAGAAACTACAGGTAACTGTGGTAGATAACAAAACAACTCAAAGATTTGACTGTCCTTGTTCTCTATAATCTTCATATGGTGTACTGCCATTTAATAGCAAAATTAATTTGGGAGTGCTCATGTCTTACCAAGAAGAAAGTTAACATTCACTCTCCTTATGACTAGACATCCCCTCAAAGTAATTTTTTTTTAATTTTAAAAAAGGAAAAACTTCACTTATTTCCAACTTTCTAATTTTACAAGACAACTTCAATAGTATTTTGGACCATAATTGCTGCCAGATGGAACTATAACATTAACATTGAACCTGGATAGGGATTTTTGAACACTCCAAATTTTAGCTATTCATCATCCCTTCTCTATCTAGTTCCTAAGGGAACCCGTTTGGAACTTACTTTCACAGCTAAACTTTCCATGAAATTTAATTTGCATGAGTACATAGATTGATGCCATGGAATTCAGCCCATTAACTTATTCAAATGTATAAAAATGAAATCTCTTCCCATTTCCATTCAATTGGTCTATTACTATGACATGTAACCAGGTACAGAGGGAAAACTTTGTTTTGCATGCCATCCATACTGATCATTTCATTACAACAGTGCGTTCAGTATTACCTGCTCACATTAACTGAATTTCTTCACTCAGTAAACATTGCCCTGCCCATCTCCTTGCTAACATAACCCCATCACTTCACCACTGCATTTATATTCTTCACTCACCCTGCTGGATCTGAACAGTAAGAACCTGTGATCCTTACCATTCTTAATCTATCACTCGACACTGCATCACTGATGATATCCAGGCAACACATAACATGCCGGAGGAACTCAGCGTCCAGGAGCATCTATGGAAACGAGCAGTCGACCCAGACTGCATTTTGATCGCTGAGGGAAATTGCTCTCCTATCGGAGAGGGGAGGCTGCCTTTTGATCACTGGTGGGATTGCTTTGCTGCTGCAGAGGGAAAGACCTACCACTGTGACCGGAGAATGTTACCCAGGTTTTCTGCATTTTGGATATGGACTTGGACAATAGACATCTTCTTCCCCTCCCCCCGCCCAAGTCTTAGTTTTTTTAATATATATTCCCTGTTTTTCACCCAATCTTCCTTGTCTTTTTGTGTGCGAGGAGGGGGATTATGGGGGTCGATGAGCCTGTTTTGTTTATGCTCATTTTTTGTGCGGGGAGGGGGGATTTGGGGGTAGATGATCATGCGGCCGTTCGTTTCTTTCTTGGTTTCGTGGCTATCTGGAGAAGATGATTTTCAGAGTTGTATACTTTGATAATAAATGAACCTTTGAACCTTGAACATTTCAGGCCAAGACCCTTCTTCAGAATTGGAAAGGAAGGGGGAAGATGCCAGAATAAGGTGGTGGGGAAGGGGAAGGGGAAGGGGTACAAGCTAGAAGATGATAAGTGAAGTCAGGTGTGTGGGGAGGGGTTGGTGAAGTAAGAAGCTGCAAGGAGGTAGATGGCAAAGGCAAAGGCCCGGAGAAGAAGCAATCTGATTGGAGAGGAGAGTGAAGTGTATGAGAAAGAGAAGGAGGGGCACAAGGTTGTCAAGCACCTTTGCTCCATCCCAAAATGCATGGCTTTCCCAGTGGACAACCATTTAAATTCCAATCCCCATTCCTATTCCGACATGGCCCCCTCTCCTGCCACAGAGGACACTCTCAAGTTAGAGAAGCAACACTTTATATTCCATCAAGGAGCCTCCAACCTGTTGGTATATTCTCTAACTTTTGGTAATTTTCCCCACTCCCCCTTCCCTCTTGTTCATTTCCACATTTTGATCCCCCCTTACCTCTTTTTGTCTCCTCACCTGCTTATCAACTCCCCTGGTGCCCCTCCTGCTTCCCTTTCTCCCATAGTCCACTCTCCTCTCCTATCAGATTTCTTCTTGTCCAGCCCTTTACCTTTTTTACTTCATTTCTCCTCCAACCCAACTGGCTTCACTAATCACCTCCAAAGCTTGTACTCCATCCCGTCCATTTCCCCCCCTTCCCACTTCATATTCTAACATCTTCCCCCTTCCTTTCCAGTTCTGAAGAAGGGTCTCAGCCCAAAACACTGACTGTTTATTTATCTCTATAGATGCTGCCTGACCTACTGAGTTCCTCCAGCATTTTGTCTACGTTGCTTTGGATTTCCAACATCTGCAGAATCTCGTGTTTATGACGATATCTAGAGAACATTTGTAAAACACTGCACAAGAGCTATCAATGGTCAGAAAAAAAAGGACTACAAAAGACATTAGTTTACAATTCCTTACTCTACTCTATATGCTGATAAGCCTAATTAAAGCATGTAAACCTCCCCTTTGTGTCACTTAACAACAGAAACTAGTGTCTTGTTCAAATGCATGAATCCATTGGTTTTTTGGCTCTTTACACGAAAGCTCACCTCAAAGTTGATCAATTTTGACAATTTACATAAATCAAAGTTTATAAATTTTACAATAAACTAAAATAATTACCCCAATATACATACATTTTATAATTAAAAATTGAAAGCTACTAGACCAGCTATTGCCTATGCACTTTTCTTTGGTAGCATTTACTCTTAATATCTATCATCTCAAATATAAAGTATGGGTGTACTCTGCTGCCACGAGGCTATGAAAGGAATCTGAAAGAGATGACCATTACCTTTCCAGCACAAGTTCTGTTTGAGCAATCGGACCTTCACTACCAGAAACAATGTGGGGATAGAATTCTGCAGGAAATTCCAGTAACAGTCTATCAATAAGACACAGGCGACCAAGCAAAGCCTGCCAATTTGTGGACTCTGTTGAGGTGCCCAAGATACAATTTAAGACATAGTCAACACCTCCAACTCCAATGGACCCTATGCAAGAGAAAATAACATATGTTACCATTAGGAATTAATTCTCAAAATCAGATTGCCAGTGAGTTTTTATTTTTGTTTACAACTAGATGTAATACTTTGGAGGTTAAAAACATGCAATGGCAATACTGCATCCCCCACCCCAACCACCAGCACAGCTCAAATTCCATTTCACCATAGATAGCTTTTTAAAATAACTCAACTGCAGTCTGTTGTTTCTAGCAGTTTTATATTTCCAAATTAAACTGCACAACTCTCTTGAAAATTTGGCGTAAAATTATAAGACATCTGCAATTTCCTCCTGGTTTGTTTTAATATTCAAAGATGGAAACCAGATGGAAAAATCATGAAGAATGAACAATTGTAAATATGGTTATTATATGGTTATCATTTTGTTACCAATGTTATATTCAATGCAATATTCAGCTTCAGTAGATGTAGAACCGTACATATGAAATACTATGTTCAAGAACATCCATTCCTAACTTCAATACAAATTCAGTCATTCCACAGTAACTTTCATATCTGTGTGGTTTAGCTTTGAACAAGTGATTAACAGACATCCTCCTTTTAGCAATGCAGAATTAATAGGGAAAAATAAAAACACATCTGTGCACAATACTCATTATATAAAATAGTTGTAATAGCAAATATTTCTTGCCTGATTTAAGAATTTCCCTGCCCACAGCAAGCTCCCCTGACTGGCCTTTGCACAATTCCAGCAGTGTGGATACAGAAAGTTGACTTGTACGACTATAAATAAAATGCAAAATATTATGTAGTTTTGCACATCTTGCTGCTTTTCCAATCTAAATTATAACTTTATATAGTTATTATTGGAATAAAATGTAGGCTTGAAGAAACAAAAGTCAGCTTGGATTATTGAAATAATGGGTCATTGAATACAATAAAAAAATAACTGCCAGATTTATTATATGCTTTCTAAACATAAATAATGTTTAGAAACAAGAAACACTACAGTTATCATGTGTCAGAAGCAACATATTCCTTGTTTTGAAGTACAAAACCCAATTAACCAACCAATTTATAAAGATATGGTCTTCACATACCAGTATCCTGGCATCAAAATATTTTTGTTCAAGGATCAAGGATTAGATGACTTAAATGTCATCACGATATCAGACAAACTTGTTATAAAGTACCTAGATTTACAATGAATGAATGTATACTTCACTACAATTGCCGCAGAAAAGTAATTGTAGTTGGGAAAGCAGAAGGTGGATAAATGGAAAAAGAAAATAAAATTCATATGATAATTGTGGTATTACAGTTAGGCCTGCAAATACTTCCAAATCTGAATGGAATACTTAAAGGCAGCAAGAAGATTGTCTGAATCAGCTAAATTCAAAGCAAAGGAATCATAAAGGCAATTTTAGAGTGAATGGCAAAGAAGATATTAAATGATGACAATTAAGGAATTAAAACAGAAATACTGGAATATTTCCCTCCCATGCAGAAAATACAAGTGTACTGCTTGATTAAAAATGGAAGTTAATGGAGTGTTAACTACCAAATAGTGAAATATGTAATTCCCAAATTACCTGTTAGCATCTGCACATTTGACTAATATAGTTTCAACCACTGGCCTAAGAAGCCGTTGAAGTCGTGTCCTTTCTGCTGCTGCATGACAAGGTGTATACACTAACATGGCTCGTAAGGTTTTCTGGTTTAAAAAATTAAGACAAGAACTTCAGTTACAAAGTTTCACTTTTCAAGTTTCTGAACATATAGAAAATGGAGTCAACATCAATAACCCAAGTTGTGAAAATATTTTGACAGGAGCCTGAAAAGAGTTTATTGACCAGCAAATTTTCCATCTATTTAGTTGTTTATACATTGTTGGCCAATTAATGCACTGTTAAAAAAAATTCCCATACAATTTAAACTTCATTCCCATACATATTATAAATCGACCAATGTTTTATCCAAGTAGACTTTTATAAATAAAAAGATTTAATTTTAGTACCAAAACGTAATTACCAAGCTGATGTTTACTTCATTGATATACTCAAAGAACATGTACAAAATTACTCAAGAATCATGAAATTGCCCAGAATATTTGGAGGGTCTAAGATGGCAGCATTACACGTTTTACTAATTTAAGACACTCACAGCATCACCAGTCGTGATAGTGTGCTGTTTAGGCCTTCCTGCCTTCTCATTCAATAATATGTTTCATATCACCTCTGCCCCTCAACTCCACTAACATCCAAGATTCCGTCCATCTTTCTCTTAATGTTCAGTATCTTGGCCAGAGAAATGTAGAGATTCACTACTTTCTCATTTCAGCCCTGAATGGCTGGCCTTTTATTTGGAAATTGCAAATCCTGATTAGAGGCTGCTATAAGATGCATCATCCTTGCATCTACTCTCTCCAGTCACATTACAAGTTTGTCTTTTTCACTGAACTCACACCTCATTCTAAATTCTGGATGAAACTAGTCTGTTTGAACTATTCTGATCCCTCTGAACCAAGAATTACTCTAATGAACCTTTGCTGCATTCACTCTCATCACTAGTTTACTCAACAAACAAGACATAACATCCCAAAAACCATGCTGACAGATGTTAGAAACACAAAACTTGACTAGCATTGTACAAAATTAAATGTGCATTTCTTTGTAGTGAGAATATTCCATCTTCCAGCCACAAGGCAACAGTGAAAATGCAAGAAAATTGAAGAGAGCTATTGCTAGGTTACCAATACTGTATATACTTGCATTGAGGTAGATCTGAAACCAAGATCTGGAGACAGATACAGGATTGGCTACACTACTGAGCCCCTTGGATACTAAATCAAGATATAGTCATAGAACACTACAGCACAGAAAGAGGCCCTTTGGCCCATCTATTATGTGTCAAACTATTAATCTGCCTAGTTCCATCGACCAGCACATGGACCATAGCCCAACATATTTTTCTCATCCATGTACCCATCCAAAAATTCTCTTAAATGTTGAAATTGACCCTGCACCCACCACTTGCATTGGCAGCTCACGCCACACTCTGAGTGAAGCTCCCCTTCATGTTCCCCTT
Source organism: Mobula hypostoma (assembly GCF_963921235.1). Taxonomy (NCBI): domain Eukaryota; kingdom Metazoa; phylum Chordata; class Chondrichthyes; order Myliobatiformes; family Myliobatidae; genus Mobula; species Mobula hypostoma. Next base: position 44,053,488 of record NC_086099.1, on the reverse strand, counting down.
ACATATCTGATGTTTCACACTTAACCCACGATTTCTATTCCAGTCTCACCCAAACTCAGTGGACAAAACCTGCTTCCATTTATCCTATCTACACCCATTATAATTTAGACCATAAGACCAAGGAGCAAAACCAGGCCATTCGGTCCATCCAGTCTGCTCCATCATTGCATCATGGCTCATTTATTATCCCTCTCAATGCTATTCTTCTGCCTTCTTCCCAGAACCTTTGATGTCCGGATTAATCAAGAACCCATTAACCTCCGCCTTAAACATAGCCAATAACTTGGACTGCACAGCTATCTGTGGCAAGTAATTCCACGGATGCACCACCCTCAAGCTAAAGAAATTTTTTTCTCACCTCAGTTCTAAATGGACGTCCCTCAATTCTGAGGCTGTGCCCTCTGGCCCCAGACTCACCCATTACAGAAAACATCCTCTCCACATCCTCTCCATTCTATCCAGACCTTCCGGTGATGCCTACACTGAAGAAGTTTAAATCTGCTCTTCGACGGGAGTTTATCTCTTCTTTCAGTTAGTCCTGATGAAGGGTCTCGGCCCAAAACGTCGAATGTACCTCTTCCTGTAAATGCTGCCTGGCCTGCTGCATTCACCAGCAACTTTTAAGTGCGTTGCTTTCAATAGCCAATAGGTGTCAATGAGGTTTCTCCCCTGATTCTTCTAAACTTCACAAAGTATAGGCCCAGAGCCATCTAATACTCCTCATATGTTACTCTTTCATTCCCGGACTCTCTCCAATGCCGACACTTCCTTTCTTAGATAAGGGGCCCAAAATTGCTCAAAATTCTCATCTATGGTCTAACCAATGGCTTATAAAGCCCCAGAATTATATCTTTGTTTTTGTATTCTGGAAATGAATGCTAACATTGCATTGGCCTTCCTTCTCACCGACTCAATCAGCAGGTTAACCTTTACGGAACCACCAGAGAAGATCTGCAGGTTCTGGAAAGACAGGCAACACACAAAATGCTGGGGGAACTCAGCAGGCCTGGCAGCAACTATGGAAAAGAGTACAGTAGACGTTTCGGACTGAGACCCATCATCAGGATTCCGTTCTGTGGGGTACAGCCACAGCTGTATCCTGCACTCTCCACCTATTCCCTTTCCCTATTCTGACAGTCACCCAGGCACCTGCCTTCACCAGTTTGGTTGTGACTACCTCCCTGTAGCATCTATTTATCACCTCCTCATTCTCCCGTATGAGCTGAAGGACATTGAGCTGCAGCTCCAATTCCTTAACACGGTCTCAAAGGAGTTGCAGCTTGATGTACTTCATGCAGATGTAGTTATCAAGGAGACTCTACCGTCTCCCAAATTTCCCACATCTCACACAAGGAACATACCACGACCTTGGATCTATTCTCAGCAGCCTAGCCATGTACTAAAAGGGGAAAAAAAACACTTAGCAGAAATATTCTTTCTTGCTTACTTAGAACCTCTACCTGCTTACCCAAGCCTGTTGAGTCAAAGCTGGACCACTCCAACAATGTATACCTCTATCAAATCTCCCCTCAATCTTCTACGTTCTAGGGAATAAAGAATGAACCCTTTCAACCTTAACCTATAACTCACGTACTCAAGTCTCGGCAACCTCCTTGTACCTTTTCTATGAATTCTTTAAATCTTAGTTACATCGTTCCTTTAAGTAGGTAACCAAAAGTGCACACAGTGCTATAAAATTAGGCTTCACCAACACCTTATACAATTTCAACATAACATCCCATCTCCTGTACTCATTGAGTTATGAAGGCCAATGCATCAAAAGCCTTCTTTACAATCCTATCCACGCGTGATGTTACTTTTTAGGAATTATGGATCTGTATTCCCAAATCCCTCTGTTCAATAGCACTCTTCAGTACCCTTCTGCTCACCATGCAAGACCTACCCTGGTTGGTCCTCCCAAAGTACCACACCTCACACTTGTCTACGTTAATTTCCAACAGGTCCAGATCCAGCTGCAAGCTTCGAGTCTTCCTCGCTGTCCACTACATTCCCAATCTTGGTGTCATCTGCAAATTTGCAGATCAAATGTACCACATTGTAATAGAGATCAATGATTTGGATGATAAACAACGAAGGATCCAGCGCCAATTGCTGTGGCACACCACTAGCCGCAGGCTTCCACTCAGAGAGGCAACCATCTCTTTGTGGCTTCTTTCACGAAGCCAAATTCTAATCCAATTTATTATCTCATTTTGAATGCCAATGGACTAAACCTTCTTGACCAACCTTCTATGTGCGATTTTGTCAGAGGACTTGCTTTCCAAGTAGCCTCCTCAAAAAAAAACTCAGTTTTGTTTAACATGGCTTACCATGCACACTGCCATGTTGACTATTTCTAATCAGTTGTTGTCTATCCAAATACTTTATAAATTGGGTTATCAGGATCCTTAGAATACCTTCCAATAATTTTCTTATACTGATGTCAGGTTCACCGGCCCATCATTTTCTGGCTTATTCTTAGAGCCATTCTCAAACAACAGAACAACATTAGCTATCCTCCAATCCTGACACCTCCCCCGTTGCTAAGGATGCTTTAAATATCTCTGCTAGGGTCCCTGCAATTTCTGTACTAGCCTCCCACAGGGTCCGAGAGAACACCTCATCACGCCCTGGGGATTTCTCCACCCTAATTTGCCTCAACACAGCAGACACCACCTTCTCTGTAACCCACTTAGGGTCCACAACCTCGCTGCTGCATTGTCTCACATCTATAGACTACGTCCATCTCCTGAGTAAATACAGATTTAAAAATCCATTTAAGATCTCCCTCATCTGTCTCGGCTCCACACAATTACCACTCAGATCTTCCAGAGGATCAATTTAGTCCTTTGCTATCCTTTTGCTCTTAATGTATCTGTAGAAGCCCTTACGATTCTCCTTCACCTTGACTGCCAGGGAGACCTCATGTCTTCTTTCAGCCCTCCTGACTTCCTTAAGTATTCTCTTGTCTTCCTAATACTCCAGCACCTAATTTGAAAATAAACTAGCACAAAATATAAAAACTGGTAGTAAAAGTATTTGTAATTAAATAAAGCGGAAGAGGGTAGCCAAAATGAACGCAGGACCCTTGGAGGATGAGAATGGGGAATTTATATTGGGTAGTGAGGAAACGACCAAGCCTTTGAATGACTACTTTATGTCAGTTTTCACGGTGGAGGACACGTCTAACATGCCGAAGAAAGATGATATGGATGTGATGGGAGGTGAAGACCTTGATACAATAGTTATCATTAAAGTGGTCATGCTGAGCAAATTTGTGGGCCTGAAGATAGACAAGTCCTTTGCTCCGGATGGAGTGCATCTCAGAGTACTGAAAGAAATAAGTTATAGTAGAGGCTTTGGTGATAATTTACTAAAGTTTCTGGACACTGGGCAGGTCCCAGCAGATTGGAAGAACGCGAATGTCACACCACTGTTCAAAAAAGCATGTAGGCAAAAGGCAGGTAACTACAGACCAGTTAGTTTAACATCTGTAGTTGGGAGAAATACCTGAAGTTATCATTAAAGAAGAAATAGCAAGGCATCTGGAAAAGAAAATGGATCCATCAGGCAAGCATAGCATGGATTCAGCAAAGGCAGGTCCTGTTTGACAAACTTACCACAGTTCTTTGAAGATATAACAAGCACAGTGGATAGAGGGGAACAGATGGAGTTATATACACTTGGATTTCCAGAAGGCTTTCGATAAAGTGCCACATAAAAGACTGATCCGTATGGTAAGGATACATGGAGTTGGGGCGATGTATTAGCATGGATAGAGAATTGGTTAACCAATTGAAAGCAGAGTTGGGATACATGGGTGTTACTCTGGTTGGCAATCAGTGGTGAGTGGTGTGTCGCAAGGGTCGGTGCTGGGTCCGCAATCGTTCACGATATACATTCATAATCTGGAAGAGGGGACCAAGTGTAGTGTATCTAAGTTTGCTGATGATAGTAAATGAGTGGAAAAGCAAATTGTGCAGAAGATGAGAAGAGTCAGCAGAGATATAGATACCATAAATGAGTGGGGCAAGGGACTGGAAGATGGAAAACAATGTTGGTAAATGCACGGTCACCCATTTTGAAGGAAAAATGCAAGAACAGATTATTATTTAAATGGTAAAAGATTGCAGCATGCTGCTGTGCAGAAGGACTTGGGTGTGCTCGTGCATGAATTGCAAAAAGTTGTGTTTGCAGGTGCAACAGGCCATCAAGAAGGCAAGTGAAATGCTGACCTTCATTGCTAGAGGGATTGAATTTAAGAGCAGGGAGGTTATGCTGCAACTATACAGAGCACTGATGAGGCCGCACCTGGAGTACCAGGTGCACTTTTGGTCTCCTTATTTGAGGAAGGATATACTGAGTTTGGAGGCAGTGCCGAGGAGGTTCACTGAGTTGATTCCAGAGATGATGGTGTTAAGATTATGAAGAAAGATTGAGTCACTTGGGACTGTATGTGCTGGAATTTAGAAGGATGAGAGGAGATCTTATAGAAACATATAAAATTATGAAAGGGATAGGTAAGATAGAAGTAGGAAAATTGTTTCCACTGGTAGGTGAGACTAGAACGAGGGGGCATAGCCTCAAGATTTGAGGGAGTAAATTTAGGATGGCGATGAGAAGGAATTGCTTTTTACAGAAAATGGTGAATCTGTAGAATTCATTACCCAATGAAGCAGTGGAGGCTAACTCGGTAAATATATTTAAGACAAGGTTGGATAGATTTTTGCATAGTAGGGGAATTAAGGGTTATGAGGAAAAGGCAGGTAGGGGGGAGATGATATTATTGAATGGTGGAGCAGCTCGATGGGCCAGACAGGCCTGCTCCTATTTTTTAACATTCTTCTGTTCATAAGACTGTCTATACCTGCTATGCATCTCCATCTTTTTCTTAACCAGGAACTCATTATCTCTGAAATACCAAGGTTCCATTAACCTGTATCCTTACCTTTTATTCTGACAGGAACATGCAAACTCTGTACTTTCAGAATTTCACTTTTGAAGGCCTCCCATTTACCAACTTTGCCAGGGAAAAAAACCCCCATCCCAATCCACACTTGCCATGTCCTTTCAGATACCATCAAAACTGGCCTCTCTCCAATTTAGACTGAACCGGAGGACCAGACCTATTATTTCCCCTAATTACGTGAGACTAATGGCATTATGGTCACCAAATGCCAAGTGTTCCCCTACACAAATTTCTGTCACCTGTCCTGTCTCATTTCCTAATGGGAGATTAAGTACTGCACACTCTCTCATTGGGACTTCCACATACTGGTTAAGAAAACTTTCCTGAACACATTTGACAAACTCTTTCCCATCAAGCCCTTTTACAGTATGGGAGCCCCAGTCAATATACCACATACTATAACAATGTTATGTTTCCTGCAACAGTCTGGATCTCTACAAATTTGCTTCTCTCAATCCCGTCGACTATCGGGTGGTCTACAACATAATCTCATTAATGTGGTTATATCTTTCTTATTCCTCAGTTCTACCCAGAAAGCCTCATTAGAAAAGCTCTCCAGTCTGTTCTAAGCACTGCTATGACATTTTCCCTGACTACTAATGCCACTCCTCCTCCTTTAAGCCCTCACACTCTGTCACATCTAAAAACAATGGAAACCTGGAACACTGAGCTGCCAGTTCTGGCGCTCTGGTTCCCATCTCTGTGCAACTCTAGCTTAACCCCCCCCCCACCTCCATGCAGCACTAGCAGGCCTTCCCACTAAGATATTAGTTCCCCCCTCCAGTTCAAGGGATTACTATCCTTTCTGTATAGGTCTCACCTTCCCTGGAAGAGAGCCCAATGATCCAATAATCTGAAGCCCTCCCTCCTGCACCAAATCTTTAGCCATGTGTTAAATTATACTATAGACAATAGGTGCAGGAGTACACCATTCGGCCCTTCAAGCCAGCACTACCATTCACTGTGATCATGGCTGATCATCCACAATCAGTACCCCGTTCCTGCCTTCTCCCCATATCCCTTCACTCCACTATCATTAAGAGCTCTATCTAACTCTTTCTTGAAAGCATCTAGAGAATTGAGCCTCCACTGCCTTCTGAGGCAGAGCATTCCACAGATCTACAACTCTCCTGGTGAAAAAGTTTTTCCTCAACTCTGTTCTAAATGGCCTACCCCTTATTCTCAAACTGTGGCCTCTAGCTCTGGACTCCCCCAACATCGGGAACATTTCACACTGCCACCCAGCTTTGTGCCACCTGCAAATTTGCTAATGTTACTTTTAATCCCTTCATCCAAATCATTAATGTATAACTTCTAACTTCTGGCCTCACTAACACGTGGCACAAGTAGCAATACTGAGATCACAATCCTGGAGATCCTGACTTTGCACTCAACTCCCTGCATTCAATTTGCAGGATCCTACCCATGTCAATGTACTAACATGAACCACTACCTCTGGCTGGTCATCTTCTCATTTATAAATGCTGCAGACTCAACCCAATAACCATGACCCTCGCACCTCGGAGGCAACAAACCATATGGAAAGCTCATTTTCTGTTCCCCTAACCAATGAATCCCCCATCACGAAAGCTCACCTCTTCTTTCCCCCTTCCCTTCTGAGCCACAGAGCCAAACAGTGCCAGAAACCTGGTGCTATGGCTTCTCCCTGGTAGGTTCCCCACCCCCCTAAACAATATCCAAAGCAGTATATTATTGCTGGGGTTCTCTATTGGGGTTCTCTACACTGGCTGACTACTCCCTTTCCTTCTCCCGACAGTCACCCAGGTACCCACCTCCTGCAAAGTAAGGGAGACTATCTCCCTGTAACTCTTATCTATCACCTCCTCATTCTCATTATCACACTGCAGCTCGGTGCCCTTCACGCAGATGTAGTTATCAGGGTAAATTGAGATCTCCTAACATTCCCACATCTCACACAAGGTTACATGTCCCTAACTCTTGTTCCATTCTCAGCACACCAGCTATGTATGAATAGAGGGAAAAAACCTACTAGAACTTACTTAGAACCTGCACCTGTGCTTCCCCAAGTCTGTTAAGCCAAAGTCAGACCACTTTAACACTGGCCCATTCCAACAATGGCCACCTCACTTACATCTCCCTTCTCTTTATTAGCCCAAATAAAACTCACTCAAGACGCGCAGTTTTCAAATGGCTCCCGCCCTGTGAAGAGGGAAGCCACAGATTGATGCAGGGGCTAAAGGGACTTTAAAAAAAATGTCACTTCACATCTGAACAGTAAATGTTTAACTTGTAGAGAAAAAGGAGTCTAGATCAGAAACAGCAGTTAAAATACAGAGCGATAGACGATTGCGCAATTTCTATTATAGTAATATAGAACTGCAGAAAACAACAGGACTTCCACTGCACAATTTGCTTCAATAACAAAAGAACCTGCGATACAGTTTAATTTTTAGTTACAACCACTGCTTTCAGATTGAATGATTTAAAACAATTTTATAGAATAAAAAGTACAAGAAACTGGAAAAATAACAAGATCAGTGAAATCTTAAGGGAATCTCAATTCGACAGGGAACGTACAAATTTGGTTCAGCATGCTGGGGCATTTCAGATAGGTCCTTGCTCCTGATTGATTCCTAGTCATTCTGCTTAAAAGGAAATATACAGTGGCATGCAAGAGTTTGGGCACCCTGGTCAAAATTTCTGTTACTGTGAATAGCTAAGCGAATAAAAGATGACCCAATTTCCAAAAGGCATAAAGTTAAAGATGACACATTTCTTTAATATTTTAAGATTACTTTTTTTATTTCCACCTTTTACAGTTTCAAAATAACAAAAAAAAAGGAAAAGGGCCTGAAGCAAAAGTTTGGGCACCCTGTATGGTCAGTACTTAGTAACACTCCCTTTGGCAAGTATCACAGCTTGTAAACGCTTTCTGTAGCCAGCTAAGAGTCTTTCAATTCTTGTTTGGGGGATTTTTGCCCATTCTTCCTTGTAAAAGCCTTCTGGTTCTGTGAGATTCTTGGGCCCTCTTGCATGCACTGTTCCTTTGAGGTCTATCCACAGATTTTCCATGATGTTTAGGTTGGGGGACTGTTAGGGCCATGGCAAAACCCTCAGCTTGTGCCTCTTGAGGTAGTCCACTGTGGATTTTAAGGTGTATTTAGGATCATTATCCTGTTGTAGAAGCCATCCTCTTTTCATCTTCAGCGTTTTTTTTAAACAGAAGGTGTAACATTTGCTTTTGGAATTTGCTGGTATTTAATTGAATTCATTCTTCCCTCTACCAGTAAATGTTCCCCGTGCCACTGGCTGCAACACAAGCCCAAAGCATGATCGATCCACCCCCGTGCTTAACAGTTGCAGAGGGGTTCTTTTCACAAAATTCTGCACCCTTTTTTCTCCAAACATACCTTTGCTCATTGCAGCCAAAAAGTTCTATTTTAACTTCATCAGTCCACTGGACTTATTTCAAAAATGCATCAGGCTTGCTTAGATGTTCCTTGCAAACTTCTGACACAATTCTGTGGTGAGAAAACAGGAAAGGTTTTCTTCTGATGACTCTTCCACGAAGGTCATACTTGTGCAGGTGTCACTGCACAGTAGAACAGTGCACCACCACTCCAGAGTCTGCTAAATCTACCTGAAGGCCTTTTGCTGTCAAACGGGGGTTTTGATTTGCCTTTCTAGCAATCCTATGAGCAGTTCTCTCAGAAAGTTTTCTTGGTCTTCCAGACCTCAACTTGACCTCCACCGTTCCTGTTAACTGCCATATCTTAATTGCATTACAAACTGAGGAAACGGCTACTGAAAACGCTTTGCTATCTTCTTATAGCCTTCTCCTGCTTTGTGGGCATCATTTATTTTAATTTTCAGAGTGCTAGGCAGCTGCTTGGAGGAGCCCATGGCTGCTGATTGTTGGGACAAGGTTTGAGGAGTCATGGTATTTATAAAGCTTTGAAATTTGCATCACCTGGCCTTTCTTAATGACAACTGTGAACAAGCCATAGCCCTAAAAAGCTAATTAAGGTCTAAGACCTTGTTAAAAGTTATCTGAGAGCCCAAATCTCTTGGGATGCCCAAACTTTTGCATGGTGCTCCTTTCCTTTTTTTCACTCTAAAATTGTACAAAACAAAAATAATACACTAATCTTGCTTAAAATGTTGAAAAGAATGTTTCATTTTTAACTTTATGACTTTTGGACATCAGTTCATCTTCTACTCACTTAACTATTCACAGTAACAGAAATTTTGACTAGGGGTGCCCAAACTTTTGCATGCCACTGTATATTGAGATTATGCATACATAGTACCCAAATAGATGAACCTGTTTAAAAACATGAACAAATCACTTGATCATGATGCAAGAATTTATTCGTACTTGTGGAACCACATGCCTAATGTTAATATCTTTGGGGGGAAATAAGTGAAAGTGAGCCTTTAATAACTTGGAGCACAGTGAATCTTAAATACCGGAAAATATTGAATATGGAAATTAATGCATATTGTATTATAATCACACAATGTATTGACTATAGTCTGCATTTAACAGTACTGGTACAAATCTTGTCTAATGAATGAAATTCGTTTTGATTTGCCAACATGTAATCTATTCCTCCTGCAACCCATCACCATTGTCTGGCACTTTTGACCACATCATCCTCTTCCAGTGACTTTTCACTATTATCCAGAACAGCAGGGCAAGATTCAACTGCTTTCATTTTCCCTAAAATACTTCAACTATCCTCGTCTCCACAGATGCTGTCTGACCTGCTGAGTTTCTCCAGAAACTTGATTAATTAGCTCCAGACCCCAGCAACTGTAGTCCCTTGTGACTTCCATCCTGGTGTTATCCACTTCACCATAGTATAGGAATAATCTGACGAAGGGTCCTTGATTTTAAACATTTAACTGTTTCTCTTCCCAACAATGCTGTTTGTTGCATTTTCTATTTTTGCATAGGGTTAGAGGATACCAATCACTTCATTAACAGAGGATCATTTTGTACAAATACTGATTGTATTCAAGCTCAATGTATGTCTATGAATGTAGTCTTGTCGAAAGATAAGGGTAGCCCTTTGTCTTCTATGTAAAAATATTTTACTTGACGTATGACTGACATATTCTAATAGCAACCAGTAATTTTAATACATGTTGTCTTTATATGCCTCAGTGCTCCTATTTACTACAGCATGTAGCACCATACAAATGTGCAATAGAAAAGCCTTTCTGTATTACACGTGGTTACAAACCTAAATGAACAATGCTTTTCGTTGTTCCTGCATGCCAACCCCTCTAGTCAAAATGCCACAAGCAAATGTCAGCCTCAGTAAGGTCTAAGAATTCAAAAGGACAACATTGAAATACTGAACATGTAAGATGAGGCTTCAAATTTCACCCTTTTAACCTAAAAAGTGAAAATTGCTTAGTTAAAATGATTCCCATCTTTCACAAGTCAAGGACTCATGAAGTCAGGGCTTAATTTAACCATTTCACTATGCAAAAACAAAATAAACAAATTATGACACACACACCAAAAAAAAATCAACTTGGAAGTGGTTACTTTGTTTTTCTATCAACAGATAGTGAGCAAGGTTTTCATAATATACAATATGTAAGGCATAACATTAAAAAACTCTAAGATTTTCAAGTCTTCTGTCACAGCCATCTTCCATTCTGAATTGTGCGGTATCAGAATAAACTTCCTCTTTTATGCACCATCTGTTGGGTGTGTTGAAAACACTTGCTAAGATACCAGATTTTCTGGGTCATGTATGCTTACTTTTTAATCCAATGGAATGGACACAGTAAAGATTTATCTGAATAAATGTTATCTGAACTGCAATACAGGAATGTTAGCAAAATGCAACGTTTAAGTTAGAATCTACTCAGACACAAGTGCACCAAAGTGATATGGTTTTAAAAAATGATCTTATTTTATCAGAAGATCTCTACCAAGTGATTTCTGAACAAAATTATCAAGCAATACAATTTTAAATCCATTCCACAAGATACAGCAGAATAGGCCATTTGGCCCATTCAGTCTGCTCCACCATTCTATCATGGCTAATTTATTATCCCTCTCAAGCATTTCCTCCATCTACTTATTCACTCATTAATCGTTGGAAGTTGCATCAATTTACCTTAGAGCTGTTGCGAGTGCTTGTTATGTCTAAATCTTGCTATCTGAGAATAGCTCTAGTTCTTTTGAGCTTCCTTAAAATTGCTGCATTCTTAAATTTAGTAAATGAGAACTATTTACATAATTTAGTTATGAAGTATGAAACAATCAGGCATTAGCTTTCTTCTACGATATCTAGAAGCATAATGTTTATTTAGTATTCTACATATTTACAAAAACTCACTGGGTCAAGTAACAAATGTAGAGACAAAATGATAGCAGAACATTTTGAGTCATCCCTGTATGAATACTGAGATGGATTCACTATCCTGTACACAAAACTCACTTTATACATCCCTGTCTACGGCTGATGTTTGATTACTTGCCTTTCCTTTGCATCTTCCACCTTAGTTAATGTTGTTAACAGTTCATGGGCCTCTGATTCTGGTCCCCCCCTCACCATTTAATTTGCAGTGATTATTCCCCATTGGAAAGTCCAATTCCTTAACTCTGTATCCTTGCAAATTAACACACTAATTCCAGCCTCTGCTTTTTATCCAGAGCCACTGTTGCTTCCAATGTCTGCAGCCACCTTTCCCAGAATTCCAAAAAGGCTGTCAGCTCAAATCACAGTACCAATATGGCATTAACCATGTTATAATAGCAAAACAGCTCATTGTCAGAGTCATACGGCTTAGGCCAGGGGTGGTCAACCTTTTACATTCCATGCGTCAATTTTTTCACACACGAGTTCTATATTAATATATTTTTACAAGAATTGAATGGGGGTACAAGAGATGTAGGCGCATCTGAACTTGAGTGAAAAAATTGATGCATGGAATGTAAAAAATTGGCCACCCCTGGCTTAGGCTGTTTGGCCTAACAGCCAACAATTAACCAATCTATACTAATCCGATTTTCCAGTACCTGAGCCTATGCTGAGGCAATTCATGTATTTGGCTAGACACAGATTGTGAGAGTTTCTGTTACCACAACGCTTTCAGATGCTATGTTCCACAATGAACCATCATCCAGGTGGGTTTTTTTTTTAAATTCTCTCTGCTCCCTTCTAAATACAAGACTCTCATCTCAAAACTATGCTCTCCGGGTTTAGAGATCTCTGCCAAAGCTACAAGTAATATTACCTGTTACACAGAAAACCAGCTCTCCCTCTCCCCTCGAGTCTACAGCTTCTGACATCCAATGCCTCTCCAGTCATCCATTTGTATTGGGACTGCACTCACTTGGTTCCCACTTTTGCTGATCACACAGAACCAACATCTTTCCTTTTCACTTCCATGCATACTCTAGATTTCATCAATATGCTTCTCTCATTAACATTATCCACTGATGGCTTCTAGAATACTGCTGATGGCATTTAACTTTCTCAATACCACATCATCACCCAAATGTCATTCTACTGGCCTATCTTCCAATACTATGCAAGCACACATTTCCATCTTTTGGGAATTACCGCAAAGTCATTTCCCAATCACTCACCTGACTCTCGTCCTCGGTCAGTGTCCAATGCTGAACTAGATAGTTTGAACCCTTGGTGTCTAAACTGACCTACGGATGAACTTCTGCCAACAAACCACCCATTTCCACCTTTAACAATACCCAATTCAACTCCTACCCCAACTCATCTTCATACTTTCTACCCTATCTAACAACTCAAAGAGTTTTACATTCACCATTACCACCATCCTACCTGATTTACACAGCAGCTTTAATTACTCAAGAAGCAATTTTAAAATGTTTACCATGGCCTTGCTCCTCATCTCCTTAATCTTGTCCTACAGATTAGCAATATTTACATCCAATGCTGGCCCATTGACAATCCACAATTTTAATTCTGTTGCTGAAAGATGGCTTTCCCTACAAATGCAAAGGACCCAAGATCTGAGATCTCTGATTAAACCTCCATCTCTCTACCCCACTTTACATATTTAAAGTTTCTTAAAACCCATCTATTTGGTTAGGTTTTTGCTCACCTGTTCTAACATTTAATATGGCTCAATAATTCCCCTGCAAGATGTCTTATGACACTTTACAATGTTATTTCACATAAAATGCAAAGTCTCACTCCATTGCATACAAGTGACTTTTATTAATAAGCTTCCCACACAGCATAAGCTAATTTGCTTTTGAAATCTATATAGACAAGATCTATTATTTTATACTATTTGATTTTTATAAATAGTTAAGGGTCCTTTTCATTATAGCCAGTTGAAAAATGCAGTTCCGTCTTCTATTTTAGATGAACACAATTCTCACTGCATTAAAATTATGAGCATAAGCAGCCTCAACCTATTTTGCCTAGAGGGGGAATGAGCAAATGCTGGTGACAAAACTGATCAATAAAACTAAATCATATAAACAGGAAATTAGTGGAAAAAAAAAATCAGTAAATTAGAGTTTGAAAACAATAGATGTGTTGGATTGGAAATCATTTTAAAACCGTAAACTTTTGCCAGATTATTTTCTTCAGCCCACTATTCTAATGTGGACAGTAATTGAAAACAAAATTTTAATGCTTCCACTAAATTAGGAAGCAGTTACATGGCCTACTAGGATGTTAAATGTTTAATTTTCAACCTGACTGTAACATCAAGTACCTTCTCAGCATTGTTTCTCCACCACCCAAAAGAAAAGCAAAATCACAAATTCTAAACATGAGGAAATCCGCAGATGCTGGAATTTCAAGCAACACACATAAAAATTGCTGGTGAATGCAGCAGGCCAGGCAGCATCTATAGGAAGAGGTACAGTTGACATCTCGGCCCGAAACGTCCACTGTACCTTTCACAAATTCCAAAATAATTTCAAGCTTGCTTTCTACCAGTCAGTTCCAATTAACAACCTGGGTAGCCTCCAACCTGATGGCATGAATATTGATATCTCCATCCGGGTAAAGAAAAATTGTCCCCCCTCCACTGCCACCCCGCACCCCCCCCCGGCTCCCTTCTTTCTTTTCCCTAATCTGGCCTCTTCTCAATATCACCTCCCCTTGGGACCCCTCCTCCTTCTCTTTCTTACATCAGATTCGTTTGTCTCCAAGCCTTTTACCATTTCTACCCACCTGGCTTCACCTATCACCTTCCAGCTATCTTCCTTCCCATTGCCCCACCTCTTTATTCTACTGTCTTTCCCCTTCCTTTCCAGTCCTCAAGAAAGGTCTCAGCCTGAAATGTCGACTTGTTTAGTCATTTCCATAGATGCTACCTGACCTGCTACGTTCCTCCAGCATTTTGTGTGTATGTTGCTTACAAGTAACAAAATGTCTACAATAAAATAAATTCTACAAGTTTTTGTTTGTGGTCTAATTTTGAGTTTTGAGAGGTGATTTACACAATACATTTTGGAACTGGCATCTTATTGACTGAGCATTGTGTATAATACATTTAAAATACTAATATCTTACCAGAGCAGCAACATATACTTTGTAGACTGGGTCAGCACAGACCATAGAGAGTACACTGCAACATGATTCCACCACCACATCTCCTGAGATATCAGTCTGAGATGATCCATTGGCTCCTATTAGACAACTAGATCCAGTGTCAGGTCCATTACTACAAGAGGAACTTCCAGTACGGATTTCACCATTTGCCAAAAGCAAGGCACCACTAACATCATGTGAAAGACGTCTTAGTGCCATCTCACGTACATTCCAGTTCCGAGAAAAGAGACAGCTGACAAGTTCCATTCCAAAAACCTAAACAAGAAAATGGACAGCATAACAGCAAACGACAGATAAAAATCTAAATTGTTAAAAAGTACATACTCCAAATAAGGAGTTTTATCAGTTAAAATTATTAAGCATTTATGGCTAGTTCAGTCTGATAAATATTGCAACTTATCACAGAAATTCAATAATAGGTTTCAAAACTTTGACGGTTTTCATAAGGCATGTGTTTAAAATTTTCCAATGCATTCAATAAAGCACAATAATTCTTACGAATAAAAGTAAAAGTAATTGACATCTCCTCACCTGTATCCAAGGTTCTGTCAGCTCCTTGTAAGAATGTGGAATTTGTTGGACACCATAATGATGAAGACTAAAGTCACTGTCCTGTTGTCGTCTCTGTGCAGCTGCATCCTGCTGCAAATTTTGAAGCTGCATTGAACTTTGAGATTCATGGCTTTAAAAAGAAAAAAAAGAACAAAGCTGTCTTGTAAAATCCTGCAACAAAAATATTAAAGGAATGAAATTCCAGCAAATCTGGGATTTCTACATTTGCCTATATCCACAAGAATCCCAAATATTTTACTGACGGTCAATGGCATCTCTGTCAATACAGTTGTTACTGGACTTGTCAGCAGAACTGTACCTTGCTGAGAAATACCAACATTTGTGTTAGAGGATGATAACAACTTCAAAAAATTTTGAATTTTGGTAATTCAAAAGACAAACATTTCAAAATCATGACAGCTTTAACAGCTAATTGAACTGGGAGTAGGATTCTTCCAAGTCGCATTGCTCTTATGGTCTTGTCACTGGACAAGACCATCTAACCTGGACACAGGCAACCAATGTAGTCCTGAAGAGCAGAGATTGGGCATGGTGAGCTTGAGCTTTGTTTGTAAAATTTAGGCTATAATTTTAGTAGTAACTTTTATAATTAACACTGGACAAAGATTTTGCTTCCCAAATACATTTGCGTACATATTATGGATTTTGGGCAGCTAATCATGAAAATCACCATGAATATCACACACACTATTAAAAATTGCCTATATTTGTTATTTCAATTCATAATTCAAGTCAATTAAAATGTTGCCCACAATTTAAGCTGAAACCATGAAGTGCAACATGTCACTAAAGATTCAATTTCTGCATTCCCGTTTAGACTTCTCTCCTGCAAATCTTGGCGCTGTCAGTGATGAGCATGGTGAAAGGATTCACCAGGACATTGTGGTTTTGGAGAAACAGCATCGAGGCAACTGGCTGATTATTGTTGGACATTTAAGTGAGAACTTCAGTACAAATGAAAATCATCAACAAAACATTTTTAGCTTAGTTGAACTATTACAAAGCATCAGTACCATTATGCAATGAAATCCATTATATTCAATAAAAGTTAATCTCTAATTTCTCCAAATTCCTACGTGATACAAGTAAGTGGTCTATCAAACAAAAAGAATCTCTGAGGAAGCAACACCTTCAGAAAAAATGGTTGTTCAGTGTAATTGGGGCTGTTTTGTAGCTTACCAACTAAAGTTAAAGAAAATTGAATTTTATTTACACCAACCAGATCAGGCTAAACCCCCATGCTCACAAAAATAAAATCATTTTTTGGTTAAGGTACACTGAACAAATTTTGGATATAATTTTGAAACAGAAATGGGAATTGGCATTTCTGGAAAGAGAAATGGCTAATAAATAACATCAAAGATCATCTACATGAAAAGATAGCGCCAGTGAACAAAGTGATCAAGAGCGACATCCTTCAGGTGGTTCACGCAATTACTTCTTTCACTTCTTTTTCTTTCGAGTGTGGTTCTGCTACTGTTGGAACCTGTGATCTACATTTCGATGGTGTGTTTTTGGGCCAATTGAGCGATCTGGCACTTTGCTGTCGCTGAGGGTATTTGGTGAGGTTTTGAGCAAAGCGCGCGGCCTCGAAGACAAGAAGCCTGGAGCCCATTATCGACTTCATTTCTCACCAATTAAAAACGTCGAGGAAGATTGCAATCAGAGGCGAGAGTGGAAGGCAAGCGGGTGTTCAGCGTCGTCTACCAACCTCTTTCTCGCTGCTGCTGGAGCAGAGTTTCTGCATGCGGCGAACTCTCGTCACTCTGCTCACTGCTCCTGGAAGGTGGTCCCTGTGTTTGAATGGTTTCCCGCTCTCCCTCAATGTTGTTGAAGAATGGTGCCAGAGTCCTGGGTCTTGGGCAAGATTTACTCAACATGGTTTGTGGATTGGACTCTATAGCTCATGTTATGATGTATTTTTGGTCCTTCCTTTTTTTGCTGCTATTTTTGCAATCTTGATCGGGGTAGCCTGCAGATAACGAACGACACAGCACTAGATTGAACTGAACTGAATATGCCTGGACTCCTTCGACGTCTTTGTGGGTTGGGTGTTTTATATTTTGTGTTTTTCACTCTTTTTTTTTGTCGCTTGGGCAATTTGGTTTTGCACGTGCGGGGAATTTTTGGGTTTGATTTTCCTTAAACGGGTTCCGTGATTGATTTTGTTTTGTAGCTGTCTCTGGGAAGATGAATCTCAGGGTTGCATACTACATACATACTTTGATAATAAATGTACATTGAATCTTTGACACTTTTGACCTGAAACCTTGAACTCCATGCACATTTATACAGATACTGCCTGTTTTGAGTGTTTGCGCCATTTTCTGTTTAGATTTTGCAGTCTGCTGCTTACCTGTTCCTGATCTTTACAAATATTTGGTCTCTTTTCAAGTGCACATATTTATTTCTGACATCAGTTTCAAATTCATCCAATGAAATTGGTGAAGGTGAAATAAAGATTTGGACATAAACATAAACATCTATACATCAAACTCCATTTAAAATAATGAATTTTGAAATGTCCTGAGAACATGAGATTTTGTGTGAGTGAGGTTGCTCAGCAACTATTTAGTACATTGTTAAAAACTCAGTTACATCTGACTGATCAAGGGTCATTTTCACTATTTTATGCAAAGACGAATATGAGTAAATAGATTAAATTCACATAACATCAGTAACAGTTCTGTATCAACTTCATCTGCAAATACCACAAACTTCCACCCTGCAGAGACCATTAACACCAGCTTTACATTGCCATCTAAATATGAGGGCTACAGAGTCTGTTTGGTTTCCATTGTCAGTTATCGCATTTATCAATGTACCAATAGTTTTGCTGTCATCTACTAATGCAAATTTCAGGCATTTTTGAGGTGGGCAGACAAATCAGAGTCAGAGTGGAGTCAGTATGGAGTATAGAAACAAATCCTTCAGCCCAATTCATCTACGCTGACCAAATTGCCTACCTCGGTTAGTCCCAATTACTTATGTTTGGCCCATATCCCTCCAAACCCTTCCCATCCATGTACCCAACCATATGTCTTTTAAACATTGAACTGCAACCTGCCACCTCCTCTGGCAGTTAATTTCACATACCCATCGCCCTATGTGTGGAAAAAGTTGCCCCTCAGTTCCCTTTATCTTTCCTCCAAACTTAAATTTATGCTGTACAAAATCTGGTGATGGATACAAGAGCTTCAACATTTTAATAAAAAACATCAAAAATATCAAGCAGCAATTTTGAACTCCCAGATGTGACCTTTTCACAACAAATAGATCTGATGAACTCCTGAATTTCAACATTAACATCACTTCCCTTGAAATCCAAGAGGGAAACACAGCACAGGTTTAATCAGAGGTTGTAATTTTGAGAGAGTGCCACAAAACCATCAATGGAAATTGATTCAAAAATAGGCAAGAATTAAAATGAGGTGAGAGTATTAGAGGTATATGAACAACAGCCTAATTCATGAAGCAAATTTCACTACCTGTGTAGTTCATGGGACTTCCACTTGGCTCTACAAAGAGGACAGATCAGTGTCTCCCGGTTTCTTCTGCATTCTTCAGCCCCTGGAATAAAGCCCAACAAACTCAATGCACCATTACTTTAAAACATTTTTAAATACATTCAGAAAATAGACCACAGTAAATCTTTTTGAGTTTCCAATTCAAATCATCATTTCACAATGAATCCAGAATAATTAGCTAATCTGCTGAGCTCCAGATTAAAATATCCGCACTTCTGTTTTCAAGTTGTCACATTTCCCAGTCAGTTCAGACTGGCAAAATCTCCTCCACAGCCTCCATCAGCAAAGGTGCACCACAAGGCTGAGTGCTTAGCTCCCGACTCTACTCGCTATCTACTCATGACTGTGTAGCTAAGCACAGCTCTAATGCCATATTCAAGTTTATTGACACCACCCAGGACATGGTCTCTTCTCACTGCTGCTATCAGAAAGGTGGAACAGGAGCCTCAGGACTCACACCACCAGGTTCAGGAACAGTAATTACTCCTCAACCATCAAGCTCTTGAACCAAAGGGAATAACTTCACTTCATCATTGAAATGCTCCCACAATCTAGGGACTTACTTTCAAGGACTCACCTGGTTCTCAATATTTATTGTTTAATTATGATTATTTCTTTCTTTTTATATTGGCGTTCATTGCACACTAGCTGAATGCCCAAGTTGGTGTAGTCCTCTATCGTTTCCATTATGGATTTATTGAGGATGCTCGCAAGAAAATATATCTCAGATTTGTACATGGTGACAAACATAATAATAAATTTACTTTGAACTCTGCTTAAAAGCTAAAGTTGAAGAAAATCATAAACTTACAGATTGACATGCAGTGATGATGAAGTTTATTTCTGCAGCCTTCTTCACACACTGTTAAGCTTTCCTCATCCAACATATCCAGAAGACAAATGGGGCACATCTGTTCTTCTTCATCCTTCAAGCTATATAAAGAAGAAAAAATCCCAACTTTAAAGTTTCACGAAATTACCAAATTCCAAAACTTCTTGTCTATTAAGACTGTATGTACACATGCAAAAGTCAATTTCCCTATTCCTATCAAATTTCTCCATAAACACAAATACCAATAGATCCTAAGTTTTATTTAAAATTTAATCAACAATACTGAGATTCCACTTCCTTTAAATTATAAGAACATGGATGAAACAGAATGTGTTGAATGGACATGTTTTTAATTTCAAGTAGCAATGACTGGGCTTCGTATAGTTCACTGGAGACAACTTTGGTTTGAGTCATTACTGCAAACTAAGAATATACAACCCTTAGGAGTTGGAGTGTGCTTAGATAGAAATGTGGAGTGGTGGAGATGGCAGAGGGAGAGAAGAGGGGTGGGAAAGAGGGGGAAACCCACGCGAGTTTACTTGATTTATTTCCAAAATGAAATAACTGCCCATCAAGGAGACAAAGCAGAGTAGACCTTGATCTGTCAGTGCTTATAAGAACAAGGGGCAACTGCATTGAAGGACATGTTTAAAGATGCGGAGAAGCTGCTTCTCTTGGCTGAAGAGCTTGTCAAAAGTCTTATGACGAGAGGTCAGCTATTTAGGGTTCAAACATGAAGAAATTTATTATCCAAAAACCTGTGTACGGTCAGTGACTATGCAACTTCCTGAAATTTTCCAATTCTCATGCTTGGCAATGTTAGGTGCTTCTTTTGGATTAAAACCACTTTCATTAACTCAGAAATCTTAATGCCAACCAAACAGCAGAAACTAAATTTTAATTCATGTTTCCTCATTCACAGAATATAAAGATTAGATGCGCACATTTAAACAAGAAATGAAACAGCGCATTTAAAACAAGAATCAATACGAAAAACAGAATTCAAAGGACAAAAGAGCAGGTGCTTTCAAATTAATCTGTCAAAACAAGAATTAAGACTATACAGTTGGTTAACTTTTCTTGTCCTAACAAATTAATTTGGAAGTAATTATTCCATTCCCCAGACCCCTTTAAAATTATTCATTCCAATACCAACCTGTTTTCTGAATTGGATGTAGAGGTACTGGATGAAGCAGATATATGCGAGTTAGACATACGGGAAACAAACTTCTGTATGGTACTACGTGATGGTGCTTTGATACGGGAGCTCCGTCTATTGTGGTACTTCTGAAACAGACTCTCCACCTTTTGAAAGAAAAAAAACAAATTTTCATTATATTTTGGTTAAAACCAATCCTATTGCACAAGCTTGACAACTACTTTCTACATCATTTCCTTCTTCCCGTGCAGAGATTGTGCATACACTGTAATCAACAGGGCCTTCGACAAGTCTGGCAATTTTTCCCTCACATTTCATAAACTGGATCCAGTTACCATGTACTGCCAAAACCTATGACCGCCCCCCTTCCCTAAAGATATCTTATGTGTTAGGATAAGATCTCCTGTTACTTCTCCAGCAATCCCAATCCACCTCCTATTGGCCCAAAGCACTATCAAAATTTTACATATTAATTGGCTTCCCATGGGAACAGCCTACTTTGGCACAGTGAAGCAGAACACAGTAAAACAGATGATTTCTATTACTCATTTTGATCAGTATTAAGTCAGTGGACTCGGATGTCCTGCATTACCAAGCTGCCCTTGACTGGTTCATGAAAACAACCATATTAAGTATTGGCATCTATTAGTTCTCTTCCAATAAACAAGTTTTTTCCTAGTCCTTCCTCCCCCTCCCCCAAACTGGCTTGTGGCAGCATCCTAAATATTGTTTTCTTCCCCAATGCATTTTTTGCCCAGTAATTAAACTACTCCATAACGTTTAATAAGTCTGTCTGTAATATCTGCACTGGCAGTGTGTTTTTTTTAAATAAAAGAATCCATCTCTGGAAAGGTAAGGCAACAACCAACAATGCAAAGCATACAAGTTTGCACCTCAGGTGAGGTGGCACTCCAAGAGCTAGCTAGCCTGCATTGCCAAGCACAAAATATCTTGCACCACAGTTCTGTAGCAGAGTAGGCAAGTTTCTATGTTCAATATGTTCTGTCCAGTATTTATCCCACAACTGTGAGTCAGCCAGTCACTTATCATTGATACTCGGACCTTGTGCAAAATTAGTGACTGTTCTTTCTGGCTAGAAAGTGCTATGGGATTTTCTGGGGCTATGGAAGTTGATCCACAAATTTAATCTAAAGATTATGAATTCAATCAAAAAAATCAGAAGTGAATCTGAAAGTTCCACTTACCTCAAAATTTTTCAAAGTCTTTCTCCACAACAATGAATCAGAGGGTTCTAACTGGAAAACTCGTAACATAACGAACAGCACATGAATGCAGAATGTTCCACGTCCACAACTGCAAGTCTGCAAAAGATCAAATTAGCAAAATGCTCAAGGATAGGAAGTTAAATTTAATAGTAAAAAGCTAATTTTTTGCCAGAAGATCTTCCAAGCCTTCAATATGTCTTCCTCGGTATCCTCCCCTAGAATGATTACTTCATATAGATCTCCTCTCCCTCCACCCTCCAAGTTGGGACTGAGGATTTAATTTTACCAAACTGAATAAAACGTGTGATCAAGAACAGCAGGAACTTGGCAGCTTTAACTAAATGGTATAGTACAAATTCAAGTTTTACAGTCATTATGTCTTCGGTAATTTTTGTGGAACTTGATGTCTTCCAATTACCAAAACCAAGCCAATATAGCCTTTCAGTACAACTTCCAACCAACTATATCCCTTTTTTGAAAGTTGATACAAATCTGACTTTGAGGAATACCATACTATGTACATCGTAAAAAATAATATCATTCAGAGCCATGCAATATAATAATCTTTGCTTTGATAAGCAAATTATCTACATACAATATTTCATACTGCCACAATACTTTAGTAAGCGTGAGCAATTTACAAAATTGTAACTGGAACAGCCCAAAATCTGTTATAAAACATTCCGAAGGAAGGGCTATGAATATGCTCAGTTATTTCTTCTAAAGGTGAAAATGAAAATATTAACAATTGTACTCCAACTGACCTGAGGACCAATAAAGACCCTGTACTTATTGTCAGGAACATCGCCTCCAATGAGGAAGGAGTTTGGCCCTATTTGCTGCAGCAAATATAGGCGAGCCCGCATTACTTTGTTGACTCTACGGTTCGTTTCTTCAGGGCTGTAAGGTGAGAAGCCATCAGGTGAAGGAGCTCTTCTCGGTGGTGTTACACGTCCATTCTGAAACTACACAAGAAAAAAAAATTGGAAAAACTTCCACCACAGCCAGATTTTAGAATTCTTCTTTAGTATCTACAAAAGCAATTGTTCTTCACAGGCGCCTACCTTACCAGGTAAATGTACAAGCAAAGGAACCCGAGCATTTTTATAGCTTGTCAGCTGTTCAATAAAACCAGTACTTTGCTCTGAATAGCGAGTAACAACTTAGAGTCGTATAACGTGTTTTGCTATTATTTTCCAAGAGGATTATAGGATATCCAACTATGAAGTTTATTTTAACTTTTCTGCAGCACCATTTACAAGTGGTGTTTTTTTAAAAATAGAAAAAGGACTGTTACGAGCTAGAAATAGAATTTTTTTTTATCATTCTCCCATCAAGACCCACAATAATCCAAGTTCAGGCAGTTCATGGAAAATACTGGGAAGAATTTGCTTACTCATTCCAACATTTTGATAACACTCAGGAATGAGTCAACATCTATGGAAAAATAAACAGAATTAATGTTTCAGGTTAATGAGCTTTCAACTGGGGCATCTCTAGCATTTTCCACTCAGTATCCAGCACTTGCAGCTTTCTTTTGTACAATACAAAAAGCAATACTTGAATGGAACTTGGCCAAACCATATAAAAATAATGTTGCATATTCAGACCCTTTTAGCCAATGTCCTTCATTAACATAGCTGATACTCATGCAGTTGGTGCAAGCAAGGTATGGGCACACCAATGAATGCCCTTCAATGGAAAATCCTACAAGAAGTAGGAGATACAGCTCAGTCCATCACAGGTGAAGTCCTCCCCATCATTGAGCATATCCATCACAAGGATGCACATCATCCAGGTCATGCTTTCTTCTCACTGCCATCAGGAAGGTGGTACAGGAACCTCAGGACCCAAACCACTTGGTTCAGGAACATTTAAAACCCCTCAACCATCAGAGCCTCGAATCTGACAGGATAATTTCACTCACCCCATCGCTTAGCCGGGCTGAAAGTCCTATTTTTGTATTGTACGACTGTTTCCTTTTATGGGAGAACCTACAACTTGGGATCACTGAATAAAAATAACGGGTTATCCACTTAACCAGAGACAGCTCAAGTTTTCTTTAGCCTTTGGAACTCAATTCCTCAAAGGGTGGAGGAAGCTGAATCTTTTGAGTATTTCAAGAGAGCAGAGAATTTTGTCAATAAGGTGGTGAAAGGCTAGTGGGAGTAGATGGAAACAGAGCTGAGTTGTAATCAGTTCACCAATGATCATACTAAAGAGTGGAGCAGGCCAAGTGGTTCACTCCTAATTTTATGTGTGTACTTCCACATTCCCCCCCCCCACCCTGTCAAAATGCATCATGGAATCCTGAATAAAATAAAGTACATTAATAGCATACATATTTCATTGGTAGGACTTCTACTCAATGATTAAGGAACACAATCCATGGACAGCACTGTTATTCATTTTTTTGTACTATTGACTGACTTTTGTAATTTATAGTAATTTTACGCACCCACTCTACTGCTACCACAAAACATCACATTCCATGTCATATTTCATGATAACAATTCAGATTCTGATCAATGTTAACCACATTGCCACAAGGATTAAAAACGGTCACTGGACTACTATAAATCAAGTGTGTCATTTGGCTTTATATTCCATGTTGTGCATCCTATGCAATTCTGATTTCAAAAGGCAACTTTAGCACAGTTGAACAGTTCTAAAATACCATCAGACTAAAAACCCAGGGACATTCATTTTCACCCTGTCAATGTAAAAATTAACAATATTTCATCATACACTTAACAGCATATTTTTGAGCAACACACATCAAAGTTGCTGGTGAACACAGCAGGCCAGGCAGCATCTCTAGGAAGAGATACAGTCAACATTTTGGGCTGAGACCCTTCGTCAGGACTTACTGAAGGAAGAGCTAGTAAGAGATTTGAAAGTGGGAGGGGGAGGGGGAGATCCCAAATGATAGAAGACCGGAGGGGGAGGGATGGAGCCAAGAGCTGGACAGGTGATTGACAAAAGGGATATGAGAGGATCATGGGACAGGAGGCCCAGGGAGAAGGAAAGGAGGGGGGGAGAACCCAGAGGATGGGCAAGGGGTATAGTCAGAGGGACAGAGGGAGAAAAAGGGCAGGGGGACAGAGGGAGAAAAGGGGGAGGGGGACAGAGGGAGAAAAGGGGGAGGGGGAGGGGAAAATATGTGTATATAAATAAATAACAGGTGGGGTATGAGGGGAAGTTGGGGCATTAGCGGAAGTTAGAGAAGTCAATGTTCATGCCATCAGGTTGGAGGCTACCCAGACGGAATATAAGGTGTTGTTCCTCCAACCTGAGTGTGGCTTCATCTTTACAGTAGAGGAGGCCGTGGATAGACATATCAGAATGGGAATGGGACATGGAATTAAAATGTGTGGCCACTGGGAGATCCTGCTTTCTCTGGCGGACAGAGCGTAGGTGCGTTCACCAGCAACTTTGATGTGTGTTGCTTGAATTTCCAGCATCTTCAGAATTCCTCGTGTTTGAGCATATTTCTGAATTAGTTCCTAATATTACAATGTTGTCCATGGAAAATGTCAGTTCTAACCCATCAAGTAGACTCATTAATTTTCTTGCACATTTCAATAAATTCTCATGCACCCGAGAAAGCCACAACACTTTAAAATTTTAGTCAGCTGGAAGAAGATTAAAACTCAGTCCTCGAAATATTAGCTCCTTTAAAGTCAGCCTTGAGTGTTGAAACTGTGATAGAATTTGGCCACCCGAAGATGGTTAGCTCATACATTATGAATTTGGAGGCTAATTTAGATAAAGTTATGCCACATTATTCAGTATTTGACTGTTGGTAATTTGATTTTTAGACACTTGTACATTTAAATACCATTTCACTGTGGTCAGGAAAGTCAGAATTTTTTTTCCATGCACTTACAGGAACTGGTGATATTCTTTTTCTCCTTACACCAGGAGATTCGGACTTTGCAACACATTTTGAAGATGATGATGATGATGATGAACTACTGGGGGAAGGACTGCGCCTTCTTGGCTGCATTTGTGGAGAGACATTTGCATTTGTTTGACAGTCAGATGTTTGCTTTCCAAACTCTGTCCCATCTGCTTTCACTGGAATTGGCTTCACAATCTGCAAGAAAAACAAAAGTGACCCTAGTTTATTTTTTTCCAGTGAACTGGGCTATAAAAGAAAAAAGTTTAAATTAAATTTAGTAAGTCATTTGCAATTTCCACCGAGTGCATGTAGGCATGACATAGAACTATCCTGGACTACAAAATTAAAAGCAAATTAATTTTAATAATTTGGTAATAATCTGCATGACATTATAATAATGTACATGTACACACAATTTATATACTAAAAGGAAAGGGAAACATCTGTGCCTATTTCAAAGAAAACTAGGACAAGTACCTAAAATAACAGTAGAGGGCACTGTGATAAGGCTTTAAGTTTATACCTGCAATGCAACCAGTGTCTAAAGGAGTACACCTGGGACTTAGTCTGTGGACTCAACACCTCATTTACCCCAATTTAATGCTACTTTTAATCTGATATTAATTACAAGAGCCAGCAGCATTAGAGTTGATGTCATACCAAATATCTTTCAGACTGAAGAATTCTTAGAGTAAAGCAGGAAATAAAAGTACGATTATAATTATTTTTGTTTAAATCATGTTTCAGAAAGTGAGTTTGGGTCTGCACAAGAATAAAAGGCAGAAACTGAAATACAAGCATTTGAAAATTAAAACTTGAAATTATGGGATTTTAAGTGTGGATGAAAGCTTACATTTTGATATTAGTCAAGTCCCATCTCCCTTCCTTACAAAATGCATTCATAATTTTAATTTGTATCCCTTCCTCCTTTTAATCATTTGCACTTTTCACAGAATAATGCAGAAACTGTCTCTGCCAAAACTTTCTCTTGCTCAAAAAAACGTTCCTTTGCAAGATATATCACTGTACTTACTACAGGTCCTCGTCTGTTCCTTCTTTCTAACCATTCATGCTTCCAGGCTGGCATGCAAGTCACCTTCAGCTTTTCCCTAATTGTGCGCTCTTCTGGGCGGTCATCCATCTTTGTTAACCCTTTGAGTGTCTCCTTGTTTTCAATGTCCCGACTGGAGGAAAAAAATGTAGAAATATAACTAAATAATAAAGCCAGTTTATTGTTTATAAATACTGCACTTTATATCTATTACTCTTTCAACAACTACAGAGTATTTTCTGAAACTACCTTTCTTGTATACTTCTACGGCGAGAGTTTCCAAGGGTGAGGTAGGACAACCTGCTTCTCTCAGAATCATTAATACTGATCAATAGGATTTGTAGTTGCTTCTTAAGGTAAGATCACCAATAATATCCATTCAGCAAGAGTCAGATTGCAAAACAAGTCTTAACAGAAATAATAAAAAGTTTTAGTTCAACTATTCTCCAAACCTAATACAAGGCCGTAACTGTTCTGGGGAATTACTAGATATCCTAATATATTAAGTACATTTATAGAATGTCTGAACATTTGGATTTACAAAATAATACTGTAACCTTGGACACTAGAGGCCCTCAGAGAAACAGCAGGAACACATTAATGTGCAAGCAATAACCCAACAGAGCAAAAGGAAGCTTATTAACAAGCAGTTTAAGGCAGTGGATTTAAACAAAATAAATGAACCCTATCAAGCTTTTTAACAACAGTAAAACAACGCTGGTATATACACACTGGGTACTGTGGAGTATTATCACTAATTTACTCAAAAGCTCAAGGTTACCAAAACCATTCTCAGTGGGGGTGTGCAAATAGTTCAGCAGAAAGCACTGCATAGGGTAAAGTATGTTTTATCATCAGTCACAGGAAGTGAACATACAAGGTTAATTTTACGATAGTGTTATTGAAAACAAAAATCTGTATATGTTCATTATTATTGCAGTTTTGTGAGAATAGTCTCCATTTTCTAGCTGGCAAAAATTGCTTGATTTTTTTCTGATGAACATATACACATTATTAATAATCCAGCACACGGGGTACATTTCCTGATGAGTTAACTTCCTGTTGTGCTTTTTGGTTATCCCTTTCTGTTACAGGGGATTTTAAAAAAAAGTCTTGCATAGTTGTGATGATCTGGGGGTGGATAGTGGGGTTGCAGCCTGGAGGCACATTGTTAGAGCATTAAGTAAACAATATTGAAGGCAACTGAAAGATTAGCAGATGGGAGAGAGAGCAAGACAGCCAGACAGTCACAGTGGTAAAGTGCTGTCTCACAGCTCCAGAGACCTAGGCACGATTTTGATTTCCAGTGTAATCTTCGTGGAGTACACATGATCTCCCAGTGACCACACAAGTTCCTCCTAGATGCCTCAGCTTTCTCCCTCCCATTTCCCAAGACATACCAGTTGCTAGGTTAATTGGCTACTGTAAATTTCCCCTCATCCACATGAATTGCAACAACACAAGTCTCCTGATTCAAGTATTCTCTCGTTTCAATAGACGACAATAGTTTTCAGGGAAATAAAGGTGTGGTTGGTGAGATTACTCCCAGAGTCAGCTTGAGAGGTCATTCAGCACACTGAAACTATGTCATAAGGAAAATGACACAGGAGGGGTTGGTGGAAAAAGATGAATAATGGGGGGGAAAAAAACAAGGAGCTGTTTAGAAACCACCTTTGACACTAATATACATTTAGAATGCCAGTGCCTGAAAGATTTCAGCCAGCAATTGAACATAACAAATACAATTGACAATAATCAGTTGTATTGGAGTACGAGTGCACTGAGGATTGTGACCGTGAGAGGAAGTACAAAATGCACCAGGGACAGAGATTGTCCTGCTTTAGGGTATAGAAATTATAAACATTGAGAACTTGTACCTTAAAGAGTCAACGGTGTAATAGCACAAGTCACTTGTACAAGAAATACCTGTATACTGATACCTATAGATACCAATAGATATGCAAAATGTTGGAGGAACTCAGCAGGTCAGGTAGCATCCATACAATCAGGTGCTTGATGGTTGTCATGGCATCATGGGAAGGCCATTTCCATGTTGCATCTCTTGGACTTTATGGCACACAGCTCAGAGGAAGTGACGTGCAAGTTTGCAGAGAAGGCAGGGCTGTCCAGCTGATCAAAACTGAAACTTTGAAAGACTCATTGTATATTCCATAACTGGGCAGATGCTTCCTTAACCCCATTCACTTACACACAAAAAAAATTATCAATTCATGTGCAACCTCATGCCCCTTTATGCCAATTTCAAGTGATCATACTGAGGCCTACCGAAATTCTCCCCTCCTCCACGAAATTGTCAGGAACAATAGTTACTTATTTCTCCATCTGTCCTGCTTTCCTCTGCACTTGCGCAATGCAACGGTTCTTGTTGGGTTCAAAAAGGTTCCAATGTGCAACTGGGTCTCATCCATTCCACCAAATGCAACTTCTCAAAGAGTTGAGAAAATTTCTGCTAATAATAAAGGATCTTCCTATATTTATGTATGTTGATATGCAAAAACATAAATAAACAATTCAGAGAAATGCAGAAACAATCAACTGAATTGAAGTACATTGTAAGACCCAAATTCCATTTCAGAAAGCATGGATATGGGCCAACTGCTGTTTTTTCAGTGCTATAAATTACTTTATATGGCTTTTTAAAAAAAAACATTTAAAGTTCCAAAGATACTTCTCTTACAAAAAAGTTTGAAAGTAACAATTTCTAACTACAGTTCATGCCAACTGATGATCTTAATGTAAGTATTAGCTGCCTTTGTACTTTTCACATAATTCACACAGATGGTGGAATCAATGAAGATAGCTTGCAAATAAAGAGTGCCTCAGGTTCAATGGTAAGATAGTCCATCTCAGTCAGGACTAAAAGGGGAAACACTGAATTGGCTGCAGTCACCTAGGCTCAGAAGATGACAAGATACTTGGCCTTCCCATTCCATCTAACAACACACACGCGCACGCACACGCACTATGTGGGAGGAACTCAGCAGGCCAGGCAGCATCTAGCAAAACAGGACAGTTGATGTTTCCAGCCAAAACCCTTCCCATTCGATCTAGCGACTTCCTAAAGGGCAAAGTGAAAATATGGACATAAAATTGAATTTAGTTCTCTCCCACCAATTATTCAATACAAAAGCAACTAATTCATTGCCCCCTCCCCATTCAACACTAGAGATTGTTTTATATGGGACACTGTCTTCAGATTGAATGATGAAACAAAACAAAAGGAATAACAAACTGATAGGTGCATAATGTCTATTCAATGCCAGAGCGAATGCTGTTCACATCATACTGGAACATGCGTCATACTCAAAGACTCAAGTATGCATACAGAATACAGCTCTAAGAGTTGTCCTTCTGAGTCGCATTCTGTACACACATACTAAAGGCATAAAACACATATCCAACAGCAAACACTGTCAGATCAAGTACAGCATTTACAGAGATTAAGGGAGCTAGGGCTTTACTCTTTGGAGAGGAGGAGGATGAGAGGAGACATGATAGAGGTGTACAAGATAATAAGAATAGATCGAGTGGATAGCCAGCGCTTCTTCCCCAGGGCACCACTGCTCAATACAAGAGGACATGGCTTTAAGGTAAGGGGTGGGAAGTTCAAGGGGGATATTAGAGGACGGTTTTTTTTTTACTCAGAGTGGTGGTGTGTGGAATGCACTGCCTGAGTCAGTGGTGGAGGCAGATACACTAGTGAAGTTTAAGAGACTACTAGACAGGTATATGGAGGAATTTAAGGTGGGGGGTTACATGGGAGGCAGGGTTTGAGGGTCAGCACAACACTGTGGGCCGAAGGGCCTGTACTGTGCTGTACTATTCTATGTTCTATGTTTACTTGCTGATATGCTTTGGTCTCTCTTTAGAAGGACTCTCATAGGACATAGAACCAGAATTAGGCCATTCAATCCATTTGAGTCTGCTCCACCATTCCATCAACATCCCAGATCCCACTCAACATCATACACCCGCCTTCTCGCCAAATCCTTTGATGCCCTAACCAATCAGGAAACTATCAACTTCCACCTTAAACATACCCACGGACTTGGCCTCCACTGCAGTCTACAGCAAAGCAATCCACAGATTCACTACCCTCTGGCAAAAAAAAAAATCCTCCTTGCCGCTGTTTTAAAATTTCACCCTTCAATTTTGAGGCTGTGCCCTCT
Source organism: Mobula hypostoma (assembly GCF_963921235.1). Lineage (NCBI taxonomy): Eukaryota > Metazoa > Chordata > Chondrichthyes > Myliobatiformes > Myliobatidae > Mobula > Mobula hypostoma. Next base: position 44,022,494 of record NC_086099.1, on the reverse strand, counting down.
AGTTCTGGATATCCCCACCATAGGAAACATCCTCTCCACATCTGGCCCACCTAGTCCTTTCACCATTCAGTAAGTTTCAATGAGATCACCCCTCATGATGTTTGAAATTCTTAAACACAAATCAGAATTTAGATTAGTCTTAAATAAAACAGCTCTGGTTCTTCAAAGAGTATTGTCCGGATAGTAGGATTAAAGTAGATAGCTCACAACTTTAAAAATACTGAAAGATGAACCACAGTAAATGGATTTACATTTACAGGATTTTATAGCATGTATTGGGCACAGGATTTTTATAGGATGTAATATTTTAGAGGACTGATTTTATATTTATTGCATTTTTTTAAAAAAAAGTGTTCTCTTTATGCTTACTGTGGGTTTTTTTAAAATCTTACAACAGATCCAGGACAACAGGCAGTTTGTTCTCCTTTACCCTTGTGTATTGAAGAATGACAATAAACAAGTTTGAAATGAACTCTCGGGGGATGTGGATACTCAAGAAGATGGGGAATAGGAGTGGGAAAAGGGGAATATAAATGTTGGCAAACATCTGTTCTATTGACAAATTATACTTTTTAATACAGTTCTAATTACCATGATGGGCCTACATTGTCCTCTTTTCATGGTTCAAACCAGAGCTTACCGTACATATACTTTACACACTGTAAACCTGAGGTCATTTTGATCTCGGGCATACTGAAGATTAATGATATTTAAACATCAGCCAAGAAGCAGAAAAAAAAACTCAAAACCCCAAGATTGTTTAGATTCCACAAATCACCAACATTGCACCTGGATTCAACTTAACGCCATAATACCAGTCTACACCTAGAAAAGATTAAAAACTGTGAGTGACATTACATTTAGTTAAAACACCTGGAGTCTCACTAAGAAAACCTTTGATGCAGGGTTCAGATACATACTAGCTCACAAAACAGCTGGCAAAATATACATTCAGCACACCAGTTCACCTGCTCCTTATCTAATCTGCCAATCATGTGGCAGCAACAAAATGCATAAAAGCATGCAGACATGGTCAAGAGGTTCAGTTGTTGTTCAGACTAAACATCAGAATGCCGAATAAATGTGACCTAAGTGACAGACCATGGAATGATTGTTAGTGCCAGACTGGCTGCTTTGAGTAACTCAAACTGCTGATCTGAGATTTTCACACACAACAATCTCTAGAGTTTAGAGAATGGTGCAAAAAAAAAACCCAACAAACCCAAAAATCACATCAACTGGCAGTTCTGTGGTTGAAAATACCTTGTTAATGAGAATGACCAGACTGGTTCAAGCAGACAGGAGGGGGCAATAGTAACTCAAGTAACCATGCGATACAACAGTGTGGAGCAAAGAGCATCAGAATGCACAACACATCGGACCCTGAAGTGGATGAGCAACAGCAGCAGAAGACCATATTGGGTTCCACTCTTGTACTTAAAGTGGCCAGAGTGTAAGATTGGTTACCATTTTTTTTAAAAACCCAATTTGAAAACACTTCCATCCTACACATTATGCATTGACACTAGGCCATAAATGGCATGCAAGGAGGATAGATAAAAGGTATTCATTAGGTTTTCAAGGAACAGTGAAGCAAACATTAAATATTTGAATTTATGGTAATTTTTTTCCTGGTTGCTTTAATTATATGCTGGTGTGCTTATAATTAAACTACTTTTAGTATTTGCCAAATCTGACATTTATTGTTCGTTGTATACATCCACAAATCCAAAGAATTTTCTCCCTAACTATTAGACTTCTCCAACAGCTTCTTTTTAAATCCTCAAATATTATTAAACAGTAGTTCATACTTATTAGAAAAATGAAGTACTAATACAGGGGAATATTTGACTCTCTTTGTATGCAATTAGCTTCGTGAAGAAATCAGGAGGAAGAGGCATGCACACAGTGACATAGGCATCCATTAGGGTCCCCCCCCCCAAGTGATTTCAAAGCAAATATATTTCTTGGATTGTTTCCTGGAACACAAATTGTTTTCCTTACCTACTAAAACGAATAAATTCCAGTAATGTAAATAAATATTTTCTTAAATTACTACTAATCTCTTAAGAATCCAATGCAAATGTAGGAACCATGAAGGAATGATGAGATTTACTTCTCAAGTTATGAGTGTGACCACACAGAACACAAAAAATAAGTGTCACTTTTGCACAAGAAAGGAATTAGAATTTGGACATATGTTTTGATATTTCATCACTTAGCCCATGCCTAGTACAAGAAGGTCTTTACAAGATGGACCAACAGCACTATACTTTCAGTGTGTTAGAAGTCAATTAGTGATAATTTGATTGTTTCCCAAAATTCCTGTCTTGATACAGTTCCACAAAATTGAAAAATTTAAAATGTAATTCTTATTTAAAAACAAACGAACAATAAGCAGAAATCAAGCTGGTAATCTTAAAAAAAAATTGTCAGAGGGTAAGTGCATTATGATGAAAGATGGCATAACAGGTTACTCAGAAATGTTCAACATAATTGAGCAAAGTGAACACAATCTGTGAAAGAAAAATCACACTTCACCAAATGAAGATCAGGAGATACAACAAATCACATTTTCAGAAGCCATTTTATTAAGTGCCCTATAAAAGATCAGGGCAAAAAAATGCAAGCTCTAACTGCAAGATGAAACGTAGTGTGGGCGGAAGACTGGTTTGCAAACAAGAAACTGAATAGACATAAACAGATCTTTTTCAAGTTGTCAATGTGCGCTACAAAGATTATTAGAATTTATATACACCAAGGCAGCTTGTTAGAAAGCTGAAGCAACACAAAATGTTGGGAGGAACCTCAGTGAGTCAGACAGTATCAACGCTGACTTGCTAAATTTCTCAGAGCAAAGATCGTACTGGGCTAAATGTCAAAGCTGTGGACCAAGACATTGGTTTAGTACAATACGTAGGCCATAAGCTTACAGGCCTTAAGAGGGAGGGCAGAAAGTAATGCAGATTCTTAGTTTGAAGGATAGCATCGAAAGCACTCAAAAATTGACCTAGGCTTAGTTGGCTTTGTAAAGTTATGAGGGAGACTTAATATGATGTACCAAATCTTAAATCTTTATTTAACTATTGCTGTACATACCATAGGACTTATTTCGCAAACAATGCCAAAGCATTTTTATCTCGGTATTTTTCTCAACCGTGTGTTCTGAGAAAGTAAAATGGAAATGAGAGACAAAAAGGCCAAGAGAGATGGCACTATGGCAAACTAGGAAACTTGACAATACTCCAACAATCTTTCTGAAAAATGAGATCTAGCACATACTAACCTATTGCTGTACTGTGTGGCTTGCAGAGTAAAGACCACTTATTACTTACTAAGTTTGTAAACAGTCAACTATTAGCCTATTGCCACAAAAACAGGAACAGCACTGCCACACAAGCCTAGATACTTACAAAGCCAGATGCTTGTTTTTCAAAATTAAAGCCTAGCTCTTCCGGATTTCTTCGCAGCAAAGTCCTTGATCAAATCACTGAAATCCAGTTTCAAACAAGAACACTTTCAAGTGACATCAGAGTAAGATGACTCAGCCTGTCCTGTCCCAGTGGATCTGAGCCTATGTAGTTGCCGTTATCAGGCCTGCCAAATATGTCACTGGAGCCTCGGATAGCCAGTCCCCTCTCAACCAAAAACTTCACAAAAACTTCTCAATACGTCGGTCCAGTAGACACTCTGACTGGAACTGTTTCTGCAGTTCTGTATCTATTCTTCCGCTGTCAGACGCTAGTGTAACGTAGGTCAGTATCGTTTTCCTGTGGTGTTTGCTATTTTCATGTTCTGCTGTGCGCTCAGCGGCATGTTTCCAGTCGCTAAAGCTAGTTTCGAAGATGGACTGACAATTACCATCACTGAAGATGTGGCATGCAAAACAAAACACACAGCCGGTGGAAGAGGAATACAAGAGCCACTGCCTTGATATGTACTCACCATTTACGAGCTTGCGTTTGAAGTGAAATTTGGAGAAAAAACATCTCTACTGTTTGTATACTCGTTCCAAAGCTTTGATATCCACATCCTTATTCTGGCAGGACTCCAGCCCTTTCTTAGCCCAGTACGCTTGGACTGAATCTTCTAACGTTTCCTTTCCCCAGCGAGCAGGATCAGTGCTGTAAGGATCCTCAGTAGTGGTAACGTTAACATTAATGGCGGCCCGACTTGGTTGTTCGGAGGCCTCTGTGGTTGGGAATCCCAAAGTCATGCTCTCTGCCTCTTCAACTGTAGCTGCTGACTGTGGCAAGGATGGTGGTCCTGTGCTAATGCTGGTGCTAGCGCTAGCTGTTGAACAAGTCTCCGTTTGTCCACCGGTCTCAGACTGTGACAACAGCGACGGTACTGCAGCATCATCAAGAACAGGTTTAAAAAATTCTGTCAATTTCAATGTCTTTTTTAATGCTTCTTTCTTATGGTCTTTTTCATTTCTTTTTTCTTTTCTGTGCTCCACTTGCGTACTTTTTTTGTCCGCCATGATGATAGCTACCTATTTTGGGCCCCTCTGCAGCTTGGGCCGCTGAGCTGCAGCCCAGCCTAGGCCTGCCTAAAGTCTGGCCCTGGCTGCCGGCAAGGGTGGTGGAAGCGGATACAATAAGGTCTTTTAAGAGACTTTTGGATAGGTACATGGAGCTTAGAAAAATAGAGGGCTATAGGTAAGCCTAGTAGTTTCTAAGGTAGGGACATGTTTGGCATAACTTTGTGGGCCAAAGGGCCTGTATTGTGCTGTAGGCTTTCTATGTTTCTATGCTTCTGCTCCTATATCTTGTGGTATACAAGATATTAAGAGGAATAGATAGAGTGGACAGCCCAGCGCCTTTTCGCCAGGGCACCACTGCTCAATACAAGAGGACATGGCTTTAAGGTAAGGGGTGGGAAGTTCAAGGGGGATATTAGAGGAAGGTTTTTCACTCAAGAGAGTGGTTGGTGTGTGGAATGCACTGCCTGAGTCAGTGGTGGAGGCAGATACACTAGTTAAATTTCAGAGACTACTAGACAGGTATATGGAGGAATTTCAGGTGGGGGTTGTATGAGAGGCAGGGTTTAAGGGTCGGCACAACATTGTGGGCTGAAGGGCCTGTACCATGCTGTACTGTTCTATGTTCATGTGAGTGTTGCAAGATTTCCAGCTTCTACAGAATCTCTTCCATTACTTGCTTGAGACACAAAAATAGTTGGGAAAATAAATTGTGAGGACAGAAAGAGGCTACAGAAGGTAAAATGTATAGGCCAAGACCTCGCAAATGGAGCACAACGTATTCCAGACTGAAACTGCCAGCTTGGAAGGGGGAAAAAAAAATCAAGTGCAGTTTTCTAAACGAAGAAAGATAGACTTGCATGCCATGGCCATGAATCACAAAGCCTGGTATACAGGAAGAGAAAGTTATCAGTTATCCCCAGAGGAATAAAATGCAAAACTAATGCTTTATGGTGCATCATGGTATATTGGGCATTGATGACAACTTGAGAGACACAGAAAGAACACAGAATGTATATAGTACTGACCTCATTACTCAAGGATGTTAATGCACTCAGAAGTTCAGATTTAGACTAGTAACAAGTGATCTTTCTAATGAAAAAAGTTAGAGAATAGACATATCTGCTGAGGTTTGGAAACGTGAATAGGGATCACTGTTTTAAATGGGGGGGGGTTAGAGATGAAGGGTGACAAGGTTACTCATTTAAAGCAGCAGAAATGAGGCAAATTTTCTTTACTTAAAAGGATCACAAGTCTGGAACCTTCCTCAAAAGGGTAGTGGAAATATATATTAGATAGAAATTTGAGCAATGAGGATAAATAACTATTGCATCTGAGATTAAATTAGATTATCCTAGCCATGACTTTACCAAATGCATAGTAGGCTCAAGACAACTCCACTCCTACTTCTAATTTGTAATCGTGCACGGTAAGCTTTTCACACACAAGTACTGGGGTCAATTTGCTGTGCCTGAAACTTTTACAGCAACAGTTTTGCATCAAGAGATCAGTCTGATCCTTTATTTTACGTGACAAGAATCTCACCACCCATTGAAACTTCAACCCCAACTTCATTTTAGCGTTGGATATTATTTTATTGCTCAATAAATTCCACATGCAAGCATTAAGTATTTACTTGTACTTGAAATCCTTGCTTAATGTTACTTTTTGTTGGACTGAAAATGAAGTTTGGTAAGATGCACATTTTACTCTGCTATAGTTGTTTACTTGCTCAAAACTAAACTTAAAAGATATGCATGATATTAGATTGAGAAAGCCGCAGGTTTCGACAAGACTTCTGTTTGCTGAAGCTCACACTAGACCATTGTCAAGCCAAAATCCTGGAACTCCCTCCCTAACAGCATTGCAGGTATAGTCATACCTCAACATCTACAGCAGTTCACCATCAATTTCTCGACAGCAATTAGGGATGGAAAATTAAGTGCTGGTTGGGCATGTGATGTCCTTATCCCTGGAATAAATGAGGAAAAAACAATATTTTCCTTCATGTATTCAGTACAAGTTGTTATAATTTATCTTCTCCAAATTACACTTGTCTAGGAAAGTTATTGAAATATTAAATGAAAATTCAGAAATACTTTGTTACAGAAGTATTTACTCAGTTTAATAAGTTTGATGTGCATCTTTAAACAACAGTAAATAGGATAAAACACTACCAAAAATCTGTCAAGGAACAAGTTTCCTAAAGCAAACTTACAGGATTACTGCAATTCCAGTTGCAGCTTTTATAGCCACCCAAATGTATATACTAATATGTGAATTGTTGCACTAAAAGAAATAAACACAATAGATAGGCCTTGGATTTTGACTATTACACAAAACAATAAATATAGATACTTCAGGAGATATTTCCAGTGGAAATAAGGTTAGGAGGGAGAAGGTATAGGAACACTCAAAAGATACATTGGTAAAACGATGGGAAAAATCTTTTCATTTATTGTCAAGACAGTTCTTTTACTTAAAACTAGTTGCCAGGTTTCAAAACTTGGCATTAGCTAACCACACAAAAACCTTACGCTGCACCCACTCTGCAAAACAGTCTTGCTGAAGTTTAAGTTGGCAAAACAACTTTAGAGTTCCAAATATTTCTGAGCCAGTGTTGTTCTAAAATGTACAATAAAACAGTAATCAACTCATACCTGTACAAAATTACATAGAACTGGAGAGACTAAAAGTACTTAGAAAACAATTTTAAAAGACCTAGATTAGGTCTAAAGGCTGATTTATACTTGTGCGTCAAATGTACGTTGTAGGTACCACGTATCCTATGCCGTAGGGTGATGTGCACCTCCCCAAAAATGTAACTCACACGTCGTGGCGACGCAGACCGCAACAACTGTGATTGGTCCGTTTGGTAGCATCGCATTTCCTCATATGCATTTCCGCTTGCTTTTCTCCCCCATGTCTGGACACTGATGCGACATAAATGGTTGGAGACAATGAACCAATTCAACAAATCTACCTGTCGACATCCGAAAAGATTTGAAATGCATCTCTTCGTCCATGTCTCTCATGAAGAATCTCAACACAGTGGCAGAGAAACCCCACCGCCAACTAGCGTTTTGGCGGTGAATTGCAGAGTGACGCAGACACAACTTCGTACGCACAAGTATAAATCAACCTTAACTGGCAGAGAAATACAAGATTTGTTTTAAAAATGTCATCAACTGCATCCAAGGCTTCATGAACTCCCGGGACACTTTGCCCCAGGAGACTAGCATGACCATGAAGCCTTGCGTGGGCACCTGTGTGCGCATGTGCTGATGTTTCCCCCCCACCAATCAGTTTTGCCTTCATCTTCCCGACTACACTGCACATACATTATTTCTATTTTATATAGGCTGTGTATTTATCATATCATTCCTGCTTTTACTATATGTCAGTGTTATTTATTTTCAGTTTTATGTGTTATTTGGTATAATTTGTTAGGTTATTTCTTGGGTCTGGTTATGCTCAAAAATTTTTCCCATATAAATTAATGGTAATTGCTTCACGCCATTTCAGCACGAAAGGTTTCATAGGAACGCTCTACCTTAGCGGGGGAAATACGGGAGAAACCAATTTAGCCCAATATACAGGATGTCCCGGCAAACTCGGGACAGTTGGCAACCCTATGCTCAAGTTCAACAGTGAACAGGGAATGAGGAAAGGTGCAGCTGACTCATATCGTTTCCTCGTGGCCCGGTAGCACATGCTTTGAGGCCCGGTGGTTGGGGACCACTGAACTATACCACAGCATCAAAGACAGTGCCAAAACTATTAGCACATGTATTACAGGTCCTTGATACTTCTACAACATTCATCATACAGATAAACAAGCGCCTTCTGATGTCCTCAATCTCAAACTCTTTCAAACAACTCAAACCTTAAATAAAGCATGGTGCTTTAAATCCTTTCCACATGTCATCTGCCACAGTTATTCTAAGCACACACTTAAAGATCAAAATCTCAATTATATTTCACATGACATACGGTCTTTTTCCATTTAACTGGGACAAAACTGCCTTTTACTTCAGTATTTACATTTTTCAGCAATTTTCACATCTATACTAAATTCCAATTGTAACAACTGGGAAAACTAACAATAAATACTTCAGGAAAGGAGATGACTTTTCAAAGCCAGTAGACCAGACACAAGTGATTACTGAACTCCTGACAAACTAGATGTCTTCTATTGCCTGCACATATATACAAGAGGAAACTACTACCCAAAGAGATGATGGAATCAGATTTAGTTTCTTTCGAAAGAGATTGATCAAAAGTCCAAGGATCCCATGAAAGAGCTAGGAATGGAACTGATTACATTGCTCTTCCTAGGAGGTTGAAAGGTGAACTGATGGATATTCAATGTCATAGGGCCCAATGGAGTAAAAAAAAAGACTATTCCATTGGCAGAGTCAATAATCAGAGGGCACAAAGTCACTGGAAAAAGAGCAGAGGCAACATAAGGAAGAACAATTCCCAAGAAGAATTTAGACATGATCTAGAATTCTTTGGGAAAAGGTTAAATCAGAATAAAATTACATTAGACACAGAACCTATCACAAAAGTTGACATAAAACTTGATGAAAGTCTGCTTACTGCAATGTTACCACCAGAATTTTTAAGTAAGATCAGCAGCCCCAGTGAAAATATCTGAAATGGGAGAAATTTTGTTAGAAATGTGACTCTTGAGTCAAGTCATCAATAGATATTGCTCCCATCTTTCAGCACAACAAACCATTGCAAGTATGAGGTGGCAAGGGGCACCTCATGCTTGGTGACAGATGGGATTTTTAACATGAGACTTAAGAATTTATAAACAGAAAATCAAATCAGATGGGAGGGAGAAAGAGGAAGGAAAAAAAAAGATTAAAAAGAATTGAAAACTTAGTCCTGATGCAAGGTTTCAATCCAAAATAATCGACAATTCCTTCCCTGCACACCCTTGTCACCAGATTCTGAAAGACACACCGAATTCATCCAGCACATTGTTACTCCAGGTTCCAGCATATGCAGGGTTGTGATTCCAATGTAAATATTGCTACTCGGTATACAACTCTACAGCTTCATTGTTCTGGGTTAATATTTCATTTAGAAAGGCATTTGTATTAAGTTCTAGTCCTAACTCCTTGCAGCGAGTTCGATTGACAACTGACACAATGTTCCAAGGTTTTTGAAACACAAAAGTTTGTTGAGCTGTGAGTAATGGGTTTATTATTCTTGCTACAAGTTGTTAGACCAGTTACACCTTAAAAATGTGTTCTAAATTGAGGTAATTGGAATTTCATATGGCTTTGGAAACAAGCAAAATAAATACTGTAATTTATTTACGTTGCCAACTTTTCTCATCATTAGCTATCTTAGTTGTTCAAACATAATCAAGTTCACAACTATTAAGAGGTTTGTAACAAATATTCAAAACAAGTATTAAAGTAATAATCAAGGAAAATTGCATACACTAAACATCTCTGCATTTGTTCCATCATTCCTTACACATTCGCCTTTCAGAACCTTTACCTCCACCCCATGTACCAATCAATAGTGACTAGCCAAATCTAATTTTCAGTTCTCTTGAGCATAGAAACTTACAGCACATTACAGGCCCTTCGGCCCACAATGTTGTGTTGACCAAGTAACCTACTGTAGAGACTGTCTAGAATTTCCCTAGCGCACAGCCCTCTATTCTTCCTTGCTCCATGTACCCATTTAAGAGTCTCTTAAAATACCCTGTTGTATCTGCCTCTACCACTGCCGCTGGCAGTGCATTCCATGTACCCACCACTCTGTGTGGCAAAACTTACCTCTGACATCCCCTTGGTACCCATTTCCAAGCACCTTAAAATGATGCCGTGCCCCCCCCCCCCCCCGTGTTAGCCATTTCAGCCCTGGGAAAAAGCCTCTGGCTATCCACATGATCAATACCCCTCATCATCTTATATAGTTCTATCAGGTCACCTCTCATCCTCCGTCACTCCAAGGAGAAAAGGCCAAGTACACTCAACCTATTTCCATAAGGTACGCCCTCCAATCCTGGCAACATCCTTGCACTCTCCCTATAGCATCCACATCCTTCCTGTAGTGAGGTGACCAGAACTGAACACAGTTCTCCAAGATCTTATATAGCTGTAATATTACCTCACGGCTCTTGAATGCAATCCCATGGTTGATGAATGCCAACACACCATATGCCTTCTTAACAACACTGTCAACCTGCACAGCAGCTTTGAGTGTCCTATCGACACGGATCCCAAGATCTCTCATTTCCTCCACACTGCTAAATGTCTTACCATTTATATTATATCTTGTCTTCAAATATCTGGGCTGAAATCCATCTGCCACTTCTCAGCCCAGTTCTGCATCCTACTGATGTCCCGCTGTAACCTCAGACAACCCTCCAGACTATCCACAACACCCCCAACTTTTGTATCATCAGCAAACTTACTAACCCACCCTAGTAGAGGCTATTCACAATTTGAAAATTTATCAAAAATATTTACTTGAACTCTTTGAACCAGTTCAAGACAGTGTATTTGCTCCACTAGCAAATACACAAGCTATTTTAGCAATGCTCAAGATGGCATTCCAATTTTAACTTTGCCAGAGTCAATTTTTTTTCAAAAAAGTTTCCAGACATACAAAATGCCATCTGCATCAAGGACAAGATCATATGTTTAGCTTGCAAGGGGCTTAAGATCAATTTTGAATGAAAAGTCAATATGACAGGCATTTCAGATTTAATAGTTACAGGGGAAAATTCCTTGTCAACTCAGCCAGCTCCATCATGGGCACAATACCCCCCACCAAGGACATCTTCAGTAAGGCAGCATCCATTGCTAAGGACCCTTCTGGAGAAAGCCCTCTTCTCGTTACTACCATAAGGCAGCTGGTAACCTTAAGACCATACTAAGCAATTCAGAAACAGGTTCTTGCTCGCTACCATCAAATTTCCGAATGGTCCATGATCACTACATTATTATTCTTTCTTTCCATAATATTTATATTGCAATTTGTAGCCATTTTTATGCCTTTGAGCTGTACTTCCGCCACAAAACAAATTTTATGTCATATGATAAAACCTATTTCTGATTTACAGTATTTAGTTCATTTTCCTTGTACTGTTACAGGGTAAATGGCAGGAAGCACTGGATTAGCTACTTTTGAGGAAAACAAACAACTAGCTTTTATGTTTTTGCATCAAAAGCTCATCAGAAATCGCAGTTATAATTGTGTCAATGTTAAGCACAGAAAGCAGCAAAATATATCCCTTTACCAGCTGACAACCAATACAATGGATTCCAGATAATTGGGCCATCGGTTAATGGAGGCAGCCACTATTTGGGATAACTCTTAAAAGAACAAAAACTAATCAAGAAACCTCTTCCTAGAGATGCTGCCTGGCCTGCTGCGTTCACCAGCAACTTTTATGTGTGTTGCTTGAATTTCCAGCATCTGCAGAATTCCTGTTGTTTGCGTCAAGAAAGTAGCCAGGATTCCCTTTATTTGGGACACTATGCCACTTAATTGGGACAGAAGACTGTTGTTGAACAGTTTCTAACTAGTGTCAGTCACATGCACTTGTGAGGATATTTGATACTACACTGTGCTTAGAACGAACAGGTTTAGCATCAGTTCTATGCAACTTTGTATTCATGCAGTAATACTTATCACTGATAATTGGCGAGAAATAAGCAGCAAGACAATTGAGAACCGTTTTGTTCACTGTGGTTTCAAGCATTCAGGTTTGGAGATGCTAGAAATGGCCAAGAGTGAAAATGAAACAATTTCACTACTTCAACAAGTTAGAAAGTACAAGGAATTTGAAGATATTGACAATCATCTTGAATGTTACAGTGGAATTGAAGATCGAGGATGCAATCGCGAAAGCACTGCACGGAGGCAGTCCATTATCTGCACTAGATGTTTACGCAGATTTTGTTCATCTACAGTCAATTAAAAGAAATAGCATTGTACACTGAATGAAATCCTCCACCAATATTAGGAACTAATACACAATTTTACAGTACTGCAGTACTGGTAGTGCTCTAATTTGTGTATTTCATTTAAATACATAATTTGTTAGCCAGTTAAATTGTAGTTTGTCTTTTTAAAAAATCTACATTTTTAACCATTTCCATAAAACTTTGACTATTTGGGTCAGCCACTTAATTGGACCAAAATGTACTGATCTGGGCATGTCCCAATTAACTGCAATCCACTGTCCATACATCTTGGCAAACAAAAACATGCATTCATTCAGAAAGTTTCTACTCGTTTCTTGATCAATACTAAATGCCTTGGCCAATTACAAACAATTAGACATGCTGCTGATACAAGTATTTTGGTGTGCTACAAGACACTTAATTAACACAAAACTATTAACAGCTATTTTCATTTAGTCTGCATGTTCATCAGTGATGACAGGTACATAAACAAAACACCATGCTGATGCCAGGCTGCAGAAATGTCTAATATTAAGTGTCTTTCCACAATTGATAGGGAAGGCATGAAGGCAGACCTGACACGGATTTATAGCTTAGTGTACAACTACTACGAATGCTCATACTCAATGACTGTGCCAGTGATGTAGTGGTACCCGCACCCACACCTCGAGGTGAGAGGTCCCAGGTTCGAATTCGGCTGGCTCCTTGCACAAGTTCCACCCGAGCTGGGTTCAGCGATGAGCTAGCAACCTGGCCTCATAAAAAAGACAAACACTAAAGGAATGGCAAGGTTGCCACCCAATGCGCCTGAAGGCACGGAGAGGAACTTTATACTCAATAGCAAAGAGGCTAGTTGTTTCCAGCTTCAAGTGATTTATTTATTAAATAAATAAAATTAAATAAATAAATGTATTAAATAAGTAAATAATAAATTAGAACACTCCCTGAACATCAGCTGAACTGAAATTTCTCTGTATAAATGATAAGTACAGCATATGTACATATAACCAGAAAAGATTTTAAGCATAAATGTTGAAAATAACGAAGTTGAAAATCTGCAGACTTCCAAGAACATGTAATATATTGTAGAATCAAGGTTCAGTAAAAGATTTCAGCAAGACAAATTACCATCTGTTCAGTGATTTCGTACCACGTAGCCTTTCTTCCCCGTTTGTAATGGTCAAAGTATATATGCCATCATATACAACATTGAGATTTATTTTCTTGCAGTAACTACCAAAAAACACAATAGAATCAATGAAATACCACAAGACAGCTAATGTGCAAGAGATAAGAAACTGTGCAAATACAAAAATAATAATAACTAAATAAGCAATAAATATCAAGAACATAAGAAGAGTCCTTAGGTTGCGGGAACAGGTGACTGGTTAAGTTATCCCCTTTAGTTCGAGAACCTGATGGTTGAAGAGTAATAACTGTTCCTGAACCTAGTGATGTGGGCCCTGTGGCTCCTGCACCTTCTTCCTGTTGGCAGCAGCAAGACAGCACTGCCCGAGTGCTGGGTGTCCCTAATGATGGACGGATGCTGCTTTTGGGACTGAATTCATTTTATTTTATGAACCTCTTTCTCATAACAAAATCCTTTAATCCATCTTAGTTATTACTAATATGGAGCAAGATAACCTTGACAAGGTACCTGGGAATAAATTGTACTGATTTATGTGGGAATGTTTATGTACAGAGTTGCCAGTAAAGAAAAATATATAATTTCTCAGTTCTGATGTGTTAATTTTAATTCCTATTTACGTTAAAATAACTATTGGGATCTAAAACTAATCATTGTAACTGATTAAAAGCTCAAAAATAGGAAAATGAAAATGTAAACCACTACAAAAGGACAAATAAAAATAGCTCTAATCAGCCACAATTTAAAAATGCATTTGATGTAGAATGTACACAAAAACTTCTAACATGCTGGAATACCGTTAGCATATTAATTCACAAATACATTGCTGATTTGTTGCCATAAATAGGCTTCTTTGAACTCCTGGTAACATTGAGATACCACATGAAAGGACTGCAAAAATAAACAAATCACATTGATGATCAAAATGTGATGGAGTTGAGTGAAGCAAAACGAACACTAAAATCAATCTAAAGATCTGCAGCATCTAAAAAGATATTTCAAACTTGATTGGAAGAACTGTCATATCAATCCTTAAATATTAAAATTTTAGATGAATGTGTACAATTTGTGAAGTTAGCAGTTATCTGTAACAAACATGATCAATTCAACTTTACTAAAATACTACTATAAACTTTGATTCAACTACTGTAAAATACTTCTTTCTAACCACACATCCAACTACTGAAACATCACAAATGTGCAGAATCTCACACTGACTGGGCAGAAGCACGCTGCATGAAGAAAATTAATGATCAGGATCTTTGTTTTATCGAAGAGATGCATGACAATGATTTAATATTGTTTACCTGTTGATGCAGCAATACCCATGACATTTTAACCAGCAAATCAATGGGCTGGAGCTTGCTGGTAAGGAACTATCTAGAGTTTCCCAAACTGCTGACATTTTCTCCTCATTGCCGAGTCCACTATTCCATGTTCATCGACAACACTTCGAATTTGAACACCATTTCCAGTTGTGGAATGTAAATGTGCTTCAATACAACTCTCCTACCAAACCCACTGAAACATTTAAAAACACATTCAAACAATAAATGTTTTCTGAATGTTTCTGAGTATCAGCCATTCAAAGGAGACAAAATAAACACATACTAGTTCTGGAATAAACAATATTTCAAGTCAAGACCTTGCATCAGGAGTAAGTGTGCAGAGGAGATATAGTCAACATAGAGGTGAGGGCGTGAGGATAGTGCAAGGTAGATAGACAGCTGATAGGTGGAGTTAGGTGAGTTGATGAGTTGGTGGGCAGATGAAACCAGGAGAGGAGAGCAGAGGTAGAGGTAGAGACAGAGGCTTAAAGTGTTAGAAGTAGAAAAAAAGGGCTGCAGATTTTGGAATCTGATAGGTATAGTGATAACAGAACCAGATAAAGGAAGGAATGATGGACAAGAGTTAGAGAGAATAGGCAGCCTAGTGGATAAAGCACTGGGGAAGGGTCTCGGCCCGAAACGCTGACTATCCGTTCATTTGCATAGATGTTGCCCGACTTGCTGACCTCCAGAATTTTAGATTTCCAGCACCTGCAGACTTTCTCACCTAGCGGATAAAGCATATGGGTGATGTGCAGTTGGGGCTGCAACTGGAAGTGGCTGACGGGCAGGGTTGATAGTGAGGACCTGGGTTGATCAGGAAAGAAAGGAAGACAGGAGGCATAAGTTGTTAGAAATTGAAAAATTCAGATGTTCGTACAATTGGCAGAGTACGGGGTATCTTTCCTTCTAGTTTGTGTTTGGCCTCAGCCTCGTCAGCGTAGGAATGGAGCTGGAAGTTAAAACAGCATGCAGCTGGGAGCTCAGAATTGCCATGAGGACAGGGTGCAGATAACCAGCAAAGCAGCAGCCTAGTCTATTCTTGATTTCACTGACATACAAGAGGGGACAAAGTAAGAACTGAATGCAATAGGTAAGGTGTATGTCATCCTTTAACAGCTGGAAAGGCTGTTTTGGCCCCTGAATGGTGGTAAGGGTGGTGAGAGGAGAAGTGTTGCAGGGGAAAATACCAGAGGGTGAGGAAGTACTCTTTATACTGGCCATCTCCTCGTTACACTCAGTCCTGATTCAGAAACTTGAGCTGAAACATTGACCTTCTCCCTCTGCCTCCCCAGTTGCTGCCTGAACTACAGAATTCTCCCAGCAGTTTAGCTTTTACTTCAAGGGAAATTCAACGTCTTTGTCAGATTTTATAGCTGGCAAAGCCCATGGTGTGATTTAACCAACTGAAACTTTCTTTCTCCCCTCCCACTGTTTCATGGGTAGGGTTCATTCCGGGCCACTCAGTTGCTGACACTGCACAATCATCAAGACGTAACTACATTGGATCAGGGTAACTTTAGGCAGCAAGCTGACAAGCAGATTTGGAAGTCTCTCTCTCTCTCTCTCTCTCTCTCCCTACACCATGGGAGACATTTCAGGAAGCAGGCTGCCTGTCTAGGTTCTGGCACATCACAGGCAACCCACACATACCATTGGTTGCTTCCCTAGAGAATAGGCAGCATTACGAAGCTCCATAATCTGAGCATACGTCAATAAATGTGAATTGAAAAAGCAGACTGTGTTGATTTATTTACCACACCCCCTCCCACCCACACAAATTCCACGAGAGTGAATGTTTTACTGCATCTCAAATTTTTGGATAGCAATTTGTGAAATCAGTACAATTGAATTTCTGTAACCCAAACTATAGCGCCTGTATTTATTGTGTGGTGTCAAAAATATTTCCCATAGCAGCAAAATGGGCTTTGCTTTTTTTTTAAAAAAAGGGACAAATGACAAATTGGCAGTGCTTGGGATTACCACATGCAAACACCAGAGAAAATTATTTCTATTCAAAACTTGGAGGTGTTTTCGTCAATTTTATCTCTTCCACTAGGATAAATACTCCATGTGATACTAAAAGGATCTGAAACACAAAATGCAAATATACACAAAACCAGTCACAAGGTTACTGAATATAGAAATACCAAAGACAACTTCACATGCTTTCAAATCAAGTGATTTGCATGGGGTCCAAAACTTCTTTCCATTGCATCGAATTTTGCTAAGTGGTTTGAAGTTTATTTCAGCCCAATTACAAAAAAAAGTATCATTTGGGGCCAAGCATGTTCCCTTTAATAGGATTTATTGTCATTGTTGCAAGTGAGAACAAATATACAAGACCCAACATATTTACTAGAACTGAACTGTCCAATTTGTTTTCTGCTTTCCCCTATTCTTTTGAAGATTCCATACAAAAATTGTAATTTCTCAAAACTTCAGACTTAAGCACTTAGAAATCATTTTATAACCATATTCGAAAATGTAGTATGAAGCCATTCTTTAACTAGATCTCATCTGGAAATGCTTCCACAGAACTATCAGACAACTTAACAATGACAACATCATTAAGTATGACATGGGAATTAAACTAAGTCCATAACAACCGAGCACAATTGGAACACTTTTATATTCGCAACTAGTTTACCTTAAGTGCAATGATTCCACATTAAGTTAACTGAAATTGCCCAAACTTAGGGACAGGAACATTTTGACTGCCCACTATCTGGGACAGGATTGTGACATAGTCAAGGAAGAATGAACCAGGTGATATTTGAATATACTTCAAGAAAAACACTTATGATACAACAGTCAAGTGAAAACTTATTTGAAAAAGCTTAGGCTCTCTCATCTGCTAAATATAATTTTCTGATAGGCTTAAAAGTGCAAACAAATCAACCATGCAACAAGGATCAAGTGTTGAAGGCTGTATAAGCTCTCAAAGTACTTATGCTGTTAATACAAGTGAAATGGATTCTTGCTAATGTACCTGGACAAGAATCAGCTCATTCATCAAGAGGTTAAAATTCATATTTATAATTCGACATTCAAAACACTAACATTGTAAAACTGCAAGGATTAACCAACAAGTAGAACACAAGAAGAATGTAGTTTCCTCCATTAGCTATGAACAGTCTTTATATTAAAAAAAATCCAGAATACAACTCAGTATTACCTGGAAACCAGAGCAATGCCAGAGGAACTGAGGGGTTCAAAATGTTGTTTATATTCCGTTGTTAATTACTTACTTTGTAAAAAAAAATAGATCAAATACTTAAAATTGAATTAATATTAGTTGTTCAATCCAGCAAGACCAACTAGTTCTCCGGTATAAAGACCCAGTTACTCATAACAACATACAAAATTATGAACAGCATAGATGGATAGAGCCTTTTCATACGCTGGAAATGTCAGTAAAAACGTAAACTTCCTGCTTCTCACCTTAAAATGAGATGTGCAAGGCAAATTAAACAAACCACAAAAGTGATAGGTGTCTGAAAGGCACTGGCATGGGAAGTGAAAGAAGCAAACGTTGAAAAGGCACTTAGACATATGCCAATGCCACAGGCAGAGAATGTGAGGGATACAGGCAACGTGTAGGTGGGATTAATTAGATTAACAGCATAGTTCCGGTGAACACAGTGGGCTGAAGAGCCTATTGCTTTACTGTACTCTTCAATTAACTCCTTGTGCACATTTGTACTTTACCAATACAGTTTAATCATTAGTAAAACAGCACATCAAAGCTGAACCAACAAGCTTTTAAAACAATGCTTCGTAACCTCCTTAGATCATGTATAACACAGGTGAAAAGGAGATACTTCATCCAAGAAAGAGTAGCAAAATTTAATGGTGGAAATAGTAGCCATCAAGACAAGCTTGAAACAACAAAATTCTGATAAGGCAAACTCTACAGGAGTGAATTCAATTGAATTTATTTAAATCTTACACCTGTCCGGAAATGTGAGGGAGTAAAAAGCATTGTGTTATGACTCTAGACAAGCAAGTTTAAATCTGATGACAGAATACTGGAGCAAACTCGTCAGGCCAAATGGCCTTATTCTGTTCCTATGTCTTATGGTCTATGCATCAGTATCCATGCTTCTTTCCCCACTTACCATACTTATTCCAAAATTTATAAAACTGTCTAACGTCCAAAGAGGTGGATTAAAAAATGTGCAGCCATATTTAACATCATAGTCTGTTAAAAACTGTGAGTCTGTCATAAAGTTACCAAGATTGCTCAATTGTCAGAGTT
This sequence comes from Mobula hypostoma, assembly GCF_963921235.1. NCBI lineage: Eukaryota > Metazoa > Chordata > Chondrichthyes > Myliobatiformes > Myliobatidae > Mobula > Mobula hypostoma. The sequence goes on along the minus strand of NC_086099.1, from coordinate 44,003,332 downwards.
TTGAATCAAAAAAAACCTGCATGTGGAAATAAATCCAGTCAATAACTATACAGCTGTTAACAGGTCAAATTATAAAGAAGAAACATCGCTTAATCATGTGCTCATTGACAAGTTGATCACCCCCACCATAATGCAAGTCATATTTTCTCAGACTACCCTCAATTACAGGATGAATTGTTTTTACGCAAAAACAAAAGATTGACTAAAATCTAAGGCAGAATAAAAATCATTTGTAATGGACTGCCATGTGTCAACATCTGCTATTAATTAGTGTGCCTGAAGTAGATACATTGCACAAAATCTTTCAAACATCAACTCTTTTTCAAAATATAGCATTGGTTGAACTATACAAGTCAAGACACTCAGGAAAGTCAATCTTGGGTTTCAAAACTTGGGTCAGCTTTGAGTGGTGTGGTTTCTCTGCAAACATCAGTAATTTTCCAACTGAGCAACTTCCTTGCTGCAAGTTAATTTGGTCACATACAGGTATACTCTGTTTCATGCCAAACTCAAGCAAGCACGCATTTTCAAAAAAATTTGTATTTTCATGGCATAAAATTTAAAATCATCTAGCATTTAACATTTTAAAAACACAAGGTTCATTTCATCGAATTGATCAACTGAAAAAAGACTACCATCCTAAAACATGGAATTTTAAAATTAACGAAAAGAACCAAATCTGGAATTTGCTTAATCTGAGACCAAGTGAACCAAATATCAGTGAGCAGTGGCTCAGTTGCAAAAACAAACTGCCTTTTCAAAAACATCCACTCACGTGCTTCCTCTCCAGCTGCAGAGCAGAGAAATGCATCAATTCAAACAGGCATGCAATGCCCTTATTAATTTCAACAAACTCCTGCAATAAGGCAAGATAGTCTGTTTCCTATCCAGCATAGCAGTTTATAGCATTTCTTTAATAATTCAAGTGATTAGGAAGCATCAGGATAAAACAAAAATAATCCTGTAATAGTATTTAAACATTTTTGAATTATTGCTTTCAGTTTTAAGTACAGTCTAAAGATGCAGTTTCACCACAGCTAAGTGGGGGGGAAGAGGAGGAAGATCACAAGGTGTTAGGTGAAATCGAGGGGGGGGGAGGGGGGAGAGGGGGAGAGGGGGCTTCCCAGCTTTTTATTTCACTACCACTCCAACAAAAAGGCAGATAGGTAGAGATGAGTTCAGCCATGATCTTATTGAATGGTGGAGCAGGCTCAGTGGGCCAGGTGGCCGACTCCTGCTCCTATTACTTGTGTTAAGTTCCTCCCCAGCACCACTTTCTTACTCTGACTCCACATCATTCCCCCCCCCAATCCTAATGAAGGGTCTCAGCCTGAAACGTCGACTGCACTCTTTTCCATACATGATCCCTGGCCTACTGAGTTCCTCCAGCATTTTGGGTGTGTTGCTTGGATTTCCAGCATCTGCAAATTTTCTCATTTGCAATTTAGAATTAGAAGCTAACTGCAAATAAAGCCATATTTTGAAACACTTGATCTTTTTGTGGCACAATTAGCAGCGGGTTTCATGAATCAAGTAAAATGGGGATGAGAGGAATAATAAATCAGCCAAAATGGAATGGTGGTGCAGATTCAATGGGCCAAATGACCTAATTCAGCTTCTTTGTCTTACAATCTAAAGCACCTTTCTTTCAAAACAGGACTATATAAATAGTTAAAGATATCTACAGTCTTCATCAATTGAAATACTGGATTTTTTTCCTGACAAGAAAAAAAAAACAGGATTCATGGGGATTCTCCCTCTTTATTAAATATACAAATCAATTGGACATTTTTTGTTAAGGTGCCACGTAACAAGCTTATCGATAATGTCAAAGCTCACGATACAAGAAGGGATATTGACAGTATGGTTACAAAGTGGCCAAGTAAGAAGACCACAATTAATTCTCAGATGAAGGAAGGTAAATATCTTTCTCTCAAAAAACCTACATTAGGCCTTCGTTCACCAGCAACTTTGATGTGTGTTGCTTATATTAACATCTATATACTAAACCACACTTAGGGATGCAATCCACAATCTCTAGTTTTGCAGATTACACAAACCTTAATACCATTAAGAACAGTGAGGACTGTGAGGGGTTGCAGCAGGAAATAAAGTGGTAGGATGGGCAGATGAAGTTTAATATGAGGAATGTGTAGTTATGAATCTTTATAGAAGAATGATGAGTGACATTGCAGAATAAAGGACACCATTCTAAAAGGGGTGTAATAGAGAAAGATAATAAGGCATACAGAATTTGGGTTTTTATCAATAAGGTGTAAAAGAGAAATTATCTCGAACCTCTATAAAACACTGGTCCAACCTCAACTGGAGTACCATTCTCAATTCTGGTCAACACATTATAGAAAAGATGCAAAAGTTTTACAGAACTCAAAAAAGACCTGTGATGAATGACTACAACTGGAAGTAAAAAGCTATTTTCTTTGAAGGCCAAGGGAAGACTTAAAGTAGTATTTAAAATAATGAGTGATCTGAACATAGTGAACAGCAGTAGTTTGTTTCCATTATTGAAAAGGCAAAGAATAGAGGTTACGTGTATAAAATAAAGGGGGAAAGAGCAAGGGATGACAATGGAGCAGCTAGTAGAGATGCTTCACAGCCCCAAATGCCTGGCCCTATCCTGACCTCGGGATCGGCTGTGTGGTTTGTACATTCTCCCTGGTATTAAATAGGGTCTTCAAGCTGTTCAATTTTCTTCGCACTTCCCAAAGATGTGCCAGTTAGGTTAACTAGACAATGTAAATTGCTCCTAATGTGTAGATAGGTGCAGAACCTAGTGGTGCTAATGAGAATGTGAGATTAAAAACATTAATATAGTATTAATGTAAAATAATTACATAATGATTAGTAGAGCAAGGGACTTGTTTCAATGTTTCACGACCCACATGAGAGTCAAGGGTAATACATGTTTAAGCAACTGTGATTGGAATCTAGAATGTACTGCCTGCAGATGTAGTGGAGGCATGTTGCAATGAGACCTAGGGATAAAGGTATGAGAGAGAAATATTTGCAACGCTACAGAGGAAGAGCAGAAGGTGAAGCTAAAAAGTCTGAAAATATGATGGGCTGAATTATATGCATGAGAAAGAATGGCAGTCACTGTTCCATTAGAAATAAATGACCTATTAATCAATATCACTAGGAAGGTCTACAACACTGGAGAATTTTAAAAAATCCCCATAAGGGAGCAGACAACAAAAAGCACATTCCCTCAGAATTGCACTAAAGTTGAAGAAATGACAAACATCTTATTTTCTACTTCTTGTCACCATCTGCACCATGAAAGCTGACAAATTTCACAGAATATAACCATATCACTGATCCAAAATGAACAGAATGAAAAGGGCCTAGTAAAATGGAAAAGGCATGCATTGTATGTAAAGTTCAACTGAAGTATCACTTGCCACAAGAAATCAAACCCACAAAAACTATATTTCAAATCTCATCTTCATTGCACAATCCTGTCGAAAATCAAAATTTTAAACTCTCTAAATAGTATATTGTACTTAGAAATTAGATTTTTCCCATTTCTGATGAAACCAAATTTTTAAAAAGTCACACATGCTGTCAAAATGGGAGACACCTCCCTCTCCCTTGCCAGGGAGAAAGAACCTGCAGTTTGTCGAATGTTGGATGAAATGCGAAGCCTTTGGGGTAATTTTGGTCTGTGTCTTTGCTATTGCTCAGCACACGCTTGGGTTTGGTGATGGTACCAATGCACTTTTTTTTGCTGGTGGGGGGGAGGGGGGGATCGTTGCTTGCTGCCGCTTACGCGGCGGGGGGGACACAGCTTTGGGGTTCTCACATTTAACTGTTGTTCATTCTTTGGGGCACTTCTCTGTTTTCGTGGATGTTTGTGAAAAAAAGGTATTTCAGGATATATATTGTACACATTTCTCTAACATTAAATTCCATCTCTGAACCTTTGAAAATGGCTGTGACTGAATAGCAACTTGCAGTTCAGAATAATATAATCCTAGCCTTCCAAACCAACCACATTTTAAAACTAAATCTTCCATGGAATCTTTACTACTACTGTATCATCAACTGTTGGCAATGTGGACACAAAGGTCAGCATTAATACAGCTCTGACCCTCTAAAGATAACTCGCAAGCAAAGTTACCATTTCTCCACTTAAAACCATCTGATACAGGAACTCATCGAGCAACATTCTCTATTTCCACAGATGCTGCCTGAACTGACCTGCTAAGTTCTTCCAAAGTTTGTTTTGTTTTTGTTCTGAGTGTAGGATCTGCAGCTTCATGTTTGCAGGTATACGACCCCAAGAACAAACAGCAAGAATATGCAATACCATATGACTATACAAAGCACAAGTTCATCATTTTATCCATTGTGTACATACCAGTTAAAAAGGAATCAATCTCATCACATATACCTACTCTAGGTTCATAATATCACAGGGTACAGCAAATCAAGTGTTATACTATGCACTCAAAATTTACTGATGGCCTCTGCTGCAACTATTTTCTCATGCAGTAAATTCCTAACCATAACCCCCTTCCAGACCGTGTTACATATTTCAAAGTTAGCCACTGATTTTGAAGCATTCAGAAATTAATGTTGTGTTAAGGTAAAATGTTTAAGTACAAATATTATAAAAAAATTTAGAGAAATGGATTTCCCCTGCACAAGAAAACTCAACAGGGAGACAAGCTCACGTACTGAACATTTCTCTTAAGAAAATCCAAGTCCCACAATTTTATGCAACTCACTAACCCAACTGCACTGTTTATTAAATTATTTTTAAAATGTTTAGTTTAATTGCAATATAATCAGTTGTTCAACGTCAGTCACACTAAACAGTCTGAACCAAACTCCAAAGTGAACTCATCTTTGAAATCAGAATAAGTTACAATTATGTGCCAACATGTCAGGAACAGAGACTCATCTGTTACACCCAGGGCAAATTCTGTCACACCACCTTCACATTTCTAGCAATCATAAACTTGCATTTTTGCTATAAACAAGAAGAGATATTGTTCTGACTAGCAACATCTATAAAACACGAAGCACAATTTAAATAATCAAAACAGTGCACTCTTAAAAAAATTAAACCTGTTTTAATTAAAAAAGCAACATCCTGCAATATTTAATAGAACCAGCAAAGCACAATTTAGCAGAGCAATATTTAAAGCAGCATACAGACGTGTAACTGCAATTATGATGAGCTTTGTCAAGAAAAACCACACCTGGAATACTTGACACATAAAGTGCTCTCAACACCGAAGAAAGAAGGTTCACGCCTTGGGAGAGCATCCAGCATTGACTTCTCTGGTTGACCTCTGGAATGATTGCAGCATCCTTTTAGATGCAATTGAATAAAATTTGTCTGAATTTCAGAGCTTTGTATTTCAGAATGAGAACCAAGCTTATTAAAATTATACAAAGCAAATGATCTAGATGCTCATCCAGATGAATAACTTTTGAGAGAATTGTTATTTGAAAAATTAGAACCGTCAATATGGCACAAGACAGATGTACGCTGAAGTACAAGTCCAACCAAATCAGTAAACTCATACAGCCACTTTCAGGCCTTTCAAATGCAATGAGTCTCTGATGAGAGCCTGATCACTGCTGGACTTTTAATGGCTGCTGTTCCAGGAACTGTTCAAGTAGCTGTTAAAAGTTAACATGCCGTTTATTGGATGAACATTTTTGACAATGAGTCACCTTGTTGCATACATCCTGTGTTATTGAAACGTTGTTTATTATCCTGTTGTTTGTGGCCGATAAGACCAATAGCATTCTTTCAGGCAACCACAACTACAGAGCTATTTAAGAACTATTAACAAGGCAAATCAAATACTTTTCAAAATTCAAAGTAAATTATCAGAGTACCAAATAAAACAATGAGATTCTTTTCCTGCGAGCATACTTAGCAAATCTATAGAAACATAGAAAACCCACAGCACAATACAGGCCCTTCGGCCCACAAAGCTGTGCCGAACATGTCCTTACCTTAGAAATTACCTAGGGTTACCCACAAAGAGCCCTTGAAGTGAGATCATCAGTTGTGGAAATAAAAGAAATAGAATGAGTGCAGCTATCCCCTTTTGCTCAAGGGCCTGATGGTTGAGAGGTAGTAGCTGTTCTTGAACCTGCTAGTGTAAGTCCTGAGGTACCTGTACCTTCTACCTGATGACACCACACCCTATACCACTACAATGAACAAGCCCAAGGTATTTCCAAAAGCAGGAACTGACCATTCCTACCCTCTTTTAATGCCAGATAGATTAGTTTTCATAATTGATCTGTGTTTATCACTGCTTCTCACTAGCCACTGGGAAAATATTTGCAATACCACACTGCTCACAAAAATCTGAGAATGACTCAGTACTGCTGCCAATACCATTTCACGCTCACCTCAGTACCCCATTTTATTTACATGAAAAGTCTTCAAATCATAAAAAGGAGAATAGGTTGAGAAATCAAATTTGTGCCAACCTCAAAGCTAAAACACCCACAAAAACATGCACATGGAATGGGCAAAGCTATTCACTTTCAAAAATGTAGGCAATGGACACTAATGTGCATACAGTAATTATTGTGTTAGTCATAGTACGATTTCATTGCTTTTGTATTAGTTATATTAATGTGTAAACCACGACTAACTCCTTGTACTAATATTACTAAATTTAGCTCCTATACTGAAACTGGCATAGACAGTCCTGGAAAACAGTTTCCTAAAACCAAGCTAAAAGGGAGATAGTATAGAATCAAAAATTCAGCAAAACATACAACTTTTTATTCCACAATTAAATACACCTCAACATAACTTTTCCTCTCAGACACAGTATCTCGGAGTAGCCATCTTGCATTTATGATGCACAATTTCAAACGTGACAGCATAAACGAAAAGTAGAGGATTGAACTTTCTGCAATGTTCCCATTTCCTTTCCTCTTACCGAATTCATTACTAAGTAGTGCAAAAGGTTATTAATGAACCCTCAAAACATCCATGAAGAATTATTTGTTGAAATACTAAAATCTATGATCAAATTACAAATCTATCAATTTCATTTCTGGCAAGTTCATATAAATCAGCACTCTCTAACACTAAATAAACTTGACATTTTTGCTATATCAAAAAAGGAATCCATGCACCATTTTACACCCATGAACCATAAGAAAAAGGAACCATTTTAATGATACACTAACAAACTGGATCATTTTAAAAACTTATTTCTGCTGACTATCAACAGGGAATAGTGTGCTATCAGGAAGAGTTCTTATCAGATTTTTATCTTGATGGAAACACTGGAGACTGAAAATGTTGGGAGTCTGGATCAATACACACACTGGAGTAACTCAGGAGGATGGGCGAATAGCTTTACTTATTATACTACTGAAAATAATTTTCAGCCAACTTTTAAATATTTGATGCTTTCATTGGATTAGTTCTGTGGCGCTATCCAAACATTTCCCACTCGTAGCTACGTAAGTTTGGAATATTTTTTCCTTCCTTCAAGCAAACAAATGTAGTGTAATCGTCTCAAACAGAAATAAATTTCAGTTAAAGTGAAGCAGAATTAATATTTTGGGTCAGAATTTCATATTTTAAAAAAAAGCAACACAAAATGCTGGAGGAACTCAGCAAGACAGGCAGCATCTATACAGGGAAACAGACAGTTGATGTTTTGGGTTCAGATACTCATTTCCTGTCCTGCTGAGGCCTGTCATTCGCCTATCCTCCAGAATTCCTCCAGCGTCTGTGTGTGTTGATCCAGACTTCAACATCTGCAGTCTCCCATGTTTCCATCAAGATAAAAATCTGATAAGAGCTCTTCCTGATATCACACTATTCCCTTTTGAGTCACCAGAAATAAGTTTTTAAAATAAATTAGCAGGAAATAGCAGAGAGGATAAACAAATATTATAAATCTGTCCTGACATATACTAGAACTGTTTGTTAGCTTGCCTAGTACCTGTAAGAGTAGCAAAAATAACAAAAGAGCAGAGTGATAAAATTGTATACCTTAGAAAGGTTCTAGATAAATTAAGGGCATTAAGGCCTAATAAACCTCCTGCACCTGACATTTTCCACCCTAAGAAATAGATGCATTGAATATCAAAGTTCACAAGGTTTGGAAAACATGCAAATGCAGCACTACTATTCAAGGGCGGGAGAGAGTTAACATAGCCTGGCTGCCTAGTTCATATTGGACTTTACAAAATGTGTCAGCAAGCCGAGTTCACTTAAAAAAAAATTCCTAGGATTTGGGGTTGATTCCTCCATTACTCACTTGCAATAAAAACAAAAATTGTTAGTTGATTTCATTGCTCTGTGGGTGGCAAATGTGTGCAACATTGAGAGATTGCAGCAGTGGTACAGCAAGGGGGAAAACAGGCTAGAATGCAGCAGACAGGTAGAAGGAGTGGCCCAGGGCATGAAAAACAAATGTGGTGTTCTAAATGAATGTAATATCCCTTCTAGACTCTAGGGCCTGGCTACCCAATTCCAAGCTCAACAGGACCCAAAAAAAAACTGATGGCAGTGCTGCTGAATGATCATAACATCAACCAGTATTTTTGTTTCTTTTCACAGATACTGAAAAAGAATGCTAAATGTTGGAAAATATTTTATGTTTGTTTAATTTCAGGTTAGCAGCCATATTTGACTTTGGAAGGCAAAGAGGACTTCGGCCTTCAAAGGAGACACCATATGGAAAAGAAAACTAAGGAAATTTACTTAAAAAAATTAAGTGTACAGATGTAGTAATTTTACAATAAAAACAGAAAATACTGAAAACACAACAGGTAAGCCAGCATGTGTAGAAAAACAGATAATGCATCAAGTATTATTGCATTTCAAATTTATTTTAGTATCCAAACTACCACACTTCAGACAATTTGTAATAATCTAGGAACGCAAAAGTCTGAGGTAAACTTTGACAGGACTTTCAATTGTTCATTCTTTTTTAAATGCCAGAACTCAGAATGCTATTATAATCAATGTACCCATGAACCTATTAACAATGTCAAAATACATTTCTCTACACGACTTTCCTGTCCAGTTGTCCCTTGCTCTTATCCCTGTAAGTGGAACAAGTGCTACACCTGCCCCTACACTTCCTTACTCCCCACCATTCAGGGCCCCAAACAGTCCTTCCAGATGAGGCAGCACTTCACCTGCAAATCTGTCAGAGTCAGCTGCTGTATCTGGGTCTCCTCTACATTGAGAGCAGACTTAAACTGGGGGACCACTTTGTCAAGCATCTCTGCTCCTTGACATAAAAGGTGGGAATTTCTCAGGGGCCACCAATTTTAATACTACTTCCTATTCTCATTCTGATATGCCAGTCCACGACCTCCTCTAGAGCCACAATGAGGCTATTCTCAGGTTGGAGGAGCAACACCTCATAATCCATCTGGGTAGGCCTCATGAAAATCAATTGCTCTACCTTCCAGCAATTTTTCCACCATCCTCCTTCCCTCTTTTTCTATTCTGGCTCCCTCTTACTCCTCTTCTCCTCACCACCCTCTGATGTCCCTCCTCCTTCCCTCTTCTCAGATTCCTTCTTCAGCCCTTTGCATTTTCTACCCATCATCTCCCTTCATTTTCACTTCCCTCCACTCCTGCACCCTCCCCCTGCGGCTGATTTCACCTATCAACTGCTAGGTTGTACTTCTTCCCTCCCCCACCTTCTTATTCTGCCTTCTTCCCCTTCCCTTTCTGTCCTGATGAAGAATCTTGGCTCAAATTGTCAACTGTTTATTCCTCTCCATGGATGCTGTTTGATCCCGAGTTCCTGCAGCATTTTGTATGCATTCTGGATTTCCGGCATCTGCAGAATCTCTTGTATTTATGCACTCAAACAGTTGTCAACTAAATTACATCCTTTTTTTAAACCAGAACACCCTTCATGAAAGCCTAACATAAGCTGCTGCTCATCAATAAAACAATCTAACCTTTCAATACAAGTAGTAAATAGCAGTTTGTTACAAAAGAAAAGTATATTTATTTGTAAATGCTAACGTATATTTACTTGTGTGAAAAACAATCGAGCCACTTTGGTGATAAACTTCAAAACAGAGACAGGATATTTGGCCTCTCAAATCTGCTTCACAGTTCAAAGAAATTGTGAATGCGAGACAACTCTCTACACTTGCATACCAATACCAGTATAATACTAAAGTTGGGAAATCCTAACAGAATTTGCAAGTATTGCAATAATTTGGAACAAAACAAAGTTCTACCAAGTTAAATGTGTTTCAAAATATGAAAATATAATCTAGCGTAATATATTATAGTTTAACTACTTGTAAAACTCAACTATAAGAGAAATTATGATCAAAGAACATCCACCATTGGGGAATTTATGAAGCAAATATTTGTTTCACATAACTATAATTAGCAGACTTTATCAAATCAGACAATAATAATATCTATTATCTTTACTTAAATTCAAAAATTTGGAAGTGGTGCTTGTAAGCAGTTTTGAGTACAGCTTTCAGTTTTAGTCTGAACTCCCTTTTGGGTAGGCATGGACACAATGGCTGGAATTTTAACCACATATGTTGTAACCATGCTAAGTTTAACATAGCTTATATACTTTTTTTGGATTTAGAATTCTGGACAAAGTTATCTTGGCAGGACGTTCTGTTTGTGCCCCACAAATTACTTTGGAGCCTGCAAATTCTGTTAGCAGTATAGGTACCACACCAAAAAGATATTAAATAAATTAGGAAAACTAGTATAGAGAATCTGATCATACATCAGCCATGCATCTTGAATGGCAGAACAGGCTTGAGGAGCTAAATTAAAATCATTCAGTTAATGGCTTTCAAAGAGGTAGAGCACAAATTCACTTGAAAGAACACGGGGTTAAATGACAGTTTGTATAAATGTGACTTGTATTCTTTAAATATATACCATTTGCGATTATCAAGTCACAATTTAACATTTTTTCCTTTAGATTACCAACGCTCTTCCAGGAGTTCTCAATTCTAGAGTAATAATTGTATTTAAGATTTCATTGAAAAAAATTACTGAAGTTGCTGGATGAAAGAACTTGGTAACAACCTTATCTAGCAAGTTTGGAATTTAATAGAGAAGACCGTGGGAACTACTTTTCCTCCTTTATCTCTATTAAAATATCAACATTGATGATCAAGTTGAAGACAGCCTGCAATCACTGAATGTCCTCTCATTCTTGCATAAAGTTTGAATTTGATGGCCATGTTTCTTGTTAAGAGAATGCAGTAACAGCCATCTCTGGAAGTTGCACAGCAAAGCATCCAAACAACCACAACAGCAGATAATTTAACTATTCTGCTAATGGATTAGCATTAGTCCTCTGACAGACAGAGACATCCGTGATGTTGGTTCATAGAAGGCACTATCAACTTTACAAGTAAAAGGCACTTAATCACTACAGTTAGGTCCTAACTAGAGTTAAAACAGGTCTCAAGTAAATAAAAACCTTAATCACTTTTATATACAGAATATTCACTTCTACTGCCCAACTGACTACTACAAAATACAGACGAACTACTCACAAATTTCTGACATAGCCACACAATACTCACGAAATAACTTACAGCTTGTTGTATTACCCAAAATTTGGCAGTTTGTCAAATACACCAAAATGCCTGACACAACTTAGCACATTGAAAAGTGAGAAATATGACTACAAGCAGCTCACTATACCCTCTCTTACGGTAAATCTAGGAGAGGAAGTAAGGAATATGGGTGATAAAAAAAATCAGTCATAAAGAACGATAAGGTGCCAGAGGGCTAGCAGTCAAGGGAGAATATATCACTAAAAATATATTCCTTATCCAAAGTGAAGGCAGAAGAAGCATTTTCCAGTTACTGGGGGCGGGGGGCTGTGGAATTAGAACTGTGGGCAAGAACAGCAAGAAGTGGGTTAGATCAAACATAACAGCATGTACAGAAAGAGCTTCCCAAATTAATAGAATTGCATTTTGCCCCAGGACACTCACCACACATAAACACTGAAATAAGAAAATAAATCTACCTTATTTACAAGCAAAATTAAACACTTTAAATTTGCCATTAGCAAATTTTGAAAACCAAATTTTCCCATTTATACAATCAAAAACTGGAGATGCGAATTTGATGTAAACCAACTTTTCAGATTTCACCCAGACTGAATGCAGCACACAATTATTGAATGCTGAGTCATACATATTCTTACTACATAATGATCAACCTTTAGTTCTTTTATAATGAATGTACTATAGGGCCTGAAAGTCATGTGTAACTCTGGTGTAACTGCTCAACCTATTTTGAGGTATTAAAATCATCATATATGCTGATAATATGACACAAGGTTTGTTGTTTTGTAGCATTAGTTGCCATAGATTCAACACACTGATTCCAGAGATGAGAATTACCCCATTACTATATTCTCCAGAGATTAAAAAGAATGTAAGGCAATCTTACTGAAACCTCAAAATTCTCATACAAAATTTACAAGATAAATACAGACACAATTTCTTAAGCTGAGACGTGTAAAACTCAGGGTCACAGTCTTAATGCATCAGACATGAATTGAAATTCTTTTACCAACGGGGTAGTAGATGCTCTCATCTGCAGAGGCAGACTCAGTATATTTTGCACATTTAGTAATCCCATGTTCTTTTGATATAATGTATTAGAGTAGTTAATATTTCATACAGCACTGAAACAGGCCCTATAGCCTAACTCACTATGTGGCCATGGTGCCATCAAGCTAATCCCATTTACCTGTTTTGCCCATATACTCAAAACCCTTCCTATCCAAGTGCTGTACTTACCAATGTAGAAGATCAACTATGACCTCACAGGACAGCAGAGAAAATTTTTTTTAAAATGCAAGAAACCCTGAGACCACCAGGCTTTTGACAAAACTAAACTATTTTCAAATTTATTGGTTTTGATTTATTTGTTTTCAAAAAAACTTCCACTTGACCCCTTCACCTTAACATCTCAGAACTTGACTTCTGTCGAAAATATTGTCCATCATCACAACAAGCGTCCCATTATTGTCATAGAGCGATACAGCAGGGAAACAGGCCCATCACCCCAATGAGACCATGCTGATCCAGCTAGCATCAATTTCTTACATTCAGCCTATAACCTTCTAAGCCAAGAGTTCCCAAACTAGGTCCACAGACCCCTTGCTTATTTGACAATAGCATAAAAGAGACCGGAAATCCCAGCTCTAAATCCTGCCCCTTCATGTACCTATCCAAGTACTTCTTAAATGATACTATTGTACTTGCCTCAATTCCATATACCCACCACCCTGTGAGTGAAATACTGCCCCAAGGTGCCTTTTAAATCTTTCCCCTTTTCATTGTAAATCTATACCCACTAGTTTTGGACTCCCCTACCTTTAGCAAAGACTGTTAAGCATCCACCTTATCTATACCTTCCAAAATTTGAAATATATCTACAAGGTCATCCTTCATTTTACTGTACCTGTTTTCCAAGGACTAAAATTCTAAGCCAGCCAACCTCTCCTTATAACTCAGGCATTCTAATTCTGTCAACATCCTTGTAAAGATTACTCGAAGGGTGGCCTTACAAATGATTTCTACAACTCCAACATAATGTCCCAACTCCATTATTCAATGTCCTGACTGACAAAGGTCAGCATGCTGAATATCTTCCTCTCAACCCAGCTTAACTGTGACATTGCTTTCAATGAACTATGCACCTGTACTCCTTGGTCCCTCTGCTCCATTTTGTCCCTAGTGCCCTACCATTCATAGTGCAAGTCCTATGCTGGCGTGACTTTCTGACTCACCCCCACTTCTCCAACTGAAAAACACCCTCCTTTAATCCACACTTTACTCTTCCCAAGTGCTGTATTTTCCTAATATAACACTTGCTAATTTTGTGTCATCCACAAACTTGCTGATGAATCCCTATAGATCCGCATCCAAATCATTCATAAAAGTAAATAACAAGGGTCCCAAGACCAACCGCTACAACACACCACTTGTCTCTGGCCTCCTTTCCAAGAAAGGACCTTCAACCACCACCCGCTGCTCTGAACCAGTTTTGAATCCACCTAACCAGCTTTCCCCGGATTCTATGGAATCTAAACTTCCAGACAGCTACCATGCAAGACCTTGTCAAAGGCTGTGCCCATCAACAGACAGAAATTGGAACTACAATTTAAATTGGTTTGTGTACTGAGATACAGTGAAAAGGTTGACTTCCATACTGTTCATACAGATCAAAATTCATTGTATGGTGCATTAAGGTAGTAAAAGGTAAAATAATAACAGAATGCAAAATGAAGTGTTACAGAGAAACTGCAGTGCAGGGAGGTAATAAGGTGCAAGATCATAACAATGAGGTAAAAAGTCTTGCACTAGGGAACCATTCAATAGTATTTAAGATTGAAGTGCCTTGCTAAATCTGAAACATGTTTGCAAGTCGATGCAAAATATTGATTTAAAGAACATAGATATTAATCTGATATTACTTTACTAGTTAATACAATTCACTACCAATGGCAAGAGATTCTAGTATCCCAATCAAATAAAAAGCTGGCAATAAACATTTAAATTCAAGACATTAAAAATTTCAATCAATGTTTCTATTGTTTAGCCAATTATGTTTGTCAAGTCATTAATGCTGTCATGTAGATAAGACGCCTCTTTATATTATCCCTTTTGCATCAGAATCGATGTGTTAATGTCATATATCAAATGCACGATGCCGTAAGCATCAAAGATATACACGCACACACACACTGCACAGTTCGGCACGTAGGTACAAATGTTAAGACGCCTAGTGTCTGAAAGGCAACACACCAGGGGAAAAATAAACGCGTGCCTCTGTTCACGTGCTACAAGCAATTTACTACGTTGAAGATATGTGGTATGAAACTAAAGCAGGCGTGTTAGAGAAGCAGTGTTTATGAACATTAGATGATTTATCTTGAATTGTAAATTATTAATTTGTCCGTTAACTATCTGCAGCGGCTCGTAGTTGTCCTATGCAATGCTACTAAGTCTTGTTTGCATCCATGAGAAAGCGGCAGTAAACCCTTACAACTTCAGCACCACGTTCGCTAACTTATCAAGTGAACTGAACTCCAAAGCGGAGCCACACACACTGAAGGGAGGAAGATTGCTCCACTGATCAAAGAAGATCATATGACAATGCAACAACCGACAACACATTCAAAATCTGGACAGGAAACTAGGCTTGGTAGGCACTTTCGGGCAAAAACGATACGCACACGCGAAAAAATAAATAAAATCAGTCCTACGTACCAAAAAAAACCAACAACAAACCACACAGAGCCTCCGATGTTCAAAGCAGACAGATTACCTGTAGTTACGCCCAGGTTTAGGACACACTGTTTACATCGAAGTTGAATGTGGGACACCTGAGCAGCGCCGAACCCTGCCGCTTCTCCAAGCACAGCTACAGCACGTTCGCCCAACCCAGGACTATCACCTGAGCTGAGGGAGCCGCCTTACCTGAAAGGAGCGCCTATATCCATGAGGATAGCCCCGGCCGAGCCGCCATACGCTACCGTTGATCCTCCCGCGGTGTCCCCACTGAAGTGCGCGGGCTGCTCAGCGCTGGGCTCGGCCTGGGGACACGGGTCGCCACTCGACTCTTTCTCCACCGAAGCATCGAAGTCGACACTTTTGACTTTACGGAGGTGTTTCCTGTAAGAGGCGAACTGCCTCTGGGCAGAGCCTAGCTCTTCTTCCCTCGACTCGGCGCTCTTGCTGCTGCGACTGCCGGTCACCGTGTTGGTATCGGCGCTAAGAGCCGCCCGGCTTCCCGTCACCGTCCCCGCTGCGGCCGCCATTTTGTCCTGCTTCAGTTCATGGGCGCCAGTATAATGGAGCAATGGTTGGCCTCCTACAGTACAGCCGGGTGCTGCTCCACCTCACACCGGCCCAAAAACGCACACAGCTTTTGTTTCAGGAGGGCGAAACAATCTCTGCAGCTCCACAGTCGCACTCACATCCTCCCTCCTCGCACAAGCACTCGGGCTCCGGCTGTGCTCTTCAAAACTGCCCGCGTCTCCCCCTGAGCTGGGTTTACCGTACGAGTTTATCAGCCGGCCTCAGCTGCATCTCTCTTCGTCCAGCCACGGGGCAGGACCCACCGACAAACTTCGAGTTTTCTATTTTTTTCCTCTCACTCTCAAAAGTAAAAGGGGAGGAGCACCCTAGCTGCTTCATGATGTCGGCCCGTCCCCATCCCTTATATGGAGAAAGATCCCTATCCTTCTCTGGCCGCTAACCAACTTCCTACTCCACAGCGACAAGTTAGCTGGACGTAGGAATCAACGGCGGAGAGCATTCTGTGAGTTGGTCAGTCATTTCATTCATTCATCCATCCATGCGTTCGTCTAGATGCGTAGATGGTAGATTCCCGCAGTAAATTCTAACACATTTTTAATGAAGCTACAAAATGTTGGAACTGCCCCGCAAGCTAAGCGAAGGTGAGAGAAAGAGAGTTATTCTTTCAGGTCAATAACTTTACACAGAGACAAACATTTTCAGTCGAGAAATCTGAGCTAGATTTTGACAAGCTATTTTGAGGAGGGAGAGATAACTTGATCATTTTGAATGGTCAGTTTGGAGAAGCTACAATTTTGGCATTCACAAGGTTATTTGATAGGAAACCCCCAAAGAAACAATGGGAACGATACAATTCATAGTTACAAGAGTATACATAACCATAGGAGGAGGACATCCTCGAATCTGCTCTGACATAAAGTAATCTTTCTTGGCTGATCTAATGTCAAGTCTGTGACCGGTGGTGTTCCACAGGGATCAGTGCTGAGAGATCTGCTTATATATAAATTGGATTTCGCAAAATTTGGAATTGCAGATACTGAGGAAGATCGTCAAAGGATACAGCCTGATATAGATCAGTTCAAAAAAATGGACGGAGAAGTGTCAGATGCAGTTTAATTCGGGCGAGTGTGATGTGCTAAACGTTTGGAGGTCAAAGGCATGAGGAAAGTATACAGTGAACTGTGCAGTACCTGGGGAGAATTGATGTATCAAGGGATCTTGGAGTGCAAGATCCCTGAAAGTGGCAAAAGAAGTGGAAAGACAAGCTTACCGTGTTCTGTTGGGACACTAACTATAAAAGTCAGTAAATCGTTTTGCAGTTGTATACAACTTTGGTTAAGCCATATTTAGAGGTTTATGTACAGTTCCGTTCCCTTTAAACCTTTGGGCAAATGCTCAATCATAGATCACTCTATGAGCAGCTCACTTGAATTACATTGCAGAAAATCTTTCATTATGCATTGGTACAATGCGTTGAAATAAGATCAACATTTTTTCCCAAGTAAAGTGCTTAAAGGTGAATGAATTTATTGTCAGCAGGGGCTTATTTTAATTGGATAAACAAAATTTTTGTCCCAGAGTCACCTGCCATTAAGGAACAAATGGGCACAAAATCCTAGAATAGAATTCTGGGAATTCTATCATTTGTCAATTCTTGCTGTCCATATTAGTAGTTGAGAAAATGTATGAAAGATAGTATATAATGGTACCAGTCTAGTCAGAGGAGCAAAAGAAACATTGTGGGCAGTGTTGGTATGACCAGCACTCAATTACCTTTAAATGAAATGACTTGCTAGGGCATTTCGGTCTGAAGTCACAGATTTGGTGGGATAGTTAAGTGAGTAACATTGTTTCTTCCATAAGTTGCTAATTTGGTTGTTAAATTACTAAAAATAAAATTTTATTCCAGATAAAATCTGGATCGCCATGGTAGGATTTGAACTCCACTTTATCAGTCCAGGTCTTTAGATGGCCAATAGACTAATGTACTGTTGTCCAAATTCATCAGATTGATGCAAGATCTTGGATTTGACATATTTCTATAAATGTGTAGTGGAGAGTATATTGAGTGGCTGCATCACAGCCTGGTATGGAAACACCAAAGCCCTTGAATGAAAAATCGTACAAAAAGTAGTGGATATAACCCAGTATATCATGGGTAAAGCTCTCCCAACCATTGAGCACATCTACATTAAATGCTGTTTCTGGAACACAGCATCCATCAGCAGGGACCCCCACCATCCGAGACATGCACTCTTTTCATTACTGCCATCAGGAAGAAGGTACAAGAGCCTCAGGACTCACACCGCAGGTTCAGGAACATTTACTACCCCTCAACCAACAGGCTTTTGAACCAAATGGGATAATTTCACTCCACTTACTTCATTATTGCAATGTTCCCACAACCAATGCACTCATTTTCAAGGATACTTCATCTCATGTTCTCGATATTTATTGCTTAATTATTTTTATTATTATTATTATTTCATTCTTTTGTATTTGTAGTTTGTTGTCTTCTGCACTCTGGTTGAACGCCCTAGTTATTTCATAGATTTATTGATTTTGCCCACAAGAAAGTGAATCTCAGGGTTGTATATGGTGACATATATGTAATTTGATAATAAATTTACTTCGAACTTTGAAATCACAATTTGTCACAAAAAGTATGGAAGATTTAAACTTGTTTCCAAAAGAACATTGAATTGAATTGACTTTATTGCTTACATCCTTCATATACATGAGGAGTAAAAATCTTTATATTACATCTTTATATTACAACGTGCATTTTATAGTAATTTGTAAGTTATGTAAATTACATACAAAAATATAAGGGAATTGTTCAGTGAGGATTTAAAGGGCAGCAGGAGAAATATGGGTAAACTGGAATTGAGATACAAACTTGATAGTTACATAGTAAACTTATAGAATTGGAATAGTTATCAAAGTTTGAAGTAAATTTATTATCAAAGTACATACATGTCACCATTTTCTACCCTGAGATTCATTTTCTTGTAGGCATTCACAGTAGATACATAGTAATACTATGGAAGCAATGAAAGTCTACACACAAAGACAGACCAACAATGTGCAAAGGAAGACAAGCTGTGCAAATATAAAATAAAACAAATAATAATAATAAGATTAAATATATAATCAAAAAAGAACATTGAGAACATGAGTTGTAAAGTCCTTAAAAGTGACTAGGTGACTCCAGAGATTGTGGATCAGTTCAGTGTTAATGTGAGTGAAGTTATCCATGTTAGTTCAGGAGCCTGATGGTTGAACGGTAATAACTGTTCCTAAACTTGATGGGGTGGAACCTAAGACTCTTGTACCTCCTTCCGGATGACAGCAGCAAGAAGACAGCATGACCTGGATGTCCTTGATGATGCTTTTTTTTTGTGGCTGTATTTCTTGTAAATGTGCTCAATGGCGGGGATGGCATTACCTCTGATGCACTGGGCTACAGTGAGGGTAGGGAGCTCTGGATAGATGTTGTACCTATTATGTCTGGCAGCTGCACTCTACCTCATAGGGTGGACAGGCATCACTGGTCCTCATCCATCTCCTAAATCTTTCATGTCTGCATCCAAATAGCACACCCTGGTACACCGCTTCAGCTGGCAGGTTAAACGATGTGAGGGGGTGGTGTTAACACGGTACGACTGGGCAAAGGACCTTGTTGAAGAAGTCACCAGCTAGGGTGGATGAGTTCCCTGAAGAACTACAACAGCCATGTGTTCGAAACCATGGCAAGCATCCAAGTTGGAGGACATCGGGTGTGGTCTGGCCTGGAGAGGGATGGGCGCCGCCAGTCCTCACCAGCCCAAGACACACGAAAGAGCCCCTAGGACCCATACGTGGGTTGTGGGATCCGAACCTCCATATCCACTACTTTTTGTCATCTTTTCCATTCATGGGCATTGACGCTTCCTTACCAGGTCATCATGCAACCAATCAAGACACTCTCCCATGTGCATTTATAGAAGATGGCCTTTCAGTCAATAAAGTGCAGACCTTTTTGTAGAGCTAACCCATGTATTTAATTTACTCTACAAGTTGATATTTCTTAAAGTGCCTGTCCAAATTTCTTTCAAAAATGATCATTAATGTTGTGTTTGCACTGGCACAGAAACAAGAGAGTGGAAAGGGCTGATTTTACTAAGGCTTGTAAGATAGGGAAGAAGCAGCTGAATAATCAACGTACTAGTCAGGTCTTAGCTACTGCATTTTGTACTGCTATTCTGAAGACAACCAGCTTTGGTTGTCACAGGATCTTATTAGGATCAGTTAAGCTTCTGAAATCACCCTGAGTAAAGGGCGATGTGCACTGTGCTTGTAGCAGGCCATGCAGAAGATTATGCTGCTGAGTCAGTGTATGTTTCAGTTATTTCTTTTTCTACTTTGTGGACTAAAAGCTTCTGGTTTACTTCTCTCAGCTCTGCAAGGGAACACTGGGCCTCACTTTCTATTGGTTTATTTCCTTTTTCCTGACTGCAGTCCTCAAGAGAGTAAATTAAAATGAAAGACTGTGGGCAGTTTTATCAGCCTAGCTGCCAGGCTTCTGGTTATTGGATAACTCTGCACCTTGTTATTTCACCACTAAATTCACTACTAAAGAAAATCTAAATAGAGAATATACTCCAGTTAGGCCGATTTCTTAGAAGGGTTTGAAAATAAGTGCTAGGTATTTCATTTAAATATGCAAGGTGAAATGCCTAATATTGTTAGCTAGCTTAAATATACAAATCATTATTGAACTTAGTATCAAATTAGACATCATTTAAACAAACTTAACACTTGGAGTAGTCCAATTTCCAGATAAAAATGCATCAAGCTAGAAAGAGAATGAAGCTAAGTTCATCTTGTCACATATTGATTTCATTTATGAAGAATAATTTAAGTCTAAAGGCAATTCTTCCGGCTTCAAGCCTTAAAAATGATAATGATGTCCAAAATTTTATGTGCCTGTCATGGAAAAATTAGACACAAGGATTTATATCAAAACATATAAAAATCTCCAATTATACTTTAAACATTAGAACCATTAAAGAAAAGAACTACGATATATTCTGTAGTGGATCTATTAGTTCTTTGTGTGCTTTATAATTTTGCCATTCACTTAGGATAACTGGTTGATCTTTGAGGGGAAACAGCACACTTACAGACATAACAGGCTCAGAAACTTTGTGTCCTCTTCAGCAGAAGTGGAATGTGAGAATTGATAATAAGCTTGAGGAGAAAGTTCAGAAGTTTTACAATAGACCCTTTTCTGTAAAGGCTCTTCTCTTGTATGCCTTGCCAAAGCACAGGTGCAGAGGATACTAAAATCTTCTGCCTTCACATATTATAATTATGACAATTTATTTTCAGTGACCACTCATGTTGTCCAGTTAGTACATATAAAATTGATATGGAACTTGATGACAGAGATTGAATGCTCAAGCAGGTGTTGAGACTTAAATTGCAACTATCATAAAAAAGATACCAAATAATTACCATAATATACCTAACCTTACATTACTAAGTGGAAAATAATCAGTGGTTCATCTTCAGAGTGCTATCCCAAAATGCTTAGTAGATACTTTTCATGGCTGGGTGGAAACAGTATGAGTGATCTGTGAGCCTCTGAACAAGTGCACATGTTGTTTCTGTTTGGGCAGTTGAGTTTGTCTGATAAGTTTGCCTGATCAGTTTGATGACAATAGGTAGTTTGAATAGTATTTGCCAATTTCCCAAATAAAATGGCTGCATAATTTGTGACCTTGATGATATAATTTTCACACAAATCTCTGTTAGTCATCTTTTTATAATTAGATTCTGAATCCAAATACTAGCCAGCTTTTACATTCAGTTATTCTAATGGCATTGAAATGTTCTGTTTGTCTAAATGCAGGCCATCTGAATCATCAACATGTGCAGTGTACAACTACAGTATATGTTTTGCTCCTTACCAGTACTGCTAACTTTAGTTTTTTCCATTTACAATATACTAGAATAACAACTTACCGTTACACCTTGTGAATGGGTGACAATGTTTATTTCAACCACAGAAGTCTCTAAAATGGCAGTAGACCTTTTACATGCATCTTTTCTTCCAGTTAATTTAAAAGCACTAATCCATCCACAGATTTGAATATTCGTAGTTTTTACAATGAAATTGGTTGCAGCAAAATAATGTGTAATAAAGAAGCAAAGGTCAGTAGTAAAGAAGCAAAGTTAAATGTAGGTCAGAATACATTCCTATGTGTAGGTAGGTCCGTAGAATTTCTGCTGGTATGTTCCTGTATTAATTTAAGCGCAAAGCTGCAACAACTTCAGAGAATATTATTTAATGTTTTCAAATGTTCACAAGGTTCAGGAGCATTTATTACCCTTCGACCATCAGGCTCCTGGACCGACGTGGATAACTTCACTCACTTCAACACTGAACTAATTCCACAATCTATGGGCTCACTTTCAAGGACTCTGTAGCTCATGTTTTTTTTATTATTTATTCATCTTGCACAGTTTGTCTTCTTATGCACATTGGTTGTCCATCTTTATTTGTGTGTCGTTTTTCATTGATTCTATTGTGTTTCTTTGTATTTACTGTGAATGCCCACAAGAAAATGAATCTCAGAGTAATATATGGTGACTTTTCTACCTTGATAATAAATTTACTTTGAACTTTGAATTCTATCATTCATCTATCATTCACTAAAAGTACAAGGGGCGATTGATAAGTTCGTGGCCCAAGATAGAAGGAGTCAATTTTAGAAAACCTAGCAAATTTATTTTTCAACATAGTCCCCTCCACATTTACACACTTAGTCCAGCAGTTATGGAGCATACAGATCCCTTCTTTGTAGAAGTCGTGGTCGTGGACCTCCAGAAAGGGGTCCACAGCAGGGGTGATTAATAAGTTTGTGGCCTACGGTAGAAGGAGGTGAGTTATACAGCTCTCGTCACATGCACATGCAGTTCAACTCTTTGACTGATTATCAGAAAGCTTGAAGTTAATAACTCATCTCCCACAAACTTATCAATCACCCCTGCTGTGGACCACTTTCTGGAGGTCCAAGACACCGACTTTTACAGAGAAGGCTCCTTATGCTTCACGACCGCTGGACTAAGTGTGTAAATGTAGGGGGGTGGGGGGACTATGTTGAAAAAGAAATGTGCTAGGTTTTCTAAAATTGACTCCTTCTACCTCAGGCCATGAACTTATCAATCACCCCTCGTATTTGGGGAAAATTGATTAATTAAGGAAATCCTATCACAAAATAAAAGAAATGCTTAAAAGTAAGGATATTACTGGATATAGAGAAATGAATTGGAAAAGGCATTATTTACTTCTATTATGACTAACGTTGGAGGACCACAATGAATTGAGTGGCATACACCTTAAAACTATGCAGCAATGGCAGTAGCACCAAAGCAGTACAACTATTCACCATTATGGAATTCACAGATCGCTACTCAAAAAATCCAAGCTGGAGGATTAAATTCACCCCTCCAAAAATTATGTGGGAATAATCAATAAAATTACTAAAGAAATAAATATAAAATGAAAAGGTACAACATATTTTGTTTATTTTAATTTTTCAACTGCACAGATAATGTTTTTTTAAGCATGGTAGGTTTATTTTCCTGTCTTTTTAACCCACTTACCTTTTCAAACAGAGTTTAAGTGCAAGCTGTAAACTTAAGCAACCACTTAAAGGAATTTCGCTAGATGTAAAACTTGAAATTTTACAAAGGTTTGATGGTGGATACAAACGTTGTCCTATGGGGCATGGTACAGCATCTCTAATCCCTTGTGTCACCAAGTGCAGCTGCTGCTTACTTAAACAATATCCTCTGGAAACTGACAAGACAATCTCTTAAGTGCTTCCCCGCTGGCAACTAGCAGCTGCAAGTATTATCATTACTTAAGAGAAAAAAAACCATAGGATTGCTTCTCCATAACATAGTGTTCAATGGGAATTAGGATTTCACTTTAGAGGAAATCATGACATGGATGTTATTCAAAAAACACAAATCTTCTGTAATGGGGGGGTCAGTTGTAAATATTATGAGGATATGTAAGTACTTTGAGATAATTAGAAACACAGATAAAGCTTGCATTATTTAGTTTTCATTTGAGCACATTCACTTCTATTGCAGATACCTAACCAATTGACTTCTTTTTTCAACCCTGAATAACTGTTCATTTCTGGATATTTTTAACAAGTCCTATGGTACTTCTGAAAAGAATTTTAAAGAATTAGTTTCATCTGTTTTTTACCCTCTTTTTGAACATTTTGTTCTAAAGAATGGTATGTCTGGCTTTAATTAAAGAAATTGTCTTGGTAAGATTATTGAGCTTGCATATGGGTGATTTACATCAGTGCACATAGTCATAAACATTGGCTTTATTATTAAAATTATATATAACTTGTTCTGTGCTACATCGGTCCCACCAAGCAATCCTCACAATTATAGTTTGAAGACAAAATATTCTTCTTAAAATTCAAAAAAAAAGAGGTTGAGAACTGTTTATTTAACAATTTGAATTGTTAAGTGGAATACACCCTTACACTTAAATCTTCAGTTCTATTTAATACAAATGACTTTTAAATAAGAGGATTTTTCTACTGTGAATAAAGAATCTAAATGTTTAAAATAAATATAAATGTTTAACAATGAATTTCAGACAAGGTGCTTATATCATAGAAGCTAAAAGTTGTATTACCAAAAAGCAAAGTCATGAAGACTTATTAAGTTCTTATTCAAGAAGGAACACAATGAATAGATCTTTAATTATGTTTAGCTTAACTGTTAGAATAATGTGGAAAATCATTTGAGATAGTTAACTTTCTTTGAGACCCAAAATATCCAGTTATAGGATCCAGTTATAGAATCAGATAAATATCAAAATATTTATAGTTCTTAACTGTCATTAATGATCATATCCATTTTAGATTTAAATATTGCTTGTCTTCTCCTTGTGCATCTTAAACAATGCAATTTCTTTCCTGTGTTTGCACATTTTTACTTTCCCATATAGTGCATTTACTTAGAACGATGATAAATTGCACATTTAAGATCCCAGGTCACATAACATGCACTAAGTGCTGCAGAGTAAATCATTTTGTCTATATAGGGTAATGCATCTGTATTTGCTCAACAGGGTGCAGCCTCCTTAAATTTGTTCTTCAATCTAATTTTAGCCTCTTGCGAGGGTATGACCTGTGTTATAGTGATGGCAAAAATAGCGTTCAGGGTAACCTGGTTTTAACAAGTAAGAGAGTAAGAGGGTATAGGATGCTTTCTGCTGCCTGTCAGGTCATATGCAGGCCATCTAGCTGTAGAGTACTTTTCTTTGAATATCACAGAGAAATACTTTCATTGTACTTGCAGTTCAACAATGTCAGCTATATAATAGAAATTCTTCATTGTAGAGTTCTTTTTATCAATGGATTCATTTGTGCTGATATGTTTTACTAATGATTATCTTTTTAATACTTTATCCATTTTCTTTGGTCATGTTTTTTTATCAGTACAGCACTAGAAAAATGTTCTATGTTACAGCTAATTTGAATAGAATCAGGGTCCAATGACCAAGTTGGCATTCTATCACTCTAACATCTGCTCACATTAATATAACATGTGTATCAGCTCTACTCGGGCTGTGTTTATAAAGTTACATTTAAGGAATCAGAATCAAATTTATTTTAACTGACCTAGATGCTGTGAAATTTGTTTTTTCATGGCGGCAGTACAGTACAAAGACATAAAATGACTATAAATTCAAAAATAAAAAGGACAAAATGAAGGAATGACAAGATATTTTCATGGGTTCATGGACTATTCAGAAATCTGATGGTAAAGAGGAAGAAGCTGCTTCTGAATGTTTGAGTGCAGGTCTTCAAGCTCGTATACCTCTTCCCTAATGGTAGTCATGAGAATAGGTCACATCCCTGATGGTGAAGACCCTCCTTCTTGGAGCACCAGCTCTTGAAGATGTTTTTGATGGTAGGGAAGGTTGTTCCAATGATGGAGATGGCTGAACCTACACCCTTCAGCTGCATCTTGCGTCCTGAACATTAGAACCTACAGCCAGGCTGTGATGCAACCAGGCAGAAAGTTTTCAGTCAGGAACCTCAGTAAAATAGTATAAATCAACCATAATCATATTGGATGGCAGGGTATGCTTGATGGGCTTGGAGCCACTCCTGCTCCTATTTTCTTGAGTTTTTGTGTTTAGGGGCTGTTATTGCAATCCTTTTCACTTGCTTCTTTTCTGAGAGCCCATTTTTTGATGTCCGTATAATATTTGTGCAGTGTATTTTCCCAATAGTAATTATTCTTTGTGCTTTATGTGATTGTGTACAGATAATATGCTGAAAGGGAAAATCTTGCCAGTAGCATTCAGTTGTGAGCTTAAGTTCTCCCTTTCCAGTTTATTACAGACATGCTGCAGTTCTGTGACAGGAAGAAGGTAATTCCTATTGTAGCTATTGTAATTTAAAATGGTCATAGAATTGCCAACCTGAATTAGTGATTAGGGTTGTTCATGTTGGTTCAACAACACAATGGTTGAGGGGAACTACCTGTTCTGAATTTTCTGCCCAATCATAGCTTCAAGCAGGGTGGTATGGTCCAAATTAGAGGGATCTTTGACAATAGGTGTTGTCTTCTTGAAGCAGTACTTCATGTAGAGACTTTAAGTGGCGGAGAGAGATGTACACTTGATGTATTGGTGAGTCCACTACCCTCTGCAGCTTTTTTCTGTTCCTGCACATTCGAATCGCCATATCAACTATGATGCAGCCCATCAACATACTTTCAACAATACATCATTAGAAGTTTACTACAGAAATTTACTAATTGTTTAAGAATCACTCAGAGAAATTTACTGTATACCATACACATGTATAGATATTTAAATTGTCAAGCTACATATCATTCATTACCTTTTAAATAACAACGTTTTACATGGTATTTCTATATTTTAAGACTGAATTGTATTTATGTAAGTAACGGCAAAAATAAATCAAATGAATGACTACTCATCATCAAGTGAAATGTCAAACCTTCATTGCTGTTAATCAGCCTATAATCACTCTGTATAAATGCAATTAAATTTAACAGGATTTCTTTTCGCTCTTGTCCTGTGTAACACTTCAAATAAAAATCATTATTTGAGTTTCCTATCTGTTGACCAGATTAATCTTAAGGATTCAATCTGATGAGATGTTTTAATATTTTTGTGATATGTAGATTGCTGACAAAGCAAGCACTTATCACTCATTCCTAATTGTTTTTCAGAAGATGATAGTGGGCTGCATTCTTGACTCATTGCAGTCTGAATGTGAAGGTACTTCTGAGCATTCTGACTGGAAGGAAGTTTGGGGATATAGATGCAGCAAAGATGAAGGAATAGCGATATGTTTCCAAGTCAGGATAATGTGTGAATTGAAGGGGAATTTTCTGGTGGTGGTACTTCCATGACCCTGCTCCCCTTTTCCTTCTTAGTGATAGTGGACCCCGGTTTGGAAGGTGTTGTTGGAGAGTCTGGATGGATGAATAAATGCGGTTCATTTTGTAGACAGTGAACACTGCAGTCACCATGCACTGGTGGTGAAGGGAATGCATGTTTAGAAAGAGATGCTTTGTCCTAATAGTGTCAAATTTCTTGAGAGGTGTCTGCACTACTCACCCCAGCAAACAGAGGGTATTTCATCAATCAACTGATTTGTTCCTTGTACATTGCCTAAAAGTCTTGGGGTATCAGGAGCTGAGTCACTCACTGCAGGGTACACTGCCTCTGGCCTATTATAGTAATCACAATATTAATGTGGTTGGTGCATTGAGTTTAGCATGACTGGAGATTTCTAGGATGGTGGTGATCATGGTGATAGTAATACTATTAAATATTAACTCTGAAACATTGTGCAATCAGCAGTGACCATCCCCTATTCCAAGCTCATATTGGAAGGAAGCTCATCACGGAAGCAACTGAAGGTAGCTCTGGTGAGTTCACAGTGAAATCCTGGTGTTGGGATAATTAACCTCTAGCATCCTTTGTGTGATATATGACTCTGCCATAGGTTGTTTTCCCCTTGATGTCCATTGACTCCAGTTTTACCAGGGTATTTTGATACCAAGTCCTTTTCTTTCAACTCCCTTTCAGAATTCAGCTTCTTGTTCCATATGTGGGCCAAAGCTGTGATGAAGTCTGTAGCCAATCTGAATCTGAATCTGAAAGCTGTGATGAAGTCTGTAGCCAATCTGAATCTGAATCTGAAAAGGGAGTGAATGGGTTAATGATGAGGAACAACATTCAGGATAGCATCCTTTGCTGATGAGTTGACTGACTGGCCAATTACTTAGCCTGAGTAGAATGGTCTAACTTTCTGTGAATTGGACAGACTGGAGCAATTTTTCACATTGTTGGGCAATTTGTTCTGGAGCACAGATCTGCAAAGTACAACTGGGTTTCTCTGCACTGGGATCCTTGAGTAGTACTCTGTAGCGTATCATCTGTTTGCTTTAAAATAAAGTCTGGACTTCAAAATAAGAGGATGTCTTCATTATCCAAACAGGCACATTCTACTGAATTGATCACCCAAAAATTGCATCAGACTCTAATAACCTCATTGTTCAACAACTTTGTTCAATACCTCAAATTTCACATACTTTCTACTTTTCCACTAAATTTTAATATGCTGGAATACTCTACAAAGGTAGTTCAACTGATTTATTAGCACCAACTGAAACTCGATATTTCTTTCTACATTGAAGCACATTCATATCTCTTTTGCAACGTATTAAATACACAGACCAGCTCTTCAGTGTTTCACTGGAATCTGACATTTTGATCTTGTGTTTGAACCAAGTTACTTCATTTCAGCCAGATTGGCACCAGGTCAAAATTGGCAACAATCAGCCCAAGAATTTCTGTGCTAAAGAGAGACGGAAAAATTTAGCCAGGTCAAGGCTCAAACTCTTTATTGCTATCCAGTGACTTCTTCTGGAGGGTGCATATTTATTGAGACCAAATGAAGACAGGATCAGATTTGTTAGTCCTCCCTTGAATGATTGAATAACCTGTGGACAAGCACTGTTCAGGCTCAAATATCAAGAATAATTGCTTGGGCCATAAACCAGAGGGCAGCTGGTGCTCATGAAATTTTACCCCAGTAGAAGTCTGTGCTTTCAGGAGAATAGGAGAAGGGAAGATAATTTTGAAAAGCCCTTGTAGAACTGAAAGCTATGGTATTCAGCAGTAAACATCTGGAACTCAAAGCAGTACTGCAATTCCATAATGCAATATGAATCATCCTACTGTGAAACAAATTGGTATTTCTAATTTCAAAGAATAATGGTCTGTATTATAAGAGAGTTTAGGGGTATAATAGCATATCAGCTGTATTACTGATGTAGCAATTCAGAAGCCTAGACTAATGATTTGGAGATAAGTTAAAATCCCACCACAGCAGCTGGAGAATATAAAGTCTATTAATTAAATCTGAAATATTAAAAAAAATAGAACTAACTGTGAAACTGCCACATTGTTGGAAAAAGCTAATCTGGTTTACAAATGATCTTTAGCGAGGAACCTCACCCCATCCATTCCAAATGTAATTCCATACTCACAGCCAAAAATTTAACTCTTAATTATACTCTGATGCGGCTTAGCAATCCATTCAATCATGCCTAATTGTTGTCTCTTTCTACCTTCATGAAGCCTGCTCAGCAACCATGAATAGTTAGCAAAATTTGAGCCTGCAATGGAGAATGACCATTTGATGTTCTCCTTTAGCTTGAGTGAAAATGGAGTAATGTAGTCACTACAGTCGGGTTCTCAAATGGGAGCAGAAATGTGAAAGCAAAATTCAGATCTTTAAAAATGAAGGAAATTTAGGTATATTTGAAAAATAAAAAGTCAAATGTAATAGGTTATCTAAAGTCAGTTAATTAGTCATCATTAAATGTTTCTAATGTGCAGCTCAGTTTTAGAGTTATAGACCCATACAGCACAGATGCAAATCCTTCAACACAGCTGGTCTGCACGGAGCAAGATGCTGTCCAAGCTAGTCCCACTTACCCACATATGACCTGTATTTTTCTAAACCTTTATCATCCAACTGTCTCTTAACTGTCCCTTGAGACATCTAGTTGTCTCTTATTGTTACTGTACCTGCCTCAAACACTTCCTCTATCAGCTCATTTCATGTACATACTATCTTCTGTTTAAAAAAAAAGCAAGTTTCCCCTCAAGTTTCTATTACGTCATTCCATCTCACCTTAAACCTCCACCCTCTAGTTTTTGATCCCCCAACGATGAGAAAAAGTCTGATTTAATTTTTAATTCACCCTATCTATCCCCCACCCCACCTCAGGAGTTTATACACCTCAATATGATCCTCCTTTCCACAGCTGAGAACTTCTCCAAGGAAAAGTCCAGCCTCTCCCAAAACCCAGTCCCTTGAGTCCTGGCAACATCCTTGTTGATCCTTACTGCACTTTTTCCAGTGTAATAACATTTTTTATACAACAGGATGACCAAAACTGAACATAATACCTCAATGCAGCCTCACTTGCACGTGGTAAATTGTGACATATCTTCTCAACTTTATACTCAGTGCTGTAACTGATAAAGTCAGCATGCCAAATACCTTTCTTACCACCCTGAGTACCTGTGACTCCACTTTCAGGGAACCATGACCTAGGCGTTGATACTTTCTTCTGCTACTGGATCCTCAATTTCGTCACTTGTAGACCCCAGTCAGACCCCATCTCCTCCACAATCACTATCAGTACAGGTGCACCACAAGGTTGTGTCCTTAGACCCTTCCTAGACACTTTATACTTTTGATTGTGAGGCAAAGTACACCTCCGAGATTCCTGATGACTCCACTGTTGTTGGCTGAATCAAAGATGGTGACAAATTTTCATATTAGGAGGGAGATTGACAGTCTAAGGTTGAATGGTGCTGCGCAACAACTTCTCACTCAATATCAGCAATACCAAAGAGCAGTTTATTGACTCACAGGAAGAGGAAGACAGCTGTGGAAGCTAAGTCATTGGGTATATTTAAAGCAGAGGTCCGTAGGTTCTTGATTAGTAAGGATGTCAAAGGTTATGGGGAGAAGGTAGGAGAATAGGGTTGAGAGAGATAATAAATCAGCCATAATGGAATGACTGAGCAGATTCGATAGGCTGAATGGCCTAATTCTGCTCTTATGTCTCATGGTATTATGATCTATAAAACCGGAGGTCCATGAGCCAGTCCTCGTTAGGGGATTGGAGGCAGAGAGGGTCAGTAACTTCAAGTTCCTTGATATTGTCATTTCAGAGGATCTCTCCATGTATGGCAAGTGATTGATAAGTTCATGGCCTAAGGTAGAAGGGGATGACTTATACAGCTCTTGTTACATGCACGTGCAGTTCAACTCTTTGAGTGATTATGCAGAAAGTTTGAAGTTAATAATGCATCTCCTTCTACCTTAGGCCACAAACTTATCAATCACCCCTGCTGTGGACCATTTTCTGGAGGTCCAAGACACGGACTTCTACAAAGAAGGAATCCATATGCTCCACGACCACTGGACTAAGTGTGTAAATGTAGGCGGGAACTATGTTGAAAAATAAATGTGCTAGGTTTTCTAAAATTGACTCCTTCTATCTCAGGCCACGAACTTATCAATCACCCCTCATAAGTGCCATTACAAAGAAGGCATGGCAGTGACTCTACTTTCTTAGACATTTGCGCAGATTTGATATGTCATCTAAAACTTTGACAAACTTCCATAGATGTACAGTGGACATATCCTGACTCATTGCATCATGGCCTGGTCTAAGAACACCAATGCCCAAGGAGGGAAAAGCCGACAAAATGTGTGGATAAAGCACAGTCTATCACAGGAAAAGCCTTCCCCAATGTTGAGCACATCTACAAGGAGTGCTGCGACAAGAAAGCAGGATCCATCATCGAGGCCACCTTCTTTTCTCACTGCTGCCACAGGGAAGATATACAGGAGCCTTAAGTCGCTCAGCACCAGGTTCACAAACAGTTACTACCCTCCAAACATCAGGCTCCTGAATCAGCATTGATGACTTCACTCACCTCAACACTGAACTGATCCCACAACCTATGAACTCACTTTCAGGGACTCTACAACACATGTTCTCAGTATTTATTGACTTATTTTTGTATTTGCGCAGTTTGTCTACTTTGTCAGTAGCTTTAATTGATTCTATTATATTTCTTTGCTCTACTGTGAATGCCTGCAAGTAAATTAATGCCTGGAAGTAAATTATGGTGACATATATGTATTTTGATTTTTTTTTAAACTGTGAGGTCCCGCTGTTCTACAATACCCCCCAGGACCCTACCATTTACTGCAAATGTCCACCTTTTACTTGACCTAACAAAGTGCAATATTTCACCCTTACCTGAATTAAATTCCATTTGCCATTCCTTAACACAGTGGTCCCCAACCTCCAGGCTGCAGACCGATACGTTGCCGCGAAGAATGCAGTGGTGCAGTGGTACCCGGAACGCACCCAACACATCTTTAAGGGAAAAGCCAAAATAAACAAGCTAATTAATTAGGTGCCGCCCAGCACGTAAATGTCAGCCCTAATTAATTAGCTTGTTTATTTTGGCTTTTCTCTTAAAGATGTGCTGGGTGCGTTCCCGCTACCGCTGCATTCTTTGCGACAATGTATCGGTCCGCGGCCTGGAGGTTGGGGACCACTGCCTTAGCCCACTTACCTAGCTGATCAAGACCCCACTGTAGTGCCTGATAACCTTCCTCGCTGTAAATGATATCACCTTTTTAGTGTCATTCGTTAGTTAGAAATATTTAATGCACTTGGGGTCCAGAAATCTAGGTTAGTTTTTCTTGTTTTTGAAAATACTTTATTTGTAAATACAAAATGCCCTCCATTCATTTTGCATTCTCATGATTCAGAGGTTTTCATTTGTCCTTTAAGCTCTGAGGCATCTAAGTAACTTGGCAAAATTGCATTTTGGCCACACATAAAAGAGTTTGCAGGAGGAACAAGGGAGTTCTGACTTGACATTGATACTTGGAGCATATTGACTATGTTTTACAAAAAGAACTTCACTCCCAACATTTCCAAATGGCTCGAGATTTCTCACGGTGGAAACTCAAATATTGTTTAAATTTGTTGACAAGAAGAAAGACAAATAATTTTTAATGTTTCAGAAATCAAAGAAGTTTGCTAAGATCCTGAAAATATTGCACATCATTAATAGAAGCAGTCACTGGCCTTCATTTGGCACAAGAACACCATCTGTTAGTTCTGACAATTGTATTTCTCATTGCCTCGTAGAGATTCTGGCAGAACAATTTATAATTGTAATTGATTATACTACAGATGGGATTTAACATACTTATCCAATTTTGAAAACTTAGTTACAAAGAATATTGTTTTACAATGAAACCATAAAATTGAAGTGCTAGCAAAACTTTTTTTATTGGCATGCAATTGAAATGACTATGAAATGTATATGGACTGTAACATTAAGTAAATCATTCTGGTGCCTTATTGATACCCTGGGGAAAATATAGACATCAGATGCACAGGGAGAAGGTTGAACTTGGTAAATGTATTATCACTAGCTCTCAATTCATCTTGCATCACTCAAGATATAACAGCGCTATAAAGGATTTTACCCTTTTGAGAACGCCTTGAGCGTATATGGTATACAAATTGTCAGTAAACAAAGCAAAATATATGTGCTGCTAGCACAGACAGCAAGTCTGTCTGGCAATGATGAAAGCAGTTCTTTGGCTTACTGCTGATTCAATTATTTCCACAGACTATTGCAAGTTCTGAGTATCTATTATTTTTTGTCAAACATTGTCCATCTCCACGGCACGTCATTCTGCCCTGACCCACCTGGACAGCCCAACTCTTAAGTCAGAATGCTGTTCATTGACTTTAGTTCGGCATTCAATACTGTGATCCCCTGCAAGCTGATTGCCGAACTTCGCCAGCTTGGTATCAGCTCATCCTTCTGCAATTGGACCTTGGACCTTCTGACTAACAGACCCTAATCTGTTAAGTTAGACAACCTCCCCTCCTTCATTCTCACTCTGAATACTGGCGTGCCTCAAGGCTGTGTGCTGAGCCCTCTTCTGTACTCCCTTTTCACCTATGACTGCGTTCCTGTACATGATTCTAACTCCATAATCAAGTTGGCAGACGACACCACGGTGGTTGGCCTGATCAGAGGGGATGATGAGATGGCCTACAGGGACAAGGTCCAGCACCTGGCTGCATGGTGTGTTGATAACAACCTGGCACTTAACACCCAGAAGACCAAGGAAATCATTGTGGACTTCAGGCATGTTAGGAGCCACACTCATGTCCCCATCTACATCAACGGAGCTGTAGTAGAACATGTATCAAGCTTCAGATTCCTTGGTGTCCACATTTCCGATGATCTCACCTGGTCCCTGAACTCCTCCATCCTGATTAAAAAGGCACAACAGCACCTTTATTTCCTGCGGAGCGTTAAGAAAGCCCACCTCTGTCCCAGGATACTGACGGACTTTTACCGCTGTATCATTGAGAGCATATTCACCAACTGTGGTATGGCAATTGTTCCGTATCGGACCGCAAAGCACTCCAGTGTGTGGTGAAAACTGCCCAGCGGATTATTGGCACCTAATTGCCCACCATTGAGAACATCTACCATGAACACTGCCTGGGCAGGGTGAAAAGCGTTATCAAGGATGCATCTCACCCTAACCATGGACTTTTTACTCTCCTCCCATCCGGTAGGCACTACAGGAGCCTCCGCTCCCGCACCAGCAGGCACAGGAAGAGCTTCTTCCCTGAGGCTGTGACCCTGCTGAACCTCACATCACAGCACTAAACAGTATTGCACCCATATTGGACTCTACTTTTATAATTGTATGCTGTAGCACTTACTTTTTATTCACAGTTATTTTGTAAATAATGCTATTCTTTTACACTTCTGGTCAGATGCTAATTGCATTTCATTGGCTTTGTATCTGTACTTAACACAATGACAATAAAGTTGAATCTAATCTAATCTAAAGTATATACAAGTTACTTCTTTAAATTCATTTTTATACTGTCAGGCAGACACATGTGCTTCCAGCTGGCCTGTCAGCAGGTTTAGGGTTTAAGATATCCGGGCCTTAAATACTGTAATTGCTAGTCTGTTGATTCTTTCCTTCCATCTATCTTAGCTAAAAATCTTAAGATATAACTCAATTAATATTTTGTGTTCCATTCACTGCTGAACATAGTATCAAGCTATTTCATGAGGCCTGGAACATCCTAGTTTTGATCTTTTCCTGTACTGTGTTTTCCAACCTCAGTTGGAAAAATGGTTATGGTATTGCAACTATTCTCTGTTCTCCAGTGCTGTAGAAGAGGAAAAAATAAGCCAGAACACTCATATTGCACCATGAGACGTCTATAGGACATGACCGGTACTGGTTGTGCTGTTAAACTCTTTATTTTCCCTCAATCAAAAAGCTACTGGATTCTATCTAAATGAGAAAGGACACTGACCCAAATGGGACATCTAATAAAAAGGTTTCACATCAAAATAATGCCAAGCAAACCTGAACAATACAAGTCAAACATATGTTTAAAGAACATATGGAGACGTTACATCTGGTTATCTGAATCTCACCTTGTTTTTTGAAATTCATTGATAATGAAGTTAGGTCCATTTTTCATAAAAATGTTTCCTGGCAGAATTTTTTTTTCTTTGTGATGATGTAATCATTGGATTGACACTTTTAGATTAATTTATCTCCTGCCAATAGGCAGACCTGGAAT
This sequence comes from Mobula hypostoma, assembly GCF_963921235.1. NCBI lineage: Eukaryota > Metazoa > Chordata > Chondrichthyes > Myliobatiformes > Myliobatidae > Mobula > Mobula hypostoma. Next base: position 43,967,674 of record NC_086099.1, on the reverse strand, counting down.
TCAATGTGAATTTTAAAACAAGTGTAATTCTGTCAAAGTCAAATTGTCCCCCAAATTCTGTTCCCTGACACAAGAAGTAAATATTTTGACTCTCCATAAAATAAATGTTGTTCTCTAGACCTTTTCAATCACCATTAAAATATTTTTGAAATAATTTTATTTGTATCATTTCAAGGCACATGTCATGTCTGTTTTTCTAATGTACTTTAGTTTGCTCATTCGGCTTCCTGGGTCTGTGTGTTATTAACAAGGCAGGACAGATAGCTGCCTGCAGCTAGTCAGGATTTGTTATTAAAACATGAAGCAGAGCCCTGTCTGCAAAATGTAGGTCAACACATCATAGGACCTCTTCAAAAGAAATAAATGAACCATTATTTAAAGGGATATTGTCAGTAGGAATAGTATTTGGAAAGCCTTATTTTAGTTTGGCAGGGGAAAATAGATGTAAAAGCCCCGTTATTCACTGTAATGTCATGTGAGTTGATCACATTGGTAGGTTGTTATTATTTTTATAGCTCCAAGTATAATATTTCATCAAATGAATACTGCTTTTAATATTTTTGATAAATTTGTACCTTTTTAGTAACTATTATTCTGTCATTTAACACAAAATGTTTATCTTGCACCCTTGTTTACACCATGAGGAGACCAAGAGTGGTAGATGAATTCAAGATTATTTTTTGAATGGAAGAAACAGATTTCAATCTGATGATCCCGGTAGAAGAGCATTGTTGTGCCTGAGAGTTTAATTAACATTAGGATGGATTTCTTACTAAATGTCTGAGACTGGCATACCTCAGTGGTGTGTACTTGGCCCACTGCTCTACTCTCTCTATACCCACGACTGTGTGGCGAGGTGTAGCTCAAGTGCCATCTATAAATTTACTGCTGATACAACCATTGTTGGTAGAATCTCAGGTGGTGACGAGGGGGTGTACAGGAGTGAGATATGCCAACTGGTGGAGTGGTGCCGCAGCAACAACCTGGCACTCAACGTCGGTAAGACGAAAGAGCTGATTGTGGACTTCGGGAAGGGTAAGACGAAGAAGCACATACCAGTCCTCATAGAGGGATCAGAAGTGGAGAGAGCAAGCAGCTTCAAGTTGCTGGGTGTCAAGATCTCTGAGTATCTAACCTGGTCCCAACATATTGATGTAGTTATAAAGAATAATAAATCTGATTCTGATTCTGAGAATTGTGGAGCCATCAGATAACTTTAACTTAAACTATAACTCTATTTACAATACTCTTATTTCTCTTATTTTTCTAGGATTAGCTGTTGAGAATGAGTTGGAATTTAACTATTGAATGAGCAATTGGATCCATTTAAGTCAGATGAGGTGGACTCTTGAAACTATGGCACTGAATTTGTAATAGTTTGAATAGCTAGCAATTAAGTGATGCCAAAGGGCAAGCAGAATATATCACAGGAATGTAATACTATTGGAGTACTATATAAAGATTTACTATTAAATGCATTAATGCAATATCCCTTTAAATAATGATTCATATTTTTGATAAACTGCACTTCTCATGTGGGTCTTTGGTTGTTCAGAAAAGATGTGCATTCTGCAGTAATGTTTTTGATTATTGATGCACATTGGATAGCTGAGAAACTGTTGCATTTGATACAATTTCCTTGCTGTCCTGGAGGCAGCAACTCATGAACCATTACAGATCTCCAATCCTGAAGATTCTAATGATTAACTGTTGATATTTTCTATATGTTGATACTGGGGCAAAACAATATTTCTCATTATATGCTCAGTTTTGATAAGACGTAATGTGTCTAAAATAACAAAATTGCACTTATTATTTTAAAATAGGAAATAACAAGTACCTAGAAAATGAGTTGCATCATGGTGATTTTCAGTGCATAGTACAGAATTTTGATGCTTAATATCATAAAACTTTAAGAATTCTGCACAAATAGAACATTTCCATACTGAAGATATGGGTCTTCAAGTTGTTGATGACACAAAGATAGGTAGGAAAGTAAGTTGTGAGAGAGAGCTTTGAAGGTTACACAGGGATGTGGATAGGGAAAGTCTTGGCAAGAAAAATTAAAAGAACCATATAGAAAGAAAATAGAGGGATGGGGTGCATAATCTACAAATGGCTAGTGCGGAGGTATGAGTAGTTAGGAAGGTTAATAGAATATTATCATTTATTACTAGGGATTTCAATTGCAAAAGTTGGGAAGTTATGCTTCAGTTATATAGAGCATTGTTGAGACCACATCTGGAGTATAGTGTGCACAATTGATCTCCGTATTTAAAAGAAGGTTTATCACACTGAAACTTGGAACAGGTGGTTTGCCTTGCAAGTAAAAGGTTGGACTGGCAATAGTTCAAACTGCTGGAGTTTGGAAAGTGAGTGACAACTTGATTGAAATATATAGGTTTTACAAAGTGATGAAACACATTTACCTTATGTGGAAGAATGTGAGACTTCAGTTATTGTTTATAAATAGGGCTTTGCCCTTTTAAGACAGAGGTGAGGTGAAAGGTTTTCCCTCAAAAGGCAGCAGATGCAGTACCTTTGAATATTCTTAAGGTAGAGGTGGATAGATACTTGATAAGCAAGTGGTTGGAAGCTTATCAAGGCAGAGAAAAATGTGGAGTTAAAAGTTATAATCAGATCAGCCATGCTTTTATTAAGTAGTGCAGCAGGGTCAAGGGGCTAATTGGCCTAGTCTTTTTCCTAAATTGTATGTCGATATATATATTGCAAAGTTGCATGCAGTAGTTCTGGACAAGGTATTCTGTAATATATGCCAGATGTTTATCAGGTGCTTCAGACACATTATGATGCCATTGTAAAATGTCTGCTTGGAACTTTGGCAGATGAAGTTTGATATGCTTTTTCACTTGAAGAGCATGAATGAAAGTTTACCTTTCTCCAGATAACTTCCTCTGCAGCAGTTAGCACAGCTCCCTCACAGATCTGAAGACTTGCATTTGAACCTGACTGTAGGCGCTCTCTGTCTGCATGTTCTCCTGGGTGCTCCAATTACCCACCACATGCTAAAGACATTCTGGTTCGTAGACTACTTAGCCACTGTAAATAATACCTGGTCTAAATGGGGCAGGGGATTTGTGGTGATATAATGGTGTATATGGCTGCTTGGTGATCATGATGGACAAATGGGCTTAAGGACTTGTTGCTGTTGTGTTTGATGCTATGACTCTAAAATAGCAGAATACTTTGGGTGGGTTTCACTGTTACTACTCAACAGATTCTATTTGCCGAATATGCTTTTGTTGTATTCCTGCTGTGTATGCTGTACAATGAACACTGAGGAAGTAGAAGAAGCGAATGGACCCAATGTCCCATGAATGTTCGGGGAGCCATAGACTTATCATTAGAGGCTAGGGTTTTTTAAGTGTTGATGAGACTTCTACCTGCAGAGGTTAAGATCATTGTCACCCTGAATTCCCTAGCCTCTGCAATATTCTAGGCAACAGTGACTGTTCTGAGCTGTTTGTCTCAATTTTCTTGAGCAGAGATCATCAGGTTGAGCAAATGGATTTCTGATTTCTGTAGAATTCTTGAAGCTTTGTGGAGTAATAGACTACACTAATTTCTGTTAAGACACTGATGTTTGTAAGATGAGTAGCTTGCAAGATGGGCTGCCTCAGTGGGATAGATGTCTATGCTTTTGTGGATGTTTGAGATCTTTGAGGTAGAGTCAAATTGGGCAAAAGACTCATAGAGGTTTATAACAAAATGTGTGTGTATATATACCTGTATATATACATATTTTTTGAAATATGGACTTATACATACATATAAATAAACATATGAACTAGGAAGAGGTCATTTTGCTCATTAATTAATAAGATGAAGCCTGCTCTGCAACTTCAGCTCCACATTCTGACTATCTCAAGTAACTTTTCACCTCCATATTTATCAAATATTTATGCAATTCTGCTTCTTCCACCCTTTAAGTAAGAGAACTCCGAAGACCCATGACCTTCCAGGAGAATACCTTTTACCTCATCTGTCAGAAATAGCCAACTTTTATTTTTAAACAATGACCCCCTAGTTCAAGAGGTAAAATCATCCCTGCATCCAGTCTGTCAGGATCTCAGAACCTATATGTTTTAATCAAGTCACCTTTCACTGTTCTATTCTCCAGCAGTTAAAAGCCTGGCCTGGACATTCGCTTTAAGTCAACCTACCCATTCATTTCAGCAAACCTCTGAACTACTTGCAATGTATTAACATCATTGCATCAATCTTACACACTGTCCTCCTGATGAAGTCTCAATAAACACCCATAATACAAAAGCATAACCTCATAAATTTTGCATTCATTTCCCCTTGTGATAAATAACGATATTCCGTTAGCTTTCCTGTATCTTCATACTGGTCTTTTAAAAATCATGCACCAGGCCACACAGATTGCTCTACATCTCAAAGGACTGCAATCTCTCACGGGTTTTCAACTGCCAGAATTGTTGATTCTATACTATTAAACAGATTCATCATGCCACACAACACAAGGCAAGTACCTTTTGTGTAAAAGTAGGACTATGTCTGTACAATTAGGTCATTTGTAGCAAATTTATGCTTGCTACATTCATTGTTTCCCTGTTGTCCACAGCACCACCGGGGCAGGACTTCTGCCTGCTCTTGAAATCCATCTCAATCATGACCCATTTCCCTGCCTTGGAGTTCATCATAAATACAGTATGTGTCAACCTTCAGGAAATACTTCCATCTGACCTGTATATGGAGAAGGATTTGTGTAGTGCTGAGAAGTGACAGCATATGTTCTAAGTAAGTTGAGATAAAGAGTAGACATCCTGTTAGGGCATCAGGATGAAGAGTAGACATACCAAGTTCAAAGAACCCAGGCTGATGAGAGATATCAAGGTGCTGGTAAGGACAAAAAAAAGGAAGTATTTAGGCAGCTGGGTGTGAAGGAACCCCTTGATGAATATAAAAGTTTAAGTTTAAGAGGGAAATCAAATGAACAAAAAGAGGGTATGGAATGGATTTGGCAGGCAAGGTAAAGATAATCCCATGAGGTTTTTTTAATTTATAATAACAGTAAATGGGTGATTAGGGAGAGACCAGGTGCTCTTAAAGATCATTAGGGTTGTTTATGTGTGGAGCCGCATAAGATGGCCAAGTTTTTTAAATTTCTGTTTTTCCTTAGTGTTTACTAAGGAGAATATCATGGATGCCAAAAAAATGAGGATAAAAAGTAGTGAGGACTTGGAGCATATTTATATTACAAGGAAAGAGGTATTTGCAGTCCCCAAGTGCAGATACCCCCTTCCTTGTAATATACATATGATCCAAGACCCTGGGCAAATCTCCAGAGCCTGGCCAAGTGCACCTCAGACCTGATGGGACCCCAGGGAAGAAATTGCAAAGGCCTCTTTAAATATATTTTCTTCATCATTAGCCACTGGTGAAATTCCAGAAGACTGAGGATGACTAATGTTGTTTCACTGTTCAGGAAGGGTGGCAAGGACAGGCCAGTGAGCCTGAGTTAATTTGTAGGGAAGTCACTGGAGGGAATTCTGAGGGACAAGATCTGCCATCACTTAGATAGTCAAGGGCTGATCAGGAATAGTCAGCATGGTTTTGTGTGTGTGGAAGTTAATGTCTGACAAATCTTTTGGATTTTTTTGGAAAGGTAACTGAGGAGATAGATGTAGGTAGGGCAGTGAATATGGTTGATATTGACTTTAGTAAGGTCTTTGACAAGGTCCTGCATGGCAAACTGATCTGGAAGGTGAGGTTGCATGGAATCCAGTTGAAGTGGATTCAGAATTGGCTCAATCGATGATAGGAAGCAGAGGGTGATGGTTGACGGTTGCTTCTCCAGCTGGGCTTGTGACTTGTGGGCGTCACAGGGGTTTGTGTTATTCTTTATTTACGTAAATTGTTTGAATATAAATGTACATGACATGATCAGAAAGTTGCTGATGATACTAAATCAGGGGGACTTGTTGATAGTGAAGCAGGTTACAGTGAATTGCAAAGAGATTTTGATCAGTTTAGGTTGAGGAATGGCAAATGGATTTCAACTTGGGTGAACTAAGTTGATGAATTTTGAACAGCCAAACTGGGGTAGAACTTGTACAGTCAATGAAAAGGCACTGCACAAATGTGGATCTGAGGGATCTTGGAGCACGGTTCTCTGAAAGCAGCTAGCCAGGTAGACAGAATGGTGAAGAAGGTGTTTAGATCGCTGCCATTCATCAGCCAGGGCACTGAGTTCTGGAGCGGTGACATTATATAAGTTATATAACTTGTTGGTGAGGCCACACTTGTATTATTGTGTATGGTTTTGGTCATCTTGTTACAAGAAATACATTTCTAGACTGCAGAAAGTGCAGAAGAGATTTACAAGGATGCTGCCTGGACTTAGAGGGCTTGAATTTTAGGGAGAAGCTGGTCATATTTGATCTTTATTCTTTGGAGTGCAAGAGATTGAAGGGCGGACTTATGAAAGGTTAAAAATCATGAGGGGTATAGATTAGTTGGACAGCTATAGTCTTTCCCCCAGGTTAGGGAGCCCAAAATGAGAAGCAGAGATGAAAGGTAAGGGTGAAGAGATTTATAAGAGACCTGGAAGGTAACAAAAGGGTAGTGAGTACCTCGAATGTGCTGCCAGAAGAAGTGATCATGCTTGCAATTTTCATCATGTTCCAACACTTATCCATTACATTTCAGGCTGATCATAAAGTAGAATCCTTGCCTGATATGAACAATACTTTCTCTCAATACATTTTTTCAGCATGTGGATACCATGTTTGTATTATTTTCGGTTGTTTTTTTGTTCAACTCATGTGCGGTATTAACAAGAAAACTAAGAGTGAAAATGAATCAATGCAGAAGTGTGAGTGCAATAAATCTGATAGAGGTAATGGTCTTTTTTTTCTGTTCAGGATATGAAAATCACCTTTTCATAATGAACCCCTAAACCCCCAATCTTTCTTAAATTACTTTATCTCAGCCAGGGCAATCGGGGAACTATCTGTTAGCTAGTGGGTGAAAAAAATCGAAGTTGGGTTCGTACTTAAACTATAAACAGCAACCTGCATCAGATCACATCCAAATTACAGTGAGAACAGAATTGTTATATTTCAAGCTTTACATACATTTTCCTAAGCATTATACAAACTGTGTTTCAGCTCCCTACCAACTGAAACATGACCTTATGTAGGAAGTATTCTGGGACAGCAAGCCGCAGAGTGAACAATGAATCCTTTTCATAATTAAGCATTTGTTGGAAATAGTACAAGATCCCTCCATATCCTCTGATCTCTGACATAGAGCACAGAGCACAATGGCAGACCAGCAAAACCAATGTTTCAAGTGTGTATTAGGAAGATTGAAAAATTACAAGATAAATGTGGGACACGTATACAAAACAATCAATGGTAATTCATCTATTTAGTAAAAGACAATAGCATGACCCTATTGTGGCAATTACAGTTTATTAAATGCTTACATAGTTTTTGTTTTTATACTATACCTGGAAGTTTATTCCATTAGTCTTTGCATAGAAAGTAATTTCCTGATACTGATGCTAAATAGCCCAAGTTTTATTTATGTAATTTAACTTAAAAGTTAAGGCTCTACATTAGGTGTGTGATAAACTTGATTTCTGAAAAATTATTAATTGTGGTACTTTTCAGGTTAAAGAGTATGCTGTTTATTTGGAAAGCAGCAGCAATGAGATCTTGAACAGTTTTAAAAAAACATTTTAATTAGTAGAGTGCTTTGTCCTGCACGCTTCTCAGTATAGTACAATTCATTGACCCTTTGCATTAATGGCCTGATAATGTGGAATCCACAACATCCATAATATTGCAATTTGGGTAAGCATTTATTTGAGGCTAATGTTTTTAATTCTTTTCACAACCTTTTAAATTTGTGTGGTAACAGCTCTTGATGATTCCTTTCGTACTCCAAATAGCTCAGATTTCTCTAGTATTTTATAACAGAACACTGCCTTTCATAGACAACCTTGTAATTCTTTTCTATGTTAATACATAATTTGAATATTGTTTATTGAATCTGCACTATTTATGATGGATTATTACTAAGATAATTTTTAGTTTGACCTTATTTTCTTTGAAATTTCTTATTGTTTTGGTTATCTGTTGCCTTTGATACTAACGTTGAATGGATACGGTTAACATCATCTTGATTATTCTCCTAGCACTCTTGCTGTTCATGTAAACTCTGAGCCAAGTTCTCAGACAGCTGGCATCAATCTTGGAACAGAGGCGAATCACCACAAATGCTCTCCCACAAACATCAGCAGGAAATGTTCACATCACACGATTTGTACCAGCAGGCCAACCTCCAGAGCACCATATAACATCAAAAGATGTAAGCATTCTGCAGGTTGCTGGCGGGATTGGAAAATAGACGTGGACTTGGAAAAAAAGCTTGTGTTTCCCGCAGACATTGTAGCTACAACACTCCGGCCAGACATGGTCCTGTGGTCCACAACAGCCAAACTGGCATATGTTGTGGAATTGACAGTACCATGGGAAGATGGTGTTAAAGAAGCTTATGAGAGGAAAAAGACCAAGTACTCTGAACTGGCAACTGAAGCTGCCCAGAATGGCTGGAAGACCAAGATTTTCCCTGTAGAAGTGGGATGCAGGGGATTTGTTGCTACATCTACGACCAGTCTGTTGAAGAAGTTGGGGGTGAGGGGTCACTCCCTCTAACAAGCAATCAAGTCCTTGTCAAACACAGCAGAAGAAAGCAGCAATTGGATTTGGATTAAAAGGAAAGACAACAACTGGGCTGCAAGATGAAGACAGGAGGGTATGGAACTGAGGGGGGTGTATCTGGGACGCCAGGTAGCACTGTTGAGCCCTCTGGAGATGTCTTGGGCTTATCAACAAAACATCAAAGAAGGAGGGTGCCCACCTGATGACTCCGATGACATACCTACCCTCCCTCCTTGTCACCACTCCAAGCCCACTGCCAACATCGAGAGTGCTGACTTACCATAGGGATTGAAACATCAAGTCCTAGTAGCTCTACTGTTGAAAGTGCATTTATGCAATGCATGTTGTCCAGTTGTTCTTCCTATATGGGCACACTCACCTGCATTATTTCAGCTGCCAGTTTTTCATCCAGCACATTCAGTAGTCCAATCTGATTTCTAGATCACCAGTACACTTACTTACTTAAGCCCATTACCCCGACTGGGGCAGCAGCTCGCCAGAATTCTCTGTCCTGGGTTAATCTTCCCAAGTTGTAGGACCTCTTACATCTTCTAAGTGAAGATCCTTCCTCTCCCAGGGATGGGGAGCTTCTGCTGGTGTTTCTATAGCTCTGGTTTTTTTTGGGATGGGGTTGCAAGCACATTGCCCAACTTTAATTATTCCTTTTGCAGCCAGGTCTGGGCCTGTTCATGGTGGAGTTACCAGTATGTTGGGTCTGAAAATTAATTCTGCAATTGCACTCTAAATGGTTTACCAATTAACTGAAGTGCTTAGGTAATGGCTTCTAATATCTATGCTCAGGAGATGGGTCCTTCATATTCATGTTGACTGGACTTCTCTTTTCACACTCATTTGTTAAACCACTACTCAGTCTTCTTTGTTCCAAATAAAAGAACCCCAATCCAGTCATTCTCTACAAATAGTAGTTACCAGCCTGACAACATGCTTGTCGATCTTTTGTGCACCCTCGATAGTATGACTGCATCCTTCCTGTAATGTGAACAGAAGTTAACAAAAACTGCAACACTAAAAATTCAAAAAAAATCTACAACACATAAATAGATAAAAGAGAAATAATAGCACATGAGGCTCACATGTAGATTGGCCACATAGTTAAGAAAGCAGAATACAGTATATATTTTAATGACTCCTCAGAAATCATGTTTTTAAAGCAATAAAATAGGTAGAAGCAACATAATGCGTGTAAAGTAACTTGCAGTGATCCTAATTTGCAAATTTGAAAACAAGTTAAAGTACTTCTGAAAGTTAGTTATGATAGGAAGCCATTGGACCACTTTTAACTGATAAAAATATGCAGCATTGTGATACAGATCATTTTATAAGACTTGCACCATAAGATTTATATAATACTCAAGAAAGCACGTTCACAGTTGTTGCCTCAGATAACTTCCCTGATGGAAAATTTGTGATAATAAGAATTAAAAGAATTCTTGCTTCCTAATTTCTTAAGATAAGCTTTAAGATTTAGCTGGATGAGGTGTGCAAAGCAGGTGCTGGTAGTTCTATTATTGGCTGGTATCTAAATATTGCACAACTGTGAAAACATGGTGAAGAGAAATCTTGACATTCCATTGCTGGATTGTTCCTGTCTTATCACATAGACCCGAGATACAATTATCAATGTCCACTCTTGTGAAAATAGGCCGGTTGGCAAGGCTATAACATTTTTTCAGTACAGTTGCTGAATATCAACAATATGTCAAACTATTATTAAAAATCCAAAATATGTTAGTCTGACTTAAATTGTTTTATTCTGAAATGAATTTATTTTGAGAAATGTAGGTCAAATTGCTTTTGAGTTCTTATTCTGGAAATTAGTGTCACTTTTGATAGTTCCTTTCAGGAATTTCATTATTCACATAATTGATCCTAATCTGACCAGACTGCAGTGTTAATGACACTATGTTTTACTGTGTGTAAAACTGGATGATAACATATAGTAATTATGTGACCTGTATCATCATACTTATGGATAATTTCATAAGAGGTTTATCATTTAAGTTTTCAAAATGTTTGAGAATCTTGTAAGTTTTTAAACTTCGAAACAATTGAATCACTTAATAATGCTTAAATAAGAGGCAAGAAAAAAAACAATAAAAACTCCTCACATTTAAATTTCACTGATAAAAGAAATTGGACCATTGTAGTAAAATGAAAGATCTGCAGTTTTGCAAAGTTTCACATCTCTTTCTATATATAGTATATATTTTTAAGTACGTACTCTGCACTAATGAAGTACTGTTGACGTGTAGTCATTTTCTAATTTTCACAAATACTCTTAGATTTCTGTCTGAAGTACAATTCTTAGGCTGACAATGGCTTGCTACTTTGCATGAGAGAGTTGGTTAATGATGCAGCTAAATTATTTGATTCTGAAGGCCCTCAAAGGCTAGTCTGTTGACTATCATGGGGCATTTAAAAAAATGGAGTTATAGCTATTCTAACCCTTGGTAAACAACTATTGTTGATATCTTAACACTAGTTTTGTTTAATGCAGTATTGTCCTTGTTGGATCTGGGACTTTCTTACTCTGTACAAAAAACAAATCACATTGATACATTTAATTTTCAGTTAGTTACACAGGTTCACATCACTAATGTTGAAAATGGTAATTAGATGCTATATTTTCTCTAAGTGGTGCACCGTTCAAATACTGAGCTGCCATTAGTTCTGATAAAAATTTTGAGGGTTCGTGGTATTTATCTGTATTTCTTCCTCCTCTGTCTTAATAATAAAATGCAAAAAAGTATCATGTTATTTTGATTTTAAAAATTCTGTTGGATCATCATGTAGTCAAATAGAGAAATTAAGAAGAAGTGGTTAGAAGTCAGGAAATACATCATCAGCTAAAGGAAACAGAGCTGGAGCAATTTTGAACCAATGCAAAGAGTACAGTAATTTGTAGAGTTTCATTTCAAACAGGAAAGCTATTCAAAGACACAGAAAAAAATAACTTGTTAATCTGGTGTGTATTAGCCTCACAATTCATTGGCATTACTGTTCATTTAACAACAAGAATTAGTCATTTTAATATGAATTTCCATTCCGTTTCACTGAAACTCCTTGAAGGGTTTACTCATTAACAACAGGTTGCCTTTGGACTTTCAGATAATCTTAGCAAGCATACCATTGGTGTCTGAAAGATTAAAGACAGGTTAATATTTTGATATGCTTAAACAAATAAAATGTGCCAAGCTCCGTCTATTCTTTTAGAGCCTGATTTACCTATTGTGCATCACGAAACTTTTATGATTTTAATCCACATTAATGTTTTTACTTTCATTCCTACAATTTTAAAAACTGCTCTAGGCTCAGTTGAACATTCTTAAAAATGTTTGTGAATGTTCTGGAAAAAAGGAAATGGCACTTGTAAAACATAGTCAATATGTCGAAGTACTTTCAAGACAGTTGCTTTTTAGAACTTTAGTTAGACCAGTCCAAGCAGGAAAAGAACTGTATTTGGAGACCAATGCATGAAATAATGTTTAAAATGTACAAAACGTAGTTGCTGAAAGATGTGTGAAAAGTAGAACCACTTTTAGGCTCTATTTGTTCATGCTGAAACAAAATCATAAGTGATGGATTGAGTTTTATTAGAAATAATCTGACATAAAGAACAATAACCATTCTATCGATATATTAACTGTTATGTTGTGCTGTTTCATGTATTTTACAACTTTATGTTTATTGTTTTGTGTTTTACAGAAAACCAAAACCATGACTCTTAAATCTGAGAATTTAAAGTGTGCATTGAAAGTATTTTATTCAAATTAACAAGATTTAGTTTTAATTATGATTACAAAATGAATGATCCAGCCTTGTCTAGGACTCCAGTGGGAATGTAAAAATTATTAGAAGTGCTTTAGCAGAACTGATGGTGATGAAGTGATACCATATTTGGTGTTTGGTGTACCTGAATATTCTATAAGAAAAGAGCAAGATCACTTGTTCTGTTTTGCTTTCATCAAATAGTACAGTGACATCCTTTGTCTGAGTTTGCAAATAAGGATTGCATGCAATTTTAACTGATGTATCCCAATTCCAGAAGAGAAATTTGGAAAAAGGTGGAAATTTAAGTATATTTCTAAAAAGCATGTTAAATATCAAAGAATATTTTGGGTGTGGGAATGCATGGTGCTTAATTTTCCTGTTGAGTACACAAAAACTATTAATGTTTACTGGAACAGTTTACTCAGATAAGGAGGAACGCAGTAATGCTTCCACTCTATTTCCCCTATTTATTTCTCCTGTCGTGTTTGCAGATCAAATACCTGCTAAGTCCTTGATGTAGGGATGAATACTCTGATACTTGAAATTCTTTCACTGGTGTGGAATTTCTTTCTAACAGTTTCAGAGACCAGCAGTATGCTATTGAGAATGTAATCTTATCAATTGGGTCATGAATTCCATAATGACCCACTCCATTATTTTCCTTAAGTCTATGTTTAAATTTATTGTGCTAAATTTAACTTTTATTGAGTATGCTAGCATTCACATACGTGCCTTAAGCACTTTTTGGGGATTATGTCATAAAATCAATTTATTTTCAGGGAGTCAAGGTTTAACATTGAACATTTATTACTAAGGTAAATTAATAAGTTTTAAATTCCTGAAAAATATCCAGTAATATCCTAGCAAAACAGATAGTGAACAGTATTTAATAAATTAACTGAACTACCTGTTATTTATTTATAACAATTAATCATGCAGTTAATGGTTTCTCTTCAGTAGTCACTGATGACGTAATAGAACTGAGTTCATAGGTGAACAAACAAGAATATGTGATTGAAGAGGTACATCAAGAACATGAAGTTAGCGACAAATGGGTAGGACATAGAGTTGGCCATGTATGCTTAGGTGAGCTCCACATGTGAGCTATAACGACTTTCATCATAGAGACCATCCCATTTTCAGCTGCTGTAATGACCTACATCACAGCAGAAATTTATCTGATGCATTAGAAAAGAAGAAAGTATAAAACAAGTCTGTTAATGCACACAAATTTCTTGAGAATTTTACATTCTGCCCAAATCTATTTGGTTTAGCAAAGGGAACCTGTCCATCAGATTGTTTGGATTTTATGCTTCTCCAGCACCCAAATTACTGTATTTGCAATCACATTGTGGTAAGTTAGTAAACTATGGCCCATACAAATAGTACAACAATGCACTCTTAATTTGTAAAAGACAGATTTCCAAAAGCCTGTTGAAACAGTTCTATTAATTTTTAAATGCCACAAGCTTTTTGGGCAGTTGGGTCAATTGTTTGCACACGTAATACTGTCTTGCTAGATTCTGAGAGGCGGTGACAGGAAACCAACAGAAAAGAATATATGTTATCTTTCAAAGGTCGATGGAATGTGGAAGAAATTATGCATTTTATAAATTTATGCTTTGTATATGTGGAATATATTAGGTATTCTGGCAGAGAAGATGATAATCCTCAAGTTATCCCTAACTTTTACCACTCTCTTTCAATCACTACCTGATTCTAGATACTGTAAAGGCTCTTAACCTGTAATGTTAACTGTACATTTCCTTCTATAGAACCTGCCTGACTTGCTGAGTTCCTCAATTAGCTCTTTTTTTTGCTCTGGATTCCAGCATCTGCAGTTGCTTCACTCACTACTTTATCTATATCTCTTTTGATTTCCACCCAGTCCATGAGCTTCCCTTTTGGTCTCGCCATCATCTTCCCACTTTCTCTGCTACTTAAATCTCATTCCTTTCCCAGATATGTTAAAAGGTCCTGAAACTTTTATTGTTTTTCTCTCCACAGATGCTGCTTGATCTACTGAGTAAATAAGGCATTTCTATTTTTTTTAGATTAGATTATGAGGACACTCAGTCCTCATTTATTGTCATTTAGAAATGCATGCATTAAAAAATGATACAATGTTCCTGCAGTATGATATCACAGAAACACAAGACAGACCAAGTCTAAAACTGACAAAAACCACATAATTATAACATGTAGTTACAACAGTGCAAAACAATACCGTAATTTGATAAGAGCAGACCATGGGCACGGTAAAAAAAAGTCTCAAAGTCCCGATAGCCCGAACATCTTACACAGATGGTAGAAGGGAGAAACTCTCCCTGCCATGAGCTTCCAGCACCGCAAACTTGCCAATGCAGCATCCTGGAAGCACCCGACCACCGTCCGACTCTAAGTCCGTCCAAAAACTTTGAGCCTTCGACCAGCCCTCCGACACCAAGCACCGAGCACCATCTCTGCCGAGCGCTTCGATCCCAGCCCCGGCCGCCAAGCAACAGGCAAAGCTGAGGATTTGGGGCCTTCCCCTCCGGAGATTTTGGATCACACAGTAGCGGCAGCAGCGAAACAGGCATTTCAGAAGTTTCACCAGATGTTCCTCTGTGCTCTCACGTCTGCCTCCATCAAATCAGAATTGTGCACAGCATCCTACTTGACAGATAACAGATATTCATCACCGGAGAGGCCGCACGCGTTGCGTCACACTGCCATCTTCTCCTCCCGCCTTTGTTTCAGATTTTCAGCATCTGAATCATTTTGCTATTCTTTGGAGATGATTCTTTTTTTAATTGAAGGTCTGTTGGCATTTAACCTTTAAGGAGCAAGAAAATAGCTTGCAATCAACTTTTGGATGCCAATTGGGGATAGACAATAAACGTTGGTACCATGATGCCCATTCCCAAGAAATGATTTAGAAAAATGTGATAATGATACTGCTGTGAAAATGCATGCCTGTTTATTACAATGCGGGTAACAAGGATCGCAGACCTAAAACTTCGACTGTTTCTCTATACAGTACACAGATGCTTTTCACATGCTGAGTTTTTCTGCAGCTCTTCTGTTTATTTTTATCCAATTTTCAACCCTGCTTCTTGTGCATCACGTTATGAATATCTTGTGCAATTTTTCTTGTACATTGATTTCCTGCTGTTTGATTAATAATGCACACCTATAAAATTGATGTGGAACCAAGTAATGTAGGGTTTTACTGATAAAACAACGCCTAGGCATTAAAACACACTACTGCTGGAGGTCATTTTGAGCACTTGAAATGTTCTGCTATCAATAGGATCACGACAGGGAAAGGTGATTGTGTTGATACCACGCCACCTCAAGATCTGACATATACAGGTAATAACCAGCATTCTAGTCAATGAGATCAAAAAATGTTCGATAGTCAAAAGTGATCAGGGACTCCTGCACTGAGTTGGAAGAATCATTCAAAACATCAGTGGTAAATAGAGATCCCCAATGCTGGAAGAAATACCTTGACTTCATTTGGTTGGCAAGTCTTAATATTATAATCATACATACAAGCATCAACGGATGTACATACACAACCCCACAAAGCAGCACAGATAACCTGCACAGCAGAATTCACAAGTTATTCCACTGTGTTAACTATCCCCTATCAAGACATGAAAGTAGCTTTACCTTTATAGTTTAAGATGCTATTAAGATCGGTGGAAAGGGTAGTCCATTTAATAGGTCTGAATGCAACAGATGGGTTAACAGCTGCTGGAGTTGAGGCTATTATTGTGTAAGCAAGGATATAGAGTGCTCTATCATATTCTTCATTGCATAATGTATTTTGTTTCTGTATGTTTGGTGAGCACTCCACCTTGCAGAACTGAAACACTTCCCTTTCCAAAGTTACTGTCTAATTTGCTAGGTTTTTCCAGCATTTTCTGTTGCTGTTTTAGATTTCTAGTGTCTTCAGTTTTAAAAAAATTTTCAGTTTTATCATATTCTTATGCTTTTGTCATTGCAGACTCAGAAAGTCACACCTACCTGGTCTTTTCTCTGTTACATCCTGAGAAAGAAGAGGAAAAGGGAAGAACACAACATCAGTGAGCTTGACATCTCTGGGCTCCAACTCGATCCTATGTATTACAATGGAGCTGACAAGGGCTGCAGAATCAAAGTGTAACTTGGAGTTATAGAAGTTAGGCTAGAGTAGACCTTTGGCAAGATACTCAGTAAAACTGAGCTTTGGGAAAGCTAATAATGCTCTAGAATTGTTTTGAGGAGATTTGTTTGAGGAGCAAGAAAGCAGCACACATGGGAGACTGATGCAGTTGACATGGATATGCTTGATCCCTTGCTCAACTGACCAGAAAGCCTGCAAAAGATGTTAAGTAGCAGAAAGGTTTCCTCCTTTTAACAGCTGTTCAAGTAGGGTTTCAGCTTCTAAGAAAGTGTATATGAAGACCAAGTCAGTGTGCATCATATGGAGCTCGGCTCAGTTTCTTAGGAACACTGCGTGTTGCCGTACAGGTTTGCAGACAATAACAACAACGTCATCTGGCTAGTTTGCTTTCAATTCCTATTCTTGGGAGAGTGCTGTTGGCCCTGTGGATCATGCAATTGCTATCTTTTGTCAAGATTACAGTACATGCACTTCCACCACTGGCATTCCCACAATGCCAATCTCATATGTGACTTTTGTCAGGTATATCAGACTGCTGCTGCTCATACCAAGACAATGCAGTCCCCACACAGGGCTTCTAAGGAGTGAGCTTCTTAGAGTTGACTCGCCTGACTATCTACTGATTAACCCACTGAAAACAAGAAGCTTCAGTATCTTGGCTGTAGGCATTGGAGGAACATTGCATGTTTATGGACCCTATTAAAATTGTTAAATTTGTTTCAGTTGACTTCTGTTGTTGTGTTTCTGAAATCTTTTGCATTATGGATTTTATGCTTCTGGCTTTTATGAAATGTGCGGCAGGGATGAAGAGGATTGACTTGAAAAATGGAACACAATATAGGTAATTAAGCTCTTGCGTCACTGAGTGTATACTACTGCCTTTATTTTGCATTTGTATGCCCTTGCCAGTATCACAGAGCGGAACTTGTGATCAGCATAACATAATCAGCATAACATTCCAAATTATGCCTCTTCAATATCTATGGAATGCAGGTGCTGAAGTAAAGTTCACTTTTACAAAGAGTAGGGGAATAACTTTATTGTTACAAATGATTGTAGGTAAGAGATTAACTTTATTTATTGTGAATACATTTTTGAGTTTCTCATTTGTTCCCACCTCAACACTTTTGACATTGTAAGTATTCACTATGCATAAGCAAAATAGAATTTTGATGTTTGTGACATTAAACAATATTACTAATTGTATCTTCAGATGATTGGATCAACAATGTGCAGTGCTTGAAGGGCAGGAAGTGGCGTGCATAAATGACCATGGGTCAATCATGTGAGACAAACTGTCACATTGCAGGCAACAATGGTGCCAACATTTCTCTTTGCCAAGTGAATAGTGACTAATTGCAAACTCAGTGCTTCTGTAGCAATAAGTTGTGACCTGTGCTAATCGATTAGCACACCCTTGGGTAAGAAAGTTAATAATTTTATAAAGAATAAACAATATAGAAAGTCATTGGGTATCACAGCTGTAATGGAATTGATTATTACTATTGCACTGGGAGTTTTGATTTCTTAGAGTCAGACTAATAAGGATGATTTGATATATGTGGGGGAAATGAGATTAAGTTACTAAATACTGATAGCCATAGATGTAATTTGCTGTAACATATTTCAAATCAAGAATATTATTGTTTGTATCCATTAGTTTTCATTATTAGGGCCTACAGACCACATAGTATCTACAGTACTGTGCAAAAGTCTTAGGCATGCTTTATATTGTGGACTGAGAGTAGGGAGTGGGCAGGGAGAGGGGAATCATTGTTGAGAAAAGGAGAAGGGAGAGGGCAGGGAGCGGGAAGCACCAGAGAAATATTCTGTAATGATCAATAAACCAACTGTTTGGAATCAAATGGACTTGCCTAGTGTCTCAGAGCTGGGTGTCTCTGCACCAGCACCACCCCATGTCCCTGGCAATCCTTCTCTGCCACCTCTCCCACACCCCTCCTGTGCTGCTCCACCCTCAACATTCCCAACATCCTTTGCTCCAACCATATTTACAGACTCCATCTCCACTCCACATTGTCAAATACAGTACTGTGCAATAGTCTTCGGCATACTTGCTGTATATACTGGATGTGCCAAAGACTTTTGCACAGTTTTTGCACTTGCTGAGCATATTATGGGGGTATTGAGCATTGCAAGGACCTAATGAAACAAATTGACAAGCATTGTTTGACAAGAAAGCAGTGCAATGCTCAGCTTATTAAGCCAGGTTCCTGATGAGCACATACAAAATGCTGGAGGAGCTCAGCAGGTTAGGCAGCATTTATGGAATGGAATAAACAGTTAATGTTTCAGGCTGAGATCCTTCATCTGTAATGTGTGTGTGTGTTACTCTGGATATCTAGCATGTGCAGGATCTCTTGTGTTTAAGGTTCCTGATGATATCATTTATAAGTTTATTTCTCATCAGGAATGGGTGACCCCTGGAAAGCAAACAGTTATCTAACTTAAAGAGATTAGTCATTTAGAGGAACAAAAAGATAATAACAAATGGTTGTTTTGTAGAGAATACACTACCTTAAGACAATCTTCCTAGCACACAAGTTAGGGATCCACTCTTGAATGTACTACAGGGCATACCAGGTGACTGCAGGAAATGGAATCTTGAAACTCAGATTGCACCCCCCATGAGGCTCATTGACTTATATGACCCTGATTTCTCAGATCAATAGCAAAAGCTGGAAGAAGTGTGGAAGGACATTTATCTCCTTAAAGTGAACACTCTAGTGTACTGATGAAGTATGGTCAATACCTTAGACATCCTGATATAAAGGAATCATGAGAGCTCCTGAAAAAGTTGACATTTACCATGAAAAGCTTTGTGATCTTACACCAGAAACACTCCAGATTCTACACCAGAACCTCCCTTTCAGTTTGTGTAGATGAGTGGACAAGGTGCCACGTACATGCAGTTAATCACTCCTTAAAGCTTGTAAAACCAGCAGTTTTCCCAAATCCAAGATGGCACTGATGAAACACAGCCACGTGTTGCAGGCAGCTTACAGAGCTTCTTGTTATACTTCTGAGCTACTTTCACCGCAATCTGCAGCCTGTAATTTCCCTTTAGGTAACATACTTTTGAACTGTCTCAACGAACTAGCGATTTCACGATCTTCTGAAGGATTCAGTGGACTTACTCTCAAGCATGCAGGTACCGCACTCTTAAGAGGATGACAGTACATTGCCACAGCCAAATGAGAGGGAAGCAGGGAGGACTCCAAGCCAGATGAAATTACTGGGGCATGAAACTTCCCCTATCCAGCATCTGGTTAGCAAATGTACAGTCGCTGGAGGACAAGATTGAGGACCTAAAGCGAAGATTGCTGTCTCAGAGGAAAATGAGGAATTGCATTCTGTGTTTCATGGAGACATAGCTCACTCCGGACATACTGGATACATTGATAAGACCTGAGGGCTTCTCGATACATCGAATGGACTAGTCTGCTGATTCGGAGAAGGCAGAAGGTGGGGGTATGTGTTTTGTGGTGCTCAGATACAGCCGTCGTCTCATTCTTGTTCCCCCAACCTGCGACATCCAATGATTGAGTGCCGATCATTCTATTTACAAGAAAGTTTTGCTTCATGATCCTGACTGCAGATTACATGCCACCAAAGGCCGAGGTTAAGCAGAGACTCAACATGCACTGAGTGCTGCCATCAGCCAACAATAAAACAGCCTACTCCGATGCTTTTCAAATAATTGTTGGGGACTTCAATCAGGCTTGTTTGAAGAGATCCCTGCCCAATTATTATCATCATATCACAGCACTAGGGGTCCCAACACACTTGATCACTGCTATACTACAACTAGGAATGCCTCCCATTCCATGCCTAGTCCACATTTTGGGAAATCTGATCACTTGGCTGTCCAATCTGCACACAGGCAGAGGCTAAAGAGCAAGGCTCCAGAGGTAAGGACAACAAAGAAGTAGTCATGGGAAGCAGAGGAGCTACCACAGGATGGCTTCTAGCTAATGGAAACAAAGATGAAATATGAAGGTAAGCTAGCTGATAAAATAAAAGAGGATACTGAAAGTCTATTCAAATGTATACAGTAAAAGAGAGATGAGAATGGCTATCGTTCTACTGGCAAAATATTAATGGGGGGACAAAAAAAATGGCAGACAAACTTAATAAATATTTTGCATCTGACTTTACTGTGGAAGACACTAACAGTGTACCAGGAATTCAATAGTGTTAGGGGTCAGAAGTAGTGCAGTTGCTATTACTAAGGAGAAGGTGCTTGGAAAGCTGAAGAGTCTGAAGGTAGATAAGTCACCTGGACAGATAGACTACACCCCAGGATTCCGAAGCAGGTAACTGAAGTGATTGTGCCGGCATTAGAAATGATCTTTCAAGAATCACTAGATTCTGACATGGTTCCAGAGAACTGGAAAATTGCAAATATCACTCTACTCTTTATGAAGGGAGGGAGGCAGAAGAAAGGAAATTAGAGGCTAGTTATCCTGACTTCAGAGGTCAGAAAGTTGTTGGTCCATTATTAAAAATGATAAAGTAGGCCAACATCGGATTGGTTTCCTTAAGGGAAAATCTTGCCTGATAAATCTGTTGCAATTCTTTGAGGAAATAATAGGCAGGATAGACAAAGGAAAGAGTGGATGTTGTTTACTTGGAGTTTCAGAAAGCTTTTCACAAAAGGCCACACATGAGATTGCTTAAAATGATAAGAGCCCATGCTATTACAGGAAAGATACTAGAATATCTAGTATCTCTACCCTACATTCCTCCTTAGAACACCTGTAGAATAAAGACGCATATGTAAGGCTCCTTTTCATTGACGACAGCTCTGCCTTTAATACCATTATTCCAAATAAACTGATTCCTAAGCTCCTGAACCTGGGCCTTAGCACTCAGATCTGCAGCTGGATCTTCAACTTCCTCCAAATATCCGGACCTGCCTCTCGGTTTTTTTGCACTACCTTACTTTCCCTTTTCTATTTTCTATTTATGATTTATAATTTAAATTTTTAATAGTTACTATAGATTTGTACTCCAGGGAGCGCGAAGCGCAGAATCAAATATCACTGTGATGATTGTACGCTCCAGTATCAATTGTTTGGCGACAATAAAGTATAAAGTAAAATAAAGAATAGATGGAAGATTGGCTGACTAACAGGAGATATAGATTGGGAATAAAGGTTGACTTTTCTGGTTGGATGCCAGGGACTAGTAGTGTTCTGCAGGGATCGGTATTGGGACCGCTTCTTTTCACATTAAACGTCAATAATTTGGATGATGGAATTAATGGCTTTGTGGCCGAGTTTGTGGATGTTACAAAGATAGGTGGAGAGGCAGGTAGTGTTGAGGAAGCAGGGAGTCTGCAGAAGGACTTGGATAGATTGGGAGAATGGACAAATGGCAGAATGAAATACAAAGTAGGGAAGGTGAAGGTCATGCACTTTGGTAGAAAGAATAAAGACGTAGACTATTTTCTAAATGGAGAGAAAATTTACAAATCAGAGGTGCAAAAGGTCTTGTGAGTTCTTGTGCATGATACCCTAAAGATTAACTTGCAGGTTGAGTTGGTGGTAAGGAAGGCAAGTGCAATGTTAGCATTCATTTCAAAAGGTCTAGAATACAAGAGCAGGGATGTGATGCTGAGGCTTTATAAGGCACTGGTGAAGCCTCACCTTGAGTATTGTGAACAGTTTTGGGGTCCTTATCGAAGAAAAGATGTGCTGGCATTGGAGAAGGTTCAGAGGAGGTTCACAAGGATGATTCCAGGAATGAAAGGGTTATCATATGAGGAACGTTTGATGGCTCTGGGCCTGTACTCGCTGGAGTTTAGAAGGACTGGGTGGGAGGGGATTCCATTTTGAGAGGACTAGAATACAAAACCAAGGATGTAATACTGAGGCTTCATAAGGAATTGGTCAGACCACACCTAGAGTATTTTTGCTAGTTTTGGGCCTCTTACCTATCAAGAAAAGTTACGCTGGCAATGGAGAGAGTTCAGAGGAGGTTCACAAGCTGATTCAGGGAATGAAAAGGTTAATATATGAGGAGTGTTTGAAGTCTCTGGGCCTGTACTCACTGGACTTTAGAAGAGTAAGGGAGGGATCTCATTGAAACTGATATAATATTCAAGGGCCTAGATAGAGTGGTCGTGGAAAGGATATTTTCTATAGTAGTGATTCTGGGATCAGAGCACACAGGCTCAGAATAGAGAGATACTCATTTAGAACAGAGGTAAGGAGAAATTTCTTTGGCAGGAGGATAATGAATCTGTGGAATTCATTGCTGCAGATGGTTGTGGAGGCCAAATCACTGAGTATATTTAATGCAAAGATTGATAGGTTCTTGATTAGTCAGGCATCAAAGCTTACGGGGAGAAGGCAGGAGAATGGAATGGAGAGGGTATTTTATATCTAGGGGATTGCTCTGCTGCCGGAAATGGGAGACTGCCTTTTGATCATTGGTAAGATCGCTCTGCTCCAGAGAGGAGAGGCTGCTTTTTGATCGCTGGTGAAATTACTCTGCTCCGGAGAGGGGAGACTGCCTTTGCATCCTTGGTGAGATCGCTCTGCTACCAGAGAGGGGACACTGCCTTTTAATCACTGGTGGGATCGCTCGCTGCTGGAGAGAGAAGACTGCCTTTTGATTGCTGGTGGGATCGCCCTGCTACCAGAGCGGGGACACTGCCTTTTGATCGCTGGTGGGATCGCTCGCTGCTGGAGAGGGAAGACTGCCTTTTGATTGCTGGTGGGATCGCCCTGCTACCAGAGCGGGGACACTGCCTTTTGATCGCTGAGGAATCGCTCGCTGCTGGAGAGGGAAAGGCCTGCCACTGTGCTTGGAGGATGTCGCCCAGATTTTCTGCGTTTTGGATATGGACTTGTAAATAGACTTTTTTTGAGACCTTCCTTCACCATCAACTCTGCTCTCAAACGTATCTCTTCCATTCCATGCACATCTGCTCTCACCCCATCCTCCCGCCACCCCACTAGGAATAGGGTTCCCCTTGTCCTCACCTACCACCCCACCAGCCTCCGGTCCAACATATAATTCTCCGTAACTTCCCCCATCTCCAACGGGATCCCACCACCAAGCACATCTTTCCCTCCCCCGCCTTTCTGTTTTCCGCAGGGATCACTCCCTACGCGACTCCCTTGTCCGTTCGTTTCCTCCCCCCAACCCTTCCCACCGATCTTCCTCCTGGCACTTATTCTTGTAAGCGGAACAAGTGCTACACATGCCCTTACACTTCCTCCCTCACTACCATTCAGGGCCCCAGACAGTCCTTCCAGGTGAGGCGACACTTCACCTGTCAGTCGGCTGGGGTGATATACTGCGTCTGGTGCTCCCGATGCGGCCTTCTATATATTGGCAAAACCCGACACAGGCTGGGAGATCGTTTCGCTGAACACTTGTGCTCTGTCCGCCAGAGAAAGCAGGATCTCCCAGTGGCCACACATTTTAATTCCACATCCCATTCCCATTCTGACATGTCTATCCACGGCCTCCTCTACTGTAAAGATGAAGCCACACTCAGGTTGGAGGAACAACACCTGATGGCATGAACATTGACTTCTCTAACTTCCGTTAATGCCCTTCCTCCCCTTCACACCCCATCCCTTATATATATTTATTTATTTATTTATTTATTTATTTTTCCTCTCTCTTTTTTCTCCCTCTGTCCCTCTCACTATACTCCTTGCCCATCCTCTGGGCTCCCCTTCCTCTTTCTTTCTCCCTCGGCCTCCCGTCCCATGATCCTCCCTTCTCCAGCCTCGTATCCCTTTTGCCAATCAACTTTCCAGCTCTTAGCTCCATCCCTCCCCCTCCTGTCTTCTCCTATCATCTGGGATCTCCCCCTTCCCCTCCCACTTTCAAATCTCTTACTATCTCTTCTTTCAGTTAGCCCTGATGAAGGGTCTCGGCCTGAAACGTCGACTGTACCTCTTCCTATAGATGCTGCCTGGCCTGCTGCATTCACCAGCATTTTTTGTGTGTGTTGCTTGAATTTCCAGCATGTGCAGATTTCCTTGTGTTTGCGTTTTTTTTCAGTATTATAGCTTTTTACCTTCTGTGTTTTTTGTCCGATCTTTCTTGGAATTTTGTGTGGGGGGGGTGAGGGATTTGGGGGCTTTGAGGTGCCTGTTCCAATTTTGATTTTTTTTTTGTGTGGTGAGAAGGTATTTATAGGTTGATGATTGTGCTGTTACTGTTTCTTGGCTTTGTGGCTATCTGAAAAAGAAGAATTTCAGAGTTGTATACTTTGATAATAAATGAACCTTTGATACATCAGCCTTGACAGAATAGCAGAGCAGACTCAATAGGCTGAATGGCCTAATTTGCTCCTATGCCTTATGGTCTTTTGGAAACTCGAAATGTACTGAAGTAATTTAACATTGCTCTATAGCTGGAACTAATTTTTAGTTCATTTACTGACAAACATGCCTCTTACCCATTAACATGTTGAATACGGTAAAAAAAATCCTTACCTAACCAGTGTGCTGATTCAAACCGTTCAAAGTATTAATTAGGAGTATGTATGCAATCTTTGGCAATGTTTTGATGGAAATACTTTTCAAAAATAATTTTTTGTTCTGTATTATTTATTCCAGTAATATTTTGAATTTTCTGAAGAAATAGTTGTTCAGGTTACAATAACCTCTGCCAACAGATGATTATCACATTTCTTAATGCATTTTGGAAATGGCTTTCACACGTTCCTGGAACTATGTTTTTAAATTTTACATAAAACTAACAAAAATGTAATTTCTCTTGGTACGCAATAAACTGCAGTGGAAGAATGTAGGAACAAATTGAAAGATGATCATTCTTTTTGCAACATTGAAAAATACCATTTCATTTCAAAGGACTGATTAAAAGGGAGGGTTTTGTCTTTGAGGTACAACAGGAAACTTTGTATGAGTACGCAAGTAAATTGTGAACTGCAAATGAAAGACTGAATAATATCATGCTATCTCAATAGTACATCATGATTAAGTCTTTCAAAATTGTGTCAAGAAATTTTAACAAGAAATGTACTAGTCTGTAATCATTATGAATTGAACTCTGTTTTATTTCTTTCTATAGTTCAGACATAGGAGGAAATAATTATCATAATCTAATATTAAAATTTGGATAAAAATATAAGGCTCAGACTTTATGTAATCTGTAAATTTCCTCTGATATAAATACATGCTTTTTCATTTTTTTAAATTAAATATTTTTTGCATACATGGAATCCGTATTCTTCTAGTGCATCTCTCTTCATGATAACTGAACTGTCCAGGTGAAGAGCACTGCATCAGTCCCAGGTCCTGTGATGAGTTACCTGACCTCAGCAGAGGCATTAATAGAGGTAAACAAAATATAAAGGCGAAACCAGCCCAGATTTTAGAAAACTTGATTGATTTTCTTGATTCTTTTGTACTTCTTTGTTATACTTTGAAAGTCTGCAAGAAAATTATTCACAGGGTGGTATTTGGTGACATATATGTAGTTTGATTATGAATTTGTATTGAACTTTGAAATAGTAACAGCTTCCAAAACAATTTAGATATGTGAATACGGAATGAAGTTATTTGGTCAACTGTACCAGCACATCTGAAGAATCTGCTGATCTTTCACGGAAAACCTGCAGAAATAGATTAAACCCAAAAAGCTACAAATATAAATGAATTAGTGCTATTGGGAACGGAAGGGATCAAAATTTGGAAAATAAAGATTATAACAAATTATTGAAATAGTTAAATCAAAATTAAACATGGATGCCACTGTGTACATACAGTAGATTCTGGTTAGTTGGGACACATCAGGACCAGTACATTTTGGCCCAATTAAGTGACTACCTCCAAATAGCTTGTGCCATCTTGACTTCTGGTCAAGATGGTGCCAGCAAACAGTGATTCCTTGGGTGACATCTTCCAGATAATCAATCCTTTCAGTTTTTCTATGTCTTCTACTTATTATTTTTATTTTAATTTTGTTTTTGAAGCTGTTGGAGCCTGGGACTTACAGTCTGTAGTTCAATCAAGTGAGCTAGTGCTCTGCTGTTCCTGAGAAAACTCCAGGAGAGAAATGCAAGCATGATCTACCACAAGGAAAAACTTGGAGATAAGACGAGGCGCCATGATTGACTACAGCTCTCACCGATTAGAGCGCTGAGGAAGTTTGAAGCATCAAGGCAAATACGGAGGAGAGCGAGCAGTTATCAGAGAGTCTGCTGGTTCATGTTGCTTTGGAGAGGCTGCTGGTTCAATTTGCTGCCGTCAGAGAGGCCGCTGGTTTAATTCACTACTGTCGGAGGGACCATTGGTTTGAGTTGCTGCTGATGGAGAGGCTGCTGGTTCAAGTCGCTTTTCCTTGCTGAGGCTGCTGGTTCGAGTCGCTTTCCTTGGTGAGGCTGCTGGTTCGAGTCGCTTTCCTTGGTGAGGCTGCTGATTCGAGTGACTGCTGTCGCAGGGGCCACTGGTTCAAGTCGCTTTCCTTGGTGAGGCTGCTGGTTCAAGTCACTTTCCTTGGTGAGGCTACTGATTCGAGTCGCTTTCCTTGGTGAGGCTGCTGGTTGGAATCACTTTCCTTGGTGGGGCTGCTGGTTCAAGTCACTTTCCTTGGTGAGGCTGCTGGTTCGAGTCACTGCTGTTGCAGGGGCCGCTGGTTCAAGTCGCTTTCCTTGGTGAGGCTGCTGCTTGGAGTAACTTTCCTTGGTGAGGCTGCTGGTTCAAGTCGCTTTCCTTGGTGAGGCTGCTGGTTCGAATCACTTTCCTTGGTGAGGCTGCTGGTTGGAGTCACTTTCCTTGGTGAGGCTGCTGGTTCGAGTGACAGCTGTCCGAGGGGCCACTGGTTCAGGTCGCTTTCCTTGGTGAGGCTGCTGGTTCGAGTCACTTTCCTTGGTGAGGCTGCTGGTTGGTGTCACTTTCCTTGGTGAGGCTGCTAGTTCGAGTCGCTTTCCTTGGTGAGGCTGCTAGTTCGAGTCACTTTCCTTGGTGAGGCTGCTGGTTCGAGTCACTGCTGTTGCAGGGGCCACTGGTTCAAGTCGCTGCCATCAGAGGGGCCACTGACTTGAGTCACTGCCATCAGTGAGGCTACTGGTTCGAGTCACTGCCCACAAAGGGGACACTAGGTCCTGATGCTCTCGGAGATGTTATTGAAATTCTGAGATTTATGGATTGGACTGTGTTCATATTGTCATCTTTCAGTTCTATGTTTTTTATTTGTGTTCTCGCCCATTCTTTCTTGTTGTTGATTGGTGGGCTGGGGGTTTGGATGATCTGTTAGTTTTTGTGCGAGGGAGGCTTGTGGTTTGCGAGTTTTTGTTTCGTTTTCTTTTTGTGCTGGGTGGTTTGATGTTTATCTTTCAATTACTGATATGGTTTTCTGTATTCTCTGGCTATTTGGAGAAGAGTCAAATTTCAGAATTGTATTCTGCATACATACTTTGATATTAGCAATCACCCTTTGAACCTTTGAAGTTTCCTCGAAATAGTTAAAAGGTATAACTGTTTAACTGAGTAACAAATTGTATTTAAATGAAATGCAGAACGAATTAGACCACTATCAATGCTACTACAGTACTATAAAACTGTGTATTAGTTCTTAATAGTTAACGACAGAGGAATTCATCCAGAGTATGCATTCTTTTGATTAACTGTAATTGATCAAAATCAGTGCAGACACCGAGTGCAGATAATGCACTGCCTTCATACAATGCTATCATTGATTGCATCCTCCAAATATTCATTTTCATTGTAACATTCAAGATGATTGTTGATACCTTCAAATTCTTTGTCATCTTCAAGCCTGAATGCTTGAAACCACAGTGAGTAAAACAGTTCTGTATCGTCCTATTTCTTATTTCTTAACAACTGTCAAAGACAAAAATCACTGTTTTTTGAACACAAGTGCACACAACTGACGCTATTTAAAAAAACTGTTCACTCTGAGCACAGTGTAGTGTTTGGCACACATGTCTGATGTTAGTTAGAAACTGTTTGGCAACAGCCTCCTGCCCCAGTTAAGCAGCATTCGATCCCAAATAAATGAAAGGAATCCAGGCTATTTTCTCAATTAATTTTTCTTCTTTAAGAGTTGTCCCAAATTAGCAGCTGCCCTCATCAGTGGATCAGAGGTGGAGAGGGCCAGCGATTTAAAATTCCTTGACGTTATCATTTCCAGCATGGGTCCAGCATTAAGTTGCTATTTAAAAAGAAGACATGACAGAACCTCTACTTTTTTAGAGGTTTATGAAGATTCAGCACCATCTAAAACTGTCAAACTTCTATAGGTGTGTGGTGTAGAATATACTGACTAGTTGCATCATGGGCTCTTATGGAAATACCAATGCCTTTGAATGGAAATGGTTACAAAAAGTAGTGGATACAGCATAGCTCATCACGGATAAAGCCCTTTCCACCATTAAGCATAT
This sequence comes from Mobula hypostoma, assembly GCF_963921235.1. Classification (NCBI taxonomy): domain Eukaryota; kingdom Metazoa; phylum Chordata; class Chondrichthyes; order Myliobatiformes; family Myliobatidae; genus Mobula; species Mobula hypostoma. The sequence continues at coordinate 43,938,597 of NC_086099.1, read as the reverse complement.
CTACATGGAGCAATGTTGAGGGAAACAGCATCCATCAGCAATGACACCCACTATACAGGCCCTGCCCTCCTCTTGTTGTTGACATTAGGAAGGAGGTATAAGAGCCATAGGACACACACCACCAGGTTCAGGGACAATTACTACCCCTCAGCCATCAGGTTCTTGAACCAGAGGGGATAATGACACTCACCCCAACATTGAACACACACAGACTCTTCTTCCAGGTCTCTTCATCTCATGTTCTCAAAATTTATTGCTTATTTGTTTATTTCTTATTAATAATTATTATTATTATTTTGTTTTTTTTCTTTTTGTATTTGCACAGTTTCTTGTTTTTTGACATTGTTTTGACATTTTTTTCGGGACTTTGTTTTTGTATTTCTGTCAAGTGCTGTTTTAATTGATTCTATTGTGTTTCTTTGTATTTACTGTGAATGCCCACAAGAAAATGAATCTTAGGGTAGTATCTGCTGATATATGTACTTTGATAATAAATTTACTTTGAACTTTGAAGCTTTTTTGAACAATCTCTCCATACCCATTAGATCATCCCGAGTACCTTCTATAAACAGTCTCCAAAGATAGTATAACTTCTCTAAAATTAAGAGACCAGTACTCTAGATGTGATCTCACAAGTGTCTTCTACAGTTTGCAATGACTTCTCACTTTCATACTGCAACCCCTTAAAATATGAGCCCATCATGTCCCCGTTTAATTAGAATTTGACTTTCCAATGTCTGTGATTAACTCATTAATAAACAAATCCAAACATTCTTCGAATAATAACTTGCCAGTTTGTCTACTATCTAAGCAACATACATCAAAGTTGCTGGTGAACGCAGCAGGCCAAGCAGCATCTATAGGAAGAGGCGACGTCGACTGCGCCTCTTCCTATAGATGCTGCTTGGCCTGCTGCGTTCACCAGCAACTTTGATGTATGTTGCTTGAATTTCCAGTATCTGCAGAATTCCTGTTGTTTGCGTTTTGTCTAATATCTATCCTCTTTTTGCCTCTGACTCTTTTTGAATAAAGATATAATTTGCAGTTTTCCTGTCCTTCACTATCTATCCCAAACCTATGGATATTTGAAGGATTCCAACATGTCCACATTCACTGGAGCCACATTTCTTAAGATTCAAATCATGAGATCTAGGGGCACCAGTTCTCAGTTTGTTAATCATTACTGCACTCAGGAGTCATTGACAATCTCTCATGGAGGAGACCAGACTTTATGGTTCTCTATCAACCCAGAGGAGCAGGCAGACCAACCAATCAGCCTTTAGCCCATTACTTTGTCTAGTCAAAATGTAATTCCGTTACTGTTTTTTATTATTAATGGAAATTTCATAATATCTACTATACAGACAGAAACAAAATACACATTTAACTCCTTTTCCAATTATCTGAACTACATAACTATTTCTCCAGCTTCATTCTCTCAGGGGCATGTGCTATCATTGTATTCCCTGTAATGTAGATGAAAAGCTTTAATTGTCAGTTTTTACATTTGTTAGTCTGCTTTGCAGCTTATTTTCTCAGTGCAGGAAGAAATAAACTTAATGTAGCCTGAATATTTAATCTTAAATGGAAATGCATTGTTGTCTGTGAATACTGTAGAATACATAAATTTCTACATTTATGGGTGCTAAACATGCAGTGATGTAGGAAATGTCCTAGTTATCATCTCACCCATTTTCTGCCTTTATCTAATACACTGTCATCTCCAGTTACCTTTGGAAGACTTTAATTTTATTTTCCTGACTGAAAACAGCAGAACTTGGTTTAATCCTTAGTGTCAAGACTATTGTTTATTATAATGGCTCTTCATATCTGGCTACTTTCCCAGGAAGTCAGCTGAACAACATCAGATTTCTTGCACAGTCATCAGAATATTTCATACACATTTGCGTGTATGAATCAGACACCTGGTGTAACCTTGAGATTTTCTACTGCAAAACCTCAGATTGCACCAATACGTATTTTTTTAAATGAGTTATTAAAGCCTTAAGGGATGAAAATCTCTGAAAGATAAATACAATGCAGAGTGCAAATAGTTGTAAAGAGCACATATGTGCTGGCTTTATAGCCAACACACCAGCTTAATGCATAAACAATTCTATATACTCTTACACTAAAAACATAAAGTTGCAATGCCTAATAACAAACAGAAGCCATTATATCTTGTTGGCTATACACTTTGGAGTTCTCATATCTAATAGTTTCTTGAAGTAATAATTTTAAAATGTGTTTCCATAACCATTTTATCTGGTTTGTCTCTTTAAATTCTTGCTATCATTTACACCCTGCAGTGACATATTCTTCCAACACAAGGACTAAACTTGCAGGAGATCATTGTCACTGGATGGCTGCTGAAATGCAGCAACATCCTGGTTGGGATCAAATAAATGCTCATTTATTGCCATATGCACAAGTATGGAGAGGTACAAGTACAGTGAAAAACTTGTTTGCACTAGCATCTCAGACATGTAGGTACAGACAACACAGAGAATATAAATGTTGCATAAATTCTTATTAATATACAGTACAAATTGCATCAAGCTTTATTTCCATTCAGCCTCTCACTTGGGAAGAAATCTAGTCTCAATAATATTAGTTAAATTATTTGCATGGCTTTTTCAGAAATGTTAGAACACAGTTTTAAAAGGCATCATATGATTTGTTCAAATTGTGCAGTATGTTTTCAAATCAGTCTAATATTTCATTTTGGGGTTAAGTAGTGCAAGGCTTAATAAAGTGACAGTGTCCCACCATTGGTTTTGATTTCAAAGGTTTATAAAATCACAGTCCAAATCAGGGTCACAGTTTTCTCACAAATAGCAACCAGATGTATTTCATCCATTTCCAGTAACTTGGTTTTCATCTGGCATTGTATGTTCAAAGTTCTCTTGTCTCAAGAGAGCTGGTGGTAGAAAGCTACCAGCAGGATTTACAAGGATGAAGACTAAACTGCTTGCAGAGTGGGGGATGGTGGAAAGCACGTGGCCAGTCATGCTGAGCTTGTTCCTAAATTTTTCTTAAAAATTAATTGTGTTTACTTTCCCATCTTTGTCTATCTGTCAGTTAAAATTAGAAGCTGTAAATACCCAAACTGAATTGGGGAATTATTGGAAAACATAATTACACACAATACTTAGAAAATATTGTTGATCTCACTACCACACAAAGTGATTAAGGCAAATAGATACAAAAAGAAATCAGATAAAAAGACTAAAAAGATAATCAAAAAGACATTGAAAGACTGAAATCAAGTGAATTATATGGGGGATCTGATGGAGTATAAACATCAGCACAGAATATTTGTGCTGCATGATCTGCTTCTGGGCTGTAATTCTCATTTCTCCTGTTTAAGCATTGACCTGACTTAAGGGCTAGAGAGAGAGAGAGAGAATAATTTTTGTTTTATTTCCTTCAATATTGCTCAACAGTTATCTAAGTAGAAAATTTAATAGTCCACTGTGATAATTTTGGACAATTTATACAGTATTTGGTTTGATGCTTCACACACTCCAAGCATTGGATAAAATATCATATACTGCGCTTTGTCATAGGTTTGTAAAATATGCCCTTTGTCCTCCTATTTAACCAGTAGTATTTGATTCAAATCAGGAACACATCATAGTAGGCAGCTGTCAATACCAGGGAATCATGGGTTTGAGCCTCTGGTGGACTCTGTCCTCTCCAGGACGCAATCCTGGGTTGGAAGATTTCAAGAACTGGCTGTTGCCCATGCAGCAGGTTCCCCCTCTCCACATCACTGATGTAGTATAAGCGAAGGGCAGCTTGGCACCAGTGTCGTGGCAGAGGTTGCCAGAGTGAAGTTGTAAACAATATCAAGCTGCCTTAGGGACCCTGACACCGGATTTCTTCCTTGGGGTTTACTCCCAAAGCCTTTCCCGTATGAGTGTATATGTTGACATACCAAATCTCTTCAAACACTTAATGAAGTATAGTCACTATCTTGCCTTCTTTATAACTGGATCGATATGTTGGGACCAGATTAGGTCCTCAGAGATCTTGACACCCAGGAACTTGAAACTGCTCACTCTCTCCACTTCTGATCCCTCTATGAGGATTGGTATGTGTTCCTTCGTCTTACCCTTGCTGAAGTCCACAATCAGCTCTTTCGTCTTACTGACGTTGAATGCCAGGTTGTTGCTGCGGCACCACTCCACTAGTTGGCATATCTCACTCCTGTACGAACTCTCATCTGCATCTGAAATGCTACCAACAATGGTTGTATCATCAGTAAATTTATTGATGGTATTTGAGCCATGCCTAGCTGCACAGTCATGGGTATAGCGAGAGAGTAGAGCAGAGTAGAGTAGAGTGAAGTAGAGATTAAAGTAATACAATTTCTTTAACAGCATCTATCTAAGTCACTAACCTTCTTTCCTGGAACATGGACTAAAGTAAGCAGAGAGCAATGTCGTTGCTGTGCTTCAATCAAGACTTGACCAGACTGAAACAAAAGAAAGAGAGTTAAATGGAATTACAACAAAATCCTAATTAGATGGAACATGTACATTGTCACATACATGGTTGCTATCTTCTTTCAGCTGCCTGCCTACAAGGACGCCCAGACTCTGGAGCAGGGTCTGTGGTTGTGACAGGCACAACTTCCAAGACGTCAGAAGCCAGTCCCCACTGGGATTCCAGATGAGAGACTTGTCCAGATTGTGTCGGGCTGGAACCCAGGAACATTCCAGCGGTCTATACCCCTCCTAATCAGCGAGGTACTGGACACTGCCCCAGCAAGGTGCCAGGTTGCACTGCGCAGAATAGACTAGCGGTCCATCTATCAAGTGGAGAGGAAGGGGAGGAGTTTGACTGGAGCGAGGGGGGAGGAAGCAACCAGCTTGAGCTGGGAAACATGGAACACTGGCACATCTTCATGGATGATGGTCAACACAGCCAATACGAGGCTCTGTTGATAGCCTTTTCCATTGTGAATGGTCCCTTATAGTGTGGAGCCTTGTGGCTCTCCATTGTCAATGAAAGACCTGAAGACACCAGCCAGACTTTTTCCCCTGGCTTGAGAGGCCTCACCTGTCAGCAGAGCCGATCAGCTTGCCGGGCATATTATGGGTATGCAGCAGAGAAGCCCTGGCCCATCTCCAGGTGCACTTCTAGAGTTGGACCAACTAATCAGCAGCGGGGTCTTCCATGTCAATCTTTTGGTCAGGAAGAGTGGCGGCTGGAATCGTTTCTGGCACTCAAAGACGGACATGCCAGTAGAGGACATCTGGAGATTGTGGGCAATCTCTGCCCAAACCAATTGGGAAATCCAGTTGTGGATTTGGAAGAGTCAAGGCAGGGTTGTCTCCAGCTCCTTACTCACTCTCTCAGTCTGGCTGTTGATTTGGGGTTGTAATTTGATGAGAGGTTGGGTGTGGCTCCCAGTAGAGAACAGAAAGCTTTCCTAAAACAGGACATGAACTGTGATCCTCGATCAGCCACAATGTCCTGAAGAAAGCCATGCAGCCTGAACATATGCTGAATCATGTGGGTGGCAGTTTCATGAGCCCTAACAGGAGCTTGGAGAGAGCAGTGAAGTGGGTTGCTTTAGAGAACCTGTCCTCAACTATCAAAATGGTTGTGCTCCCATCTGACGGGGGCAGACCAGTGATGAAATCCACCGAGAGCTGAGACCAGGCTCAGTGAGTTCCAGGCAATGGGAAGAGTAGACCAGCAGGGTGCTGATGTGATGCCTTGTTCTGGGCACAAGAAAGCACGAAACTCAAAGAGAGACAGGAAGTGCCACAAATCATTCAGATTACAGATGCAGAAGGGACTTTGGAAGTAACTGACATCTATGTCTCTTCAACCAAAACTGGAGAGGAAAGGATCTCCCAGATCTCCAGGGTATTTCAGAAGTTGCAGTCTCGTTCCTTAAGGTTGCTATAGCTGGGGGTGGTAATGGGGACAAACTCCCACTACCTATTAAATTCTCCCAACGGCATGTGCCTCAATTAACCTCAGACATCCAAATCCAGCTCCTGGCCTTCACATGTGGCTTAGCTACTAAGTCCGGCAGAACCATTTCTACTGACAGGAGAAGGGGCAAAGGTGAGTTACTGGCACCTTAAAATCAGTCGCTTCAGGCAGATGGGGCTCATCAGCCATGGTCGGCAGCTCATCTAGGAGAAGGAAAACTCTGATCTCAAACCTCAGCTGTCTTGCAGCTATACCCACTCATAGAGAAAGCTTCAGGAATAAATCCAACGGGAAAAATCTGGAACTGGAGTCTCTAAGGCAGTCCTACCTTGAGTTCAATGTTGACTGGCAACTCCTGCGATGCTTTTGGTACCAAACTGTATTAGTCTCTGCCATTCGTTTGGGAATGGATGCATGGAGAGGGGGAGCTTGCTACATGGGCAACAGCTTGCTCTCCATATCATACCGCCCAGGCTCACGTATCTAGACAGCTAGGACACAACATTCATGGTTGACTCTGACCAATGGAGACCTCACTCACTCACATAAATGGCTCCTCCGTGGAGAGAGTTAGGAGCACTAAATTTCTGCGAGAGCACAGGATGGATGATCTCACCCGGTCCCTCAGCACCTACTCTTTAATCAAGAAAGCACAGCAGCATCTGCACTTCCTGAGGCGAGTGAGGCTCCCCTTCCGTATTCTAACCAATTTTACAGAGAGTTATCAGGACCAGCTACGTCATTGTCTGGTATCAGAATCACAAGGCCTGTAAAGCCCTGCAAAGGATTGTGAGGACTGCTGAGGATCATCGGGGTCTTTCTTCCACCTATCAGAAAAAATTATCAGGAACGGGGCATATACAGGGCCCTGAGCATTGTCAATGATCCCTCTCATCTGTTCAACAACCCCTTATCATCAGGCCGGAGGTAAAGTAGGACAGTTAGGATGGGAAACAGCTTCTTGTCTCTCAGGTTGTAGGACTACTGAACTCCCTGCCACCACCCAGGTCTCTTCACAAATATTGCGCCAGTCATGTTATATTGTTACTTCTTGTGTCATAAATGCAACTTATTGTTTAAGTTATTTGCGGTAATATTACTTTATTGTTATGTGAGAGTTTTATGTATGGTGCTGTTTCCTTTGGCAGTATACATATATACAGTTGGATGACAATAAATTAGAAATCACTGCAATAAAATAGAAATGAAAGTTAAAGATCTGGATAGGCTTATGGAAGAATTTCAAAGTTTAAGGCCTTGGCTGAGAAATTCTGGTTTCCAATGGTGAAACAAATGAAATGAGGATGATGACTGGTATTTCTGGGGGTTATATATCTCTGGAAATTGTAAGTCTGGGAGAAACTTATATAGTAAAGATTAAGGATTTAAAACGGATGTGCGTTTTAAAACTGAGGCATACTAAATAGGAAAGTGTATGTTTGGTGTGATTACAGGTATTTGGATGAATGGAACATAGTGATTAAAACTAAAAACTCAGCAAGTCAGGCAGCATCAGTGGAGAAAGAAAATGATAGTGCTCCAGCTGATGAGTATTATTATCAGCTTGAAATGTTAAGTTTACTTCTCTCCATAGAAGCTGCCTAACCAGCCAAGTATTTACTGTATTTTATGTTTTATTTCAGAATTCTACCATCTGTTTTTTGATTAATGATGAATAGAACTTAAGTGGCAGAACTATGGATGCCTGAAGTTCGCTGGGAAGGAGAGTGCTGGAGTGTTTAAATCAAGAGATAATGAGGATATGGATAAAAGTTTCCACAGCAGATAAGCTGAAGCAGGAGTGGAGTCAGGTGACATTACAGTGACCTTGGTAATGTTCAGGAGCTCATTTCAGAGTCCTGAACAAAAAAGATGGCGATAAGTCTGAATGAGTTCAGATAATTGCCAGAGAGAGGGAATTGCTAGAGAATTAAATTTGTTGAGTGGATTTGAAATAATACTTTTGGTCTTCTCAATATTCTGTAGGAGGAAATCATTACTCCAAGGGTTAAAATAACTTAAATATGAGGATTGCTATTGAGATTTTTCCCTTTCTCAGACAGAGAGGCTGAATTTGTGGAAAGACCTCAGGCAAGACTAAAACTATATTCATCCTCATAATAATTACAGAAGACCAATATCCCTGCTTCTCAATTAAAAATTAATTTATACCTTGGATTAATTAATAGGACATATGAATTCTCAGTCCACCAACTAAATTTTACTATAGTTGCTGGAAGTCAAGCATAACAAAAAAATTCTTTCCAACACATTTTATCTCTAGCCACGTGGGACAAGATGGTGGCGAAGACTTTCATGTCCACCTTCCCTCTTAATATTGCAAAGCCATTTCCAATTGCACTTCTGCAAAGTGTATTGTGAACTCTTATAATGCTGTAGAATCTAAGTCCTAGTGTCGATGAAAAAAGAAAATGCGAAGTACATTCAGAAAAGATCTTTTAAATATTGTTATGTTATTTTTATTTTACTTAGTAATGTGGGGTGGATAACGAAGATCAAGAATGAACATTAGTAATAAACCTTCGTCTCAGACTTCAAAAATCTGGCAGCTGATTTTTTTTTATGTCAGATGTGTGGTTGTTTAGACCATAAATCCATAAGACATAGGAGCAGAATTAGGGCATTTGACCCATCATGTCTGCACCACCATTTGATCATGGCTGATCCATTCTTCCACTCAGCCCCAATCTCCTGCCTCTCTCCCTCCATATCCCTTTATGCACTGACCAATCAAAAATCTATCAACCTCTGCCTTAAATATACATAAAGACTTGTCCTTTGCAGCTGCCTGTGGCAAAGAATTCCACAGATTCACTACTCTGGGGCTAATGAAATAACTTCTCATCTCCATTCTAAAAGGATGCCCCTTTATTTTGAGGCTGTGTCCTCTGGTCTTAGAGACTCCCACCATAGAAGCACCCTCTCTACATCCACTCTATCAAGGTCTTTCACTATTCAGTAGGTTTTAATGAGATAACCCCTAATTCTTCTGAATTCCAGTGAGCACAGACCCAGAGACTCTTCATATGACAAACAATTCAAACCTGGAATTATTTTTATGAACCTCCTTTGAACTGTCTCCAGTTTCAGCACATCCTCTCTAAGATAGAGGGCCTAAAACTGCTCACAATACTCCGTGAGGCCTCACCAGTGCTTTATAAAGTCTCAATATTACATCCTTGCTTTTATACTCTTGTCCTCTTGAAATGAATGCTAACATTGCATTTGCCTTCCTCACCACAGATTCAACCTGCAAATTAACCTTGTGGGAACCCTGCACAAGGACTCCCAAGTCCCTTTGTGCCTCAGTTTTTTGTATCGTCTCCCTACTTAGAAAATAGTCAACCCTTTCATTTCTTCCACCAAAGTGTGTGACCATACACTTCCCGACACTGTATTCCATCTGCCACTTCTTTGTCCATTCTTCTAATCCACATCTCTCCATTTCCTCAAAACGGCCTGCCGCTCCTTCTATCTTTGTATCATCTGCAAGCTTTGCAACAAAGCCATCAATCCCATCATCCAACTCATTGACATATAACTTAAAAAGAATCAATCCCAAAATAGACCCCTGTGGAACACCACTAGTCATTGGCAACCAACCAGAAAAGACTCCCCTTATTCCTACTCCTTGCCTCCTGCCAATCAGCCACCACCTCATCCATGCTATAATCTTTCCTGTTATACCATGGGCTCATAGCTTGTTAAGCAGCCTCAGGTGTGGCACCTTGCTAAGGGCCTTCTGAAAATCCAAGTACACAACATCAACCGATTCTCCTTTATCTATCCTGCTTGTTATTTCTTCAAAGAATTCCAACAGATTTCTCAGGCAAGAATGTTCCTTGAGGAAACCATACTGACTAAAGACTATTTTATCATGTGCCTCCAAGTTCGCCGAAACCACATCCTTAACAATTGACTCCAATACCTTCCCAGCCACTGAGGTCAGACTAGCTGCCCTATAACTTCTTGAAGACTGAAGTGACATTTACAATTTTCCGGTCTTCCGGAACCATTCCAGAATCCAGTGATTCTTGAAAGATCATTACTAATGCCTCCACAATCTCTTCAGCCACCTCTTTCAGAACCCCGAGGTGTACACCATCTGGTCTAGTTAACTTATCTATCTTCAGTCCTTTCAGCTTCTTAAGAACCTTCTTCCTAGTAATGGTACCTTCACATACTTTGTGGCCCCGACACCTGGAATTTCCACCACACTGCTAGTGCCTTCAACCGTGATGACTGATGCAAAATACTTATTTAGTTCATCTGCCGTTTCTTAGTCCCCCATTATTATCTCTCCAGCATTGTTTTTCATTGGTCCGATATCCACTCTCTTTTACACTTTAGTTAAATTAAAGTTAAATTTAGTTTAGTTTAATTCTACAATTGTCTATCACCATTTGAATGTTTGGAGCTGCAAGACACCTCGTGTACAACCATCTGTGAATAAACAGTTGTGCAGGACACACCAATGCAGCAGCTTGGAAAAATAAAAAGAATGAAACTGCAAACAAGAGAAAATCTGCGGATGCTGGAAATCCAAAGCAACACACACAAAATGCTGGAGGAACTCATCAGGCCAGGCAGCATCTGTGGAAAAGAGTAAACAGTCAACGTTTCGGGCTGAGACCCTTCAGCAGGACTGGAAAGGAAGCGGAGAAGCCAGAATAAGAAGGAGGGGAGTAAGAAGTAACTGAGTGAGGGAGAGAGGGGGTGAAATAAAGAGCTGGAAAGAAGAGGACAGAAGACCATGGAAGAAAGGGAAGGGGAAGGGGCACCAGAGGGAGGTGATGGGCAGGTTAAAAGAGAAGATGGGACAGGGAAACAGGAATGGGGAATGGTGAAGTGGTGGGGGTTGTGGCAATTACCAGAAGTTTGAGAAATCGATATTCATGCCATCAGGTTGGCGGCTACCCAGATGGAATATGAGGTGTTGCTCCTCCAACCTGAGTGTGGCCTCATCGCGACTATAGACTATGGACTGACATGTCGGAATGGGGATGGGAAGTAGAATTGAAATGAGTGGTCACTGGGAAATCACACTTTTTATGACAGGTGGAGCAAAGGTGCTTGATGAAGCAGGCTCCCAATCTATTTCAGGTCTAACCGATATACAGGAGGCAGCGCTGGGAGCACCGGATGCAGTAGCTGACCCCATTAAACTCACAGGTGAAGTGTCGCCTCACCTGGAAGGACTATTTGGGGCTCTGAATGATAGTGAGGGAGGAGGTGTAGGGGCAGGTTGGCACTTGTTCTGCTTGCAAGGATAAGTGATAGGAGGGAGATCAGTGGGGAGGGATGAACGGACAAGGAAGTCAAGTAGAGAGTGATCCCTGCGGAAAGTGGGGGGAGGGGGTGGGAGGGAAAGATGTGCTTGGTGGTGGGATCCTGTTGGAAATGGCAGAAGTTATGAAGAATTATGTGCTGGATGCAGAGGCTTGTGGGGTGGTAGGTGAGGACAAGATGAACCCTACCCTTGGTGGGGTGGCGGGTGGATGGGGAGAGGGCACATATGTGTGAAATGGAAGAGATGTGGGTGAGGGCAGTATTGATGGTGGGGAAAGGGAAACCCATTTCTTGGAAGAAGGAAGACATCTTAGTTGTTCTGGAATGTGAAGCCTCATCCTGAGAGCACATGTGGTGCAGACGGAGGAACTGAGAAAAGGGGATGGCATTTTTACAAGTGATGGTGGGAAGAGGTATAGTCCAGATAGCTGCAAGAGTCAGTAGGTTTAAAAAAGGCATCAGTCTACAGATATGGAGACAGAGAGATCAAGAAAGGGGAGAGAAGCATCAGAAATGAACCAGGTAAATTTGAGGGCAGGATGGAAGTTGGAGGCAAAGCTGATGAAATTGACGAGCTCAGCATGGGTGCAGGAAACAACACCAATGCAGTTGTCAATGTAGCGTAGAAGAGTTGGGGAATGATGCTGGTGTAGGCATGGAACATGGACTGTTCCACGTAGCCGACGGAAAGGCAGGCATAGCTGGGACCCATGTGAGTTCCGATGGCTACACCTTTGATTTGAAGGAAGTGGGAGGAGCCGAAGAGGAAATAGTTGATGGCTGAGAATGAAACCACAGTTTGGAATAATCATCTAATTTCCTTTTGAACAATGAAGCCTCCTAGTTTTACCCTAAGCAAAAATGTAGAAAGTTCAAAATGTCATCTGTTCTAGCCATGGCCTCTATTGGCACTTGATTTTCAAACTGTGTTTCAGCAGTTCAGAAAAATGTGACATTGGCAACTTTGAACAAACCATGAAATATTTAAATGCTGTTCGCTTTACCCAATTTGGCTGTGACAAAAGGTACTCTCCGTTTCCTCAAGAATATTAGGTGGGTTTACTAAGCTGAATTTAGAATTGTCACCCCAAGTCAGTTATGCGATGCAGCTTTTAGTGAATTTGAAACAGGTTTGCAAGTGTATCCCAGCCTGGTTCAATAGCTTGCATCCACATTTCTCATCCAGCTTCTGCTTCAAAAAAAGGCAAGGAGCGAAAAAGGAACACTTTCATGGAAATCTTATATAAAGAACTGCTAATCATACACCTACTTTTTCTTTACATTCCTTTCCTTTAACTGAGGATTATTTGTGTCGGGCAATTATATTAATGTCTACCTGAAGAAAACTTTCCAACTAGTGTAAGCTGAATGTACTTGGATTAAATTTAGTACTGATGGAAAAAAAAGAAACTAACCTATTTTACAAAGCAATTCTTATTTAAGGATCATTGAGCACTCAGCTCTGTTTCCGAATCAGGGGTTCAAACAGTACACATTTATCAGTTACTTTCCATTGCACGATTTGCAAATCTCTGTGGAGCAGGCGGGGGGAGTGAACAGAATGAAGAACAATACAGCACAGGAACAGGCACTTGGCCCACCATGCCTGCAGAAGCAAATCTAACTAAACTAATCTAACTGTATGTGGTCCATATCCCACTTTAGGTTCTCCCTGGCTATGAACGGCTGACCTATGGACATTCCTTACACAAAAATTAATATTTGGGAGACTGGCAGGATGGATGTGGATAGATTTGCTTTGCTACCTTATGGAATTTTCAATTCTATTCTTGACTTCATCAATGCTTCAATATTATCAAATGCTATCTTGCAAATTCCTGCAAAAGGTAATATTATAGTGCTTTTTTTTGCTGTATGAGGCAAATAACTTTGTGTATTTAAAACATGATTGAACACTTCTAGACCATACTTACTACAACTGATGAAGATGGGGTGCATGTCATGATCACAATGAAAATTGTTTGGAATTCATCTATTTCAAATTGTATTTGGTTATACTTCTAGTTGCAATTAGTTAGATTAAGGTGTGTCTGTAATTAGTCAGAGGTAAGTAACAATGAATAAAACATAATTGTTGGAAAAGAAAATAAATTCAAAATTGCTGGAAATATTCAGCTGGTCATACAGCATCTGGGGGAAGAAAGATGGTTAGCACTTCAGTCCTGAATCAGAGTCTTGACCTTAAATGCCATCAATTCCTTCCTGCGTCCCTCCCTCCCACAACTGATGCTTGACCCATCTAAGTTCCTCCAGTAGTTTGTTTTTTGCTCCAAATCCCAGCATATGCAGTCTTTTGTATCAAAAATTCCAGCCTGCTCCATGATTCTGGCCATGTCTGCTTTAAACCAATTCAGATAAAAAGATTTTTGATCTGAAATATCAACTTCTTTCTTCTTTCCTCAGATACAGGCTGACTTGTTGAGTTTTTTCCAACATGATCTGCTTTTAATCAGGTTGAAATTCTTTCATAAAATAAACCATTGGCATTTGTCCAACTGCTCTTACCTGTGAGTTAAATTGCCTTTTTCAAATCAGTTGTCTCCTGCAATGTTGAATATAAAATGCCACACTCTGATGCAATCATTAACAGTGCATATTACATATTAACTTTTTAGTTCCTGTAGCAATATCCTATCACCAGGCACTTGTAATACGTAAGACTGTAGGAATGTCTGTGTTAAACTGTAGACATGGTATGCTACTCGTGATGGAATTAGAGTAAGAGTGGTCCTGAACTCAGGTTCCAATCATAATAAACTGAGTAACTATATTCGGTAAGTGAGTAATTTGTAAGCTATCACTATAATATTAAACATGAAAGTTTCCAAATTTTCATAAAATCATAATCATTCATCTCTGAATTTTATGGAAGACAACCTATTATTCTTACTGGCTCCTATATTATACGGTTAATTCCAAAATGATTTAACAAGCCACCAGTTTTAAATTATTGCTACAAAGTTCAGTGTTACAAAAAAAATCAGGTGAATTATTTGCAAAAATTTAAGCATTATATCCACCAAAACTTTGACAGTCCCACGTCATTCTACCAGTATGTTTCTCATCATCAGTTGGTGCCCAAGGTGGGAATATTGCCCTCTGAGTCAATAGCCTGACATAGGTATAATTTCATGAATATAACTATTAACCAGCAGCCGTGACTCATCTTTCGTCAATCCTTGGTATGTTTTGTCTTGTCTACAGGAGAGCCCTGCCAGAGTTGGAGCCATATGAATATGCTGTCAGGTGGAACAATCTACGAGTCCTCAATATTAATTCCATACTCTCTGAAGTTTCGTGGCTTCACATCAAGATACCTGTTCCTGCCAAACACGATCTTTCATGATGTATAATGTTTGGAATGAATACTGACAGAAGATAGGGAACGGAATGTTCCCCGAATGAACAAAGTAGTGTTTACTCATGGGTACCTGTTCCACTGTGGTGTAAGGCACTGTTCCAGTGCTAAGCAGAACCTTGCAGCTCAGCACTAAACACCCATGGGTGCTATGGACCACCAAAAACAACTGCAATTTAATTTTACAGGCAGTAAAGTTATATTCACTTATCAACTACCATTAAGCTAAGGAAATGCAGTCAAGAAGATTGTGGATGTACAATGGTGCGATGAGGTAATAGGGTATTGATGAAACTATAACAGGAAAGGACGGTGAATATACTGGTAACAGTGCAGGACTGAATTGGATCAAAATGGGGCAAAATGGTGAAGTCAACACAGGAAACATGAATTAATATAACAAACAGGGATCAAAGGATGTGACCTACTGATCATGGAAGAGGCCTGGTGGTTCAGAATTGTAGGCAGAATGGAGAAGGAGATGGGTCATTCTGAATGTAAACAATGACATAGAACAGCAGTGAGAAAAGATGTTAGTTCAGAAATAGGAATAAGGAAGCTTGGTTCTCAAGGGATATTGCAACTCTGATAAAGAAGAAGAGGGAGTTGTATGACATGTATAGGAAGCAGGGAGTAAATAAGGTGCTTGAGGAGTATAAGAAGTGCAAGAAAATACTTAAGAAAGAAATCAGGAGGGCTGAAAGAAGACATGAGGTTGCCTTGGCAGTCAAAGTGAAGGATAATCCAAAGAGCTTTTACAGGTATATTAAGAGCAAAAGGATTGTAAGGGATAAAATTGGTCCTCTTGAAGATCAGAGTGGTCGGCTATGTGCGGAACCAAAGGAAATGGGGGAGATCTTAAATAGGTTTTTTGCGTCTGTATTTACTAAGGAAACTGGCATGAAGTCTATGGAATTAAGGAAACAAGTAGTGAGATCATGGAAACTGTACAGATCAAAAAGGAGGAGGTCCTTGCTGTCTTGAGGAAAATTAAAGTGGATAAATCCCTGGGACCTGACAGGGTGTTCCCTCGGACCTTGAAGGAGACTAGTGTTGAAATTGCAGGGGCCCTGGCAGAAATATTTAAAATGAGGTGCCGGAGGATTGGAGAGTGGCTCATGTTGTTCCGTTGTTTAAAAAAGGATCGAAAAGTAATCCGGGAAATTATAGGCCAGTAAGTTTAACGTCGGTAGTAGGTAAGTTATTGGAGGGAGTACTAAGAGACAGAATCTACGAGCATTTGGATAGATAGGGACTTATTAGGGAGAGCCAACATGGCTTTGTGCGTGGTAGGTCATGTTTGACCAATCTATTGGAGTTTTTCAAGGAGTTTACCAGGAAAGTGGATGAAGGGAAGGCAGTGGATATTGTCTACATGGATTTCAGTAAGGCCTTTGACAAAGTCCCGCATGGGAGGTTAGTTAGGAAAATTCAGTTGCTAGGTATACATGGAGAGGTGGTAAATTGGATTAGACATTGGCTCAATGGAAGAAGCCAAAGAGTGGTAGTAGAGAATTGCTTCTCCGAGTGGAGGCCTGTGACTAGTGGTGTGCCACAGGGATCAGTGCTGGGTCCATTGGTATTTGTCATCTATATCAATGATCTGGATGATAATGTGGTAAATTGGATTAGCAAATTTGTTGATGATACAAAGATTGGAGGTGTAGTAGACAGTGAGGAAGGTTTTCAGAGCCTGCAGAGGGACTTGGACCAGCTGGAAAACTGGGCTGAAAAATGGCAGATGGAGTTTAATACAGACAAGTATGAGGTATTGCACGTTGGAAGGACAAACCAAGGTAGAACATACAGGGTTAATGGAAGGCACTGAGGAGTGCAGTGGATCAGAGGGATCTGGGAATACAGATACAAAATTCCCTAAAAGTGTTGTCACAGGTAGATAGGGTCGTAAAGAGAGCTTTTGGTACATTGGCCTTTATTAATCAAAGTATTGAGTATAAGAGCTGGAATGTTATGATGAGGTTGTATAAGGCATTGGTGAGGCCGAATCTGGAGTATTGTGTTCAGTTTTGGTCACCAAATTACAGGAAGGATATAAATAAGGTTGAAAGAGTGCAGAGAAGGTTTACAAGGATGTTGCCGGGACTTAAGAAACTCAGTTACAGAGAAAGGTTGAATAGGTTAGGACTTTATTCCCTGGAGCGTAGAAGAATGAGGGGAGATTTGATAGAGGTATATAAAATTATGATGGGTATAGATAGAGTGAATGCAAGCAGGCTTTTTCCACTGAGGCAAGGGGAGAAAAAAAACCAGAGGACATGGGTTAAGGGTGAGGGGGGAAGAGTTTAAAGGGAACATTGGGGGGGGCTTCCTCACACAGAGAGTGGTGGGAGTACGGAATGACCTGCCAGATGAGGTGGTAAATGCGGGTTCTTTTTTAACATTTAAGAATAAATTGGACAGATACATGGATGGGAGGTGTATGGAGGGATATGGTCCGTGTGCAGGTCAGTGGGACTAGGCAGAAAATGGCTCGGCACAGCCAAGAAGGGCCAAAAGGCCTGTTTCTGTGCTGTAGTTTCTATGGTTTTCTATATAGGAAGTAGAATCTGTTTGGGCAGAGATAAGAAATAACAACTGATAATTGTAGTAATTATCCACATTTGAGGATAAATTCATGGAATATATTCTAGACAAGTCAACAGAACAATTGTAAATTGAATGAGGAACAGGATATTTTACATCTGGTCATGTGCGATGAACTAGAGTTGGTTAGTAATCTTGTGATGATGGATTTTTAAGGAAGATCGATTTTGATATAGTAATATTTCATACTCAATTTGAGAATATTTTCATTATGATTATTTGTGCAAAACTAGAAACACAGATACAAGACAAGAGTGGAGAGATTTAAAAGAGACCTGAGAGATAATGTCTTTTCACAGAGGGTAGTGAGGACCTGGAATGAGCTGCCAGAAGAAGTGGTTGAGGTTGTCCAACCAGAACACCTCAAGAGCTTCACAACATTCACCAAAAAAAAAGTATTAGGTTACAATGAAGCAAACTTAAGGAAGAAGCTCTATGAACATCTCTCCACTCAATAATGATCAGGTCCAACACATAAATGCAAGAGGCAAGGACTGACAATTACAAATGTCTTCAAACAGAAAATGCCTGGTGGAGATTACCTCCTTCCCAACTCTATATAGTGATAGATAGCAATCAATTCAATTTATTCTGCCTGACACCAAGCATTAACTGGCTGTATGGAACACATCAAAGACTGTGATCTCTGATAACATCTCAGTCATAGACTAAAGCTTATGCACCAGAGTTAGCTGCGTACTGACACAAACAGTTCAAACACATTTATAAATCTTATAAGTACTTGACTCTGGTAGTTTTGGGACATGAGAATTGCTTACCACTTGTCACTGATCTTGATGTATGTGTGGCATCATGCAGCCTGACTTGATGATTATTTTGAGCATTTTCTGTTTTTATTTCAGATTTTCAATATCTACAGTATTTTGCTGTTTTTAGCATTCTCATAACATTGATCAAACAGCTGAAAATGCTTATCTGAGGAGCACTTGCATTGTTCTCCTGAACCTGTGATTATTGATTTCCACTAGCCATAGCTATCTTTCTATGTGTTAGGTGGGACTCTACATGCACTGAATTGTTTTCCTCTGTATCAACATTAAAGATAACAGTTGCCAAGATTCCTTAATGCCATGTTCATTTATATAGGAGATCAAACAATGAGACAAAAATAATCATTTTTGTATAGTCAATGTAAATCATTAGCATTACCTGTGATTGTTTTAATTCATTCATTTGAACTTAGTACTGTACATGCACTCCAGTTGTAGACATACATGTTTTGGACTAGATATAGTAGAATCCCAACAAAATAAAATAGGATCTCACTGTGCCTTTAATTCTTCTTTTGATGTCATATAGACGTCACTGAAGGCTATGACTGACATTAGTATAATTGTAAGTGATCCAATAACATAATAGAACTTCGTATTTTTTGAATATGTAAAATTAGTGGTTTAATGAGTACAGTTTTGTGATGGTCTGGTGAAGTGAAAATTTTCAGAGTGTATTACAAAGAGAAAGCATATTACTCTTTGTTTTGTAACATATAAATATTCCCTGTGTAAATTAAAGTATTATACCATAAGTGGACCTGTTATTAAAAAAATCAACTGAGTGAAATACAAACTGTAATTAAAAAAGACTAGATTTTTTTGTTTTAAAGGAAATGGTTCCATGTGTAAATTTAAGGAATGCCAGTAAAAAATTGATTTGCCAGCTGCAGCAAGTCTTTCAAAATCTCATTCAAGTTAATTTTTTGAAGGAATCTTTTTTCTTTCTTAAACCACAGAAAATTGTATGCTAATAGTATCACATGCACCAAGTGTTACACAGCTTTCTCCTACTGTAGCTTCATGTGTCTAGTTTTCCCAAAGGAAAGATTTATTAATCCAACAGATGTATTTCAGCTTTGTCTGATGGATTTCTTATTCTCCTTGGAGCTTTCTAGCTGTCGGTATTGCTGAATTCAGCAAACACAATATTGATTGACCATTGAACTAGGCAACTTACTAGTCCGAATTCCAAAAAACAATATTTTGCTCATAGGAACAGACATTACCAGCTTTAATTTTTCATCAACCATAAGCCACAATTCTCAATGAGAACAAGCAAATTGTTATGAAAATAATTTGAAACAATACCTCCTTCTGGATCCCCCTCTCCTTCCCTTTCTCCCATGGTTCACTTTCCTCTCCCATCCGATTCCTTCTTCTTCAGCCTTTTACCTCTTGCACCTATCACCTCCCAGTTTCTCACTTCATTCCGCCTCCCCCGCCCACTCACCTTCTCCCTCACCTGGTTTCACCTATCACATGTCAGCTCATGCTCTATCTCCTCCCTCCATCTTCTTATTCTGACTTCTACTCCCCTCCTTTGAGCGCTCCCTGCAGAATCAGTTTTCCTAGTGTCTTTGCTCAGATTTATCTCTAATTCAATATGATAAAAAAAAATTCAGTACTCCAATCGTTAAAAAGCAGGTCGTCTGCTCAGTATTTCATTCCTGTTGTCTCATCCTTGTGCAAATGTACTGCTGTATTATTTATCTAACAACATGCACCACTCATCCATAAATTGCTTTCACTGGGAATGTAGACTTCAATGTACAGATACAATTTTCTTACTGATGTAATATATCACTAAATGCACATATACTTCAAAGCATGGAAGATACAGTTAAATTACTTCTAGAGATTCAGAATATATCATTTTAATATTATTTCAAGTAAAACT
This sequence comes from Mobula hypostoma, assembly GCF_963921235.1. Classification (NCBI taxonomy): domain Eukaryota; kingdom Metazoa; phylum Chordata; class Chondrichthyes; order Myliobatiformes; family Myliobatidae; genus Mobula; species Mobula hypostoma. Next base: position 43,918,658 of record NC_086099.1, on the reverse strand, counting down.
AGAAAGTATTAAATGCTTTTGTAGGCACAGTGAGGGGTGAACTGTTACAATCAGGTCTGATGAATTACATGTCTTTCCATTATATATGAATATATCTTTACAGACTCTTGAAATTTATAATTATCCTGACATTTTAAATGCTGCCATGCATCAATTCCTGATTGATGGGATGGGTAAGAAATCTGCTGACATTATTTATTAATGCTATCGAGGAGCCACCTGCTACTTGATATCATCGCTTGCCTGCAGGTGTATTGTTTTCCATAGCTTTGTGGAACTATCTACCAACTCCCTGACCATTTCACTGAGAGTGGAGAATTTATGGATGCAAGGAATGGTAGATGGTCTATAAGACATGAGAGAGCCCTGCAGTGTGTTATGGTTCCTGCTGTATCACTTGAAAATTGGAATGCAACAATGCACCTCCAGAATCCAGTTGTAATATTTTGCTATAAAATTCCTTGCTTTTAGGCAGAAGTAGGCACATTCTGTGTACATTTCTCATCAGCTATGCCAGACTAATCTGAAATACAATGCTTTAGTGCAACTCTAGCAATGTGGTACATATCAGTGAAGCCAGCAATCACAAAAGAATGATTGTGGAAGTTCTGGAATCAGCATGCCTAGAGAATAGCTAATTACACTAAGAATTTTTTGCTGCTGTCATATTGTGCTTTTTGAAAATTTAAAAAGCAAATTGTTTTTAGCAATCAGAAAAATACAGTGTGCATTGAGCCTGATAGTGAAAGTTTAAAGGTCTTAGTTTTCCCACCAAAAGTATTTGATTAAACTGCAGTGTGGGTGGGTGTGCGCAGAAGGTTACAACCTCCTTTATTTTTACAACTACTGCGATGATTTCATAATATTGGCAGCGGACAAACTTATACACTAAACTTATTGCTATGAACATTTCCTGGAATCCTGTGTTTGGCAAAGCAAATAATGAATTATATAATTTCAAAAAAGGGTAGTAGAATCTTTGTGATACTCAATAAAATCATAATTACATAACTTCATGAGATTCTATTTATTTTATACTTTCAACATACTTTACAGTTTGCTAATACAATAGTACCTAAAAAAAGAGAATAGCAGGGTATTTTGAGGACATGACTCATATTTTTTAAATATAGAAAATGAAAGATATATTTGTATACTACTTTTCATGACCTTGAAACATCTTAAACTCATCTACAACTAATGTCTCTCTGATGTGTGGTCTCTTGTAATATAGGAAATGTAACAGCAAACTCTTGCAAACAGTGATCAGAAAATGATCAGATAACTGGTTTTAATCATATTTCAAGGGATAAATGTTGACAAGGACACCAGGGCATAGAAGCTTGTGATCTTACAGATTTAGTGATAGACTTTCACAGATACATTAAGGCACAATGTAGGTACATCAAAAGCAGCTGTACCTTATTTGCACGGCAAATTCTTTGACCTGTGTACATGCTTTGTGTCATTGTTACACGGCTAGCAAACCAAGCACACCAGTACCAAATGAGCTCAGGTATGGATTCGGAACCCTCTGATGCAGAGAGGACTGTGAGTACATGCATACGAATGGTCGTACACTTGGTTTTGGAAAGACAACACCTACAACAGTTTAACAGTCCCTGAGTTAAAAAGTGGATTGTCAATCTAGATATTTGTGCTGTTATTTCTAGAGCTGGTTGAGAGGTAGGTGTGATACTGACTGAGCTGCACCTGCATTTATCTTATATTTCACCTCATTTAAGGTAAAATAAGCCATTTTTAGCTGTTGCATCACAGCTTATTTTGCCTTTTACCGGAAATGGTAACTAACTTTTACCATTTGTTGGTGAAACATATTCTTGAAGAAAAAATACATGCTTCTGTTACATATTTTCTTGGAAATGGATTAACAGCTTAAAATAATTTTGCACTAGACTCATTGGAGGAATATTGTGCAAATAACCAGATTCTGTGTTGGAAAAGATAGTATCGTATCAACAAACTTTCCCCTTGGTATCCACCCACTTTCAGTGTATAGAAGACAAATATAAAAAGATAGAATTTTCAAGTTGTTATTATTTATATAAATAACGCAACCTTATGGTTGTTATAGCCGGGGGTAGTAATGGGGACAAGCTCCCACTACCTACTAAATGCTCCCAATGGCGTGCACCTCAATTAGCTTCTGATAACCAAGTCCAGTTCCTGGTCTTCACAGATGGCTAAGATAAGATAAGATAAAACATTATTTATTCCAAAGGAAATTATTGTTGCAAGGTTGCTCAGTCAGAAATATATACTTTAAAATACAAAATCTAAGTCCTACTAAGCCCAGTGGAACCATTTCTACTGACAGGAGAAGGGTCAAATGCCTTAAAACCAGTCGCTTCGGGCAGATGGGGCTCTTCAGCTGTGGTTGACATCTCATTCAGGAGAAGGAAAGCTCTGATCCCAAACACCTACTGGGGAATAAACCCCGAGGAATAATTTGGAGCATCCCTAACGCAGTCCTACTTTGAATTCAATGCTGACTGCATCGGTCTCTGCTGGATTCATCTGCTGTGTGGAGAGAGGGAATCTGCTACATGGGCAACAGCTTGGTCTCCATGTTGTACTGCCCAGGTTTGTACATCACATAGACAGTTGGACAACATCCACGGTCAACCTTGATCAATGGAGGGCCTCAAGTAATGCTCATAGGAATAGGATGCAAATATAATTAAATATACTTAGTAAATAGTGAAACTATAATCACATTCTTGCAGGAATTTTGGATCTGTTATAAATCGAGGTATAAAGCATCAAAAAGTAAGCATATTTCTACTTGAGTGCAAATGTAGATTGAATACATTTCTTTTTCTTTTCATCCTGAAGGATTTTCATGTTGGTTAAATAAGCTAGACTTATCTATTTATATTCTAATCTACACTCAGTGGCCACGTTGTTAGGTACCTCCTGTACTTAATAAATTGGCCACTAGAACATAGAACATAGAAATCTACAGCACATTAAGGCCCTTCAGCCCACAATGTTGTGCTGACAATGTAACCTACTCTAGAAACTGCCTAGAATTTCCCTATCTCACAGCCCTCTATTTTTCTAAGCGCTAAGAGTCTCTTAAAAGACCCTATTGTATCCGCCTCTACCACTGTTGCTGACAGTGCATTCCATGCACTCACCACTCTCTGTGTGAAAAACTTACCTCTGATATCCCCCCGTACCTACTTCCAAGCACTTTAAAACTATGCCCCGTCATGTTAGCCATCTCAGCCCTGGGAGAAAGCTTCTGGCTATCCACATTATCAATGCCTCTCATCATCTTATACACCTCTATCAGATCACCTTTCACCCTCCATCACTCCAAGGAGAAAAGGCCAAGTTCACTCAACCTCTTCTTATAAGGCACGCTCTCCGATCCAGGCAACATCCTTGTAACTCTCCTCTGCACCCTTTCTATAGTATCGACATCCTTCCCATAGTGAGGTAACCAGAACTGAACACCATATTACAAATGGGGTCTAGCTAAGGTCTTATATAGCTGTAAAATTACCTCATGGCTCTTGAACTCAGGTATATGTTCGTGGTCTTCTGCTGATGTAGCCCATCCACTTCAAGGTTTGATGAGTCGTGCATTCAGAGAAATTCTTCTGCACACCACTGCTGTTACATGGGGTTATTTGAGTTACTGTCGCCTTCCTGTCAGCTTGAACCAGTCTGGCCATTCTCATCTTCCCTCTCTCATTAAAAGACATTCTTGGCCTCAGAGCTGTCGCTCACTGGATGCTCTCTTTAAGTTTTTCACACCATCCTCTGTAAACGCTAGTCGGGAGACTGTTGTGCATGAAAATCCCAGGAGATCAGCAGTTTCTGAGATAATCAAACCATCCTGTTTGGCACCAACAATTATTCCTTCGGTCAAAGACACTTAGATCATATTTCTTTCCTATTCTCTTTCATCTAAGCAACAACTGAACCTCTTGATTATGTTTGCACGTTTTAATGGATTGAGTTGCTGCAATATGATTGGCTGATTAAATATTTGCATGAACAAGCAGGTGTAGAGGTGTACCTAATCAAATGGCCACAGAGTAGATTTCATACACAGTATTCTTATTAGATGCTGTGTGAAAAGTTGTCTGAGGGACTTTCTGAGGAAGTGGAACAGAGTTGCCAAGATCCACCATATCTTATCCACCACTGGTACCATTGTTTTCAATGTTGCTTTATAGAAGATGGACTGCTTTGCCTATATCTCTTCCTTCTATATTACAGATAGTTACCTTGTTGTCTTTCACCAGGATATAGTTCCCTTATTTGATTTGATAGTTATTGTTAAATGCATTCAAAACTGGTCTCTGTCTAGCCACATAAACAGGTGTAAACCCAATGAGTAACACAAGGGTGTTAACCCAATCTTAAGTTATTGTAACAAGTTCCAGCACTGTTCCCTTGTTCAATTTGAACTTCGCCTCGTGCATTGTTTTCAGATGCAATCAAATTGCATCTTTTAGAGATAATGGGAGCAGTTACGTCAATGAACCTGCTCTTTAATCTAGAATTTCTAGCCTCTGTAGAATGGTACTGAACCAATGGCAAAATATAGTTCAGTCCTTGGAGAATCCCCAGTGTTTTTGTCTTCTCCTCCCCTACCGCTCAGTCTGAGCAGCATGTAATGGCAACCCAAGAAAAACCCAATTCCTCATATTTCCTCATGACATAGAAGGAGATCATTTAGTCTCTTTGGTCTATGCCTGCCTACAGGGCAACACCCTCACTTCTACCGGGCAGAGTCAATTCCTGATACACTTCCCTTATACAGAAATAAAAATTCTTAATTTTCTCTTGAATCTATGCCACATCTACCCTGAAATCGCTAAAACCTCAACTTAACACCCTATAGGGACTCAAATAGGTGACATGTTTCAAAACAGATAGCAAATTAAACTGTTAAAGTTAGCAGGTAAAGTTGTGGTTTCCTCAAAAATGATAGTGTCTAGCTAATATGTAAATGAGTTGTGAGACTGCCTCAGTGGCACTTAACCCAGCAAGTAAGGCAAATCTGTTCTGTGCTGGTCCTGAACATTACTTGTACAGTATTTCGATTGGATTTTGTTTTTCAGTTGGATAAAAGGAGCAAAAAACAAAAAGGAAGCAATTTCTAGCTACAAACGTAGTTACAGAATCAGAATTAAATTGTGCTTAGTCAAATGTACATATTTTCTGCTTTAATACTGGATCTGAATCAACCAACACTCTGGTGCCTTGCCTTACCTGAATGACTACTGTTCATAGCTGAGCCAATGAGTTACTGCCAGGAGTGTATTTGACTAGAAGGAGGCACTATAGATGGGTCTCATCTTGTCAGCTCCACACCCACGATCATACATTCCACAAGTTGTCCAACAGCAGGATTTACTGTGGCTTTCCTGCCTGCCCTCCTCCCACCAGTTCCTAATGATGCCATAATTCCAAGTGCATCCAAGGAGCAAATGGTGTTAGGGATGGCAAGGGCAGAGTACTGCAAGAGGGGAATGGGACAGCTGGCAGAGAAGGAATACCGGGGGTGGGGTGGCATGGGTGAGAACACCAGGCAAGGTATTTTGATTCCAAACAATTGGTTTATTCATCATTACAGAATATCTCTCCGGTGCTTTCCACTCCCTCCCCTCTCCCTTCCCCTTTTTTCAACCTTGATTTCCCTCTCCCTGCCCCCTTCTATCTCTCAGTCCACAACAGAGACCCCTATCCTCACGCACATATGTCATGAAATTTGTTTTTTTTGTGTGTAGTTGCAGTACTGTACAATACATAAAATACTACAGTACTGTGCTAAAATGTTAAGCATCCTAGCTATTTGTACGTGCCTAAGACTTTTGCACAGTATTGTATATCGCAGAAAGTGGTAATTTGGCCCCTCACCTCAATGGCAGTAAAACAAGAGCTGTCTTGTCAAATTGTAGCTCATGACTTATAATACTATAGATCATATCATTTCAAGTGCCATGTGAATCCGCAGTCTAAACTAGCCTCAGCTTCCCCTTCTAAAAAAAATAACTCAAGCCTCACCAGCTTCTCAGAACAAATATTTTTCTTCAGCTCTTACAGTCTTCTCAATATTATCTTTGATGTTATCAGAAAATTCTGACAACATGCAGAGCAGAGTTCCAGCTTTGGCCTAAGTAAAATCTTATACAATTCCGGAATGTCATTCTTGTTCTTATTTTCTATACTTGGCAGGCAATAAAGACAAATTTCACATGTGCTTTCTTAACCACCTTAGGTACTTGTCACATTTAGGGATCTGTGGATATGCACTTCCAGATTCCTTCATTCCTACACGCCATCAATTAATGAGGGAGAAAATACCAATTTTGATATCATCAATATAGTTAACAACTCAAATTTTTGTACTATTCATCAATATACACAACCAAAACAAGAGGTTTTAAACTGAGCCCTGTGCAACATTACTACAAACAACCTTCCCATCACTAAAACATCTGTCAGCGATTACACTTTACTTTGATGACTGAGACATCTTTTGATTCAAAGTAACACTTTCCCTAGTATCCCTTGAGAGCAACACTTCAGATTTCAAACTGATTCAATGCCAGGATCAGTTCTGCACGTGCGACTTCAATTATCTTGCTAAAATCCATATAAATTACACCAGTTTTGTTACCTATAATGCAAATAATTATTGTTAAAATTGATTTGATTAGTAAATAATGAACTGTCTTAAAAATCCATGCTCATTCTGTATATTGCTTTTTTAAGCTCTTTTGCCAATAATTTTCTGACACTGATTTTATACTGATTGATCTTCAACCACTTGGACTATTCCTTCCTTTTTAATTAAACAACTGCACAACTTGATTGTCTTCCAATATTCCAAAAGTACTTTTCACTTGGATTTATGCTTCAATTGACTCCAGCTCCTAAGTTTTGGAGACAGGAAAAGAAAGTAAAACAAGATTTTACTCTTGAGTGCTGCTCTTAATTATATCTGTTCAGGCATTGGACAATTACATAATGGACTCAGCAATTAACAATCAATAAATAGTACAAAAATAAGTTTATTATAAAAGTACATACATATCATCTCATATAATAGCCTGAGATTCATTTTCCTGCAGGCATTCAGAGTAAATACAACTTGTACATTGTTTTCTCCTTTCGCTTGTTCTTTCTTTCCTCTCTTTTCTATAAGTGTATGCCTCAGATAAATATTATGTGGAGATTTGTGGCAGATATGACTACATGGTATATCTGAAATATATCTTATGGAAATGTCTGTTTGATGGTGAACTTCACTAAAAAAACAAATTACAAAAAAAAATGCAACAGAGTTTTTGGGCCAGATGCTTGCTGTGGGTTCACCTTTCAGAAGGATGCCCTCATGTTGGCGTCAGGGACTGAAATTACAGTGTTATTGGGGACTATGGGAGCTGGTGAAGGTGCTTTCCTGTTTTGCCAGTCAAAGCGAGCATAAAGGGCATTGAGCTCACCTGACTGTCATATTCGTGGCTTGGTTTAACTTTGTAGGCAGTGATGGCATTCAAGCTGTGTCCCAGCTGCTGAGCATCTTTCTGTGACTGCAGTTTGGTTTGGAATCGCCACCGTGCATGTGATGTGGCTTCCCAGAGATCATACCTGTACCTCTTATATTTTACTTGGTCCCCAAATCCAGAAATTATCAAAGGTCCAATTCATCCTTCTATTGTTTCCTGTAATCTTTTCAAACAAACAGGATATATCATCATGGTGACTGTGCACACCACCTTTGCTAGACCATTTAATTTTGTTAGTCATCAAATTTCTGATAGAGGCTGCAGCCCCAAATTTCTGCCAGCCACCTGATCAGAGAGTAAGCAGTTGTCTGCCTGGAAGCCAGATTCTCCAGTCTTAGTGTTTTATAGATTTGACATACCTCAAACTTGCTACAAACTCTGGGATCGATTAAAGAATGAGCCCTGCCAATACACAACTATTCAAGAGCACCCAGGACACTTTACTGACTTTCTTGGTACTAGAGATTCACTTCATTTATCATCCCTCCCCCACATGGTAGCTTCCATTGCTCATTAATGGTGGAAACCAGCAGAGGAAACATTTGCTTCTTATGTGTTTGCTCAAACCCTTCATAACTTTGAACAATCCTAATTAAACTGTAATGAATCTTCTTTCCCTAGATGTTACGATCACTACTTTTATAGTCTCCTCAGTTGTCCCTGAGTGCAGTAAATAGTTTCTTCACCTTCCTCAAAACCACGATTGATATCCTTCTTTATGGATCAGTTCTCCCACTGAGTCCTCCCCAGTGATTTGCAAAAATGGCGCTCCTTGTTTCTATTTAAGTGTGCCTAGAAATAGGATTGCACCTATTTTTAGAGTGTTAAATCATCATAGTGCCAAGTATTAGCACCATATTATGTCTCTCTCAAAATACTTCTCGCTGCCTCACTAAAGCACCCAGCATAATTAAAGATCCCACTCACTCCAGACGTTCTCTCTTCTCCCCTGCCCCATCAGGCAGACTCACTCCAGACATTCTCTCTTCTCCCCTGCCCCATCAGGCAGACGTTCTCTCTTCTCCCCTGCCCCATCAGCAGACGTTCTCTCTTCTCCCCTGCCCCATCAGGCAGACTCACTGCAGACATTCTCTCTTCTCCCCTGCCCCATCAGGCAGACTCACTCCAGACGTTCTCTCTTCTCCCCTGCCCCATCAGGCAGACTCACTCCAGACGTTCTCTCTTCTCCCCCGCCCCATCAGGCAGACATTCTCTCTTCTCCCCTGCCCCATCAGGCAGACATTCTCTCTTCTCCCCTGCCCCATCAGGCAGGCGTTCTCTCTTCTCCCCTGCCCCATCAGCAGATGTTCTCTCTTCTCCCCTGCCCCATCAGGCAGACTCACTCCAGACGTTCTCTCTTCTCCCCTGCCCCAACAGCAGACTCACTCCAGATGTTCCCTCTTCTCCCCTGCCCCATCAGGCAGACTCACTCCAGACGTTCTCTCTTCTCCCCTGCCCCATCAGGCAGACATTCTCTCTTCTCCCCTGCCCCATCAGGCAGACATTCTCTCTTCTCTCCTGCCCCATCAGGCAGACGTTCTGTCTTCTCCCCTGCCCCATCAGCAGATGTTCTCTCTTCTCCCCTGCCCCATCAGGCAGACTCACTCCAGACGTTCTCTCTTCTCCCCTGCCCCATCAGGCAGACTCACTCCAGACATTCTCTCTTCTCCCCTGCCCCATCAGCAGACGTTCTCTCTTCTCCCCTGCCCCATCAGGCAGACTCACTCCAGACATTCTCTCTTCTCCCCTGCCCCATCAGGCAGACTCACTCCAGACGTTCTCTCTTCTCCCCTGCCCCATCAGGCAGACTCACTCCAGACGTTCTCTCTTCTCCCCCGCCCCATCAGGCAGACTCACTCCAGACGTTCTCTCTTCTCCCCTGCCCCATCAGGCAGGCGTTCTCTCTTCTCCCCTGCCCCATCAGCAGATGTTCTCTCTTCTCCCCTGCCCCATCAGGCAGACTCACTCCAGACGTTCTCTCTTCTCCCCTGCCCCATCAGGCAGACTCACTCCAGACGTTCTCTCTTCTCCCCTGCCCCAACAGCAGACTCACTCCAGATGTTCCCTCTTCTCCCCTGCCCCATCAGGCAGACTCACTCCAGACGTTCTATCTTCTCCCCTGCCCCATCAGGCAGACATTCTCTCTTCTCCCCTGCCCCATCAGGCAGACATTCTCTCTTCTCCCCTGCCCCATCAGGCAGACGTTCTCTCTTCTCCCCTGCCCCATCAGCAGATGTTCTCTCTTCTCCCCTGCCCCATCAGGCAGACTCACTCCAGACGTTCTCTCTTCTCCCCTGCCCCATCAGGCAGACTCACTCCAGACATTCTATCTTCTCCCCTGCCCCATCAGCAGACGTTCTCTCTTCTCCCCTGCCCCATCAGGCAGACTCACTCCAGACATTCTCTCTTCTCCCCTGCCCCATCAGGCAGACTCACTCCAGACGTTCTCTCTTCTCCCCTGCCCCATCAGGCAGACTCACTCCAGACGTTCTCTCTTCTCCCCCGCCCCATCAGGCAGACTCACTCCAGACGTTCTCTCTTCTCCCCTGCCCCATCAGGCAGACATTCTCTCTTCTCCCCTGCCCCATCAGGCAGGCGTTCTCTCTTCTCCCCTGCCCCATCAGCAGATGTTCTCTCTTCTCCCCTGCCCCATCAGGCAGACTCACTCCAGACGTTCTCTCTTCTCCCCTGCCCCATCAGGCAGACTCACTCCAGACGTTCTCTCTTCTCCCCTGCCCCAACAGCAGACTCACTCCAGATGTTCCCTCTTCTCCCCTGCCCCATCAGGCAGACTCACTCCAGACGTTCTCTCTTCTCCCCTGCCCCATCAGGCAGACATTCTCTCTTCTCCCCTGCCCCATCAGGCAGACATTCTCTCTTCTCCCCTGCCCCATCAGGCAGACGTTCTCTCTTCTCCCCTGCCCCATCAGCAGATGTTCTCTCTTCTCCCCTGCCCCATCAGGCAGACTCACTCCAGACGTTCTCTCTTCTCCCCTGCCCCATCAGGCAGACTCACTCCAGACATTCTCTCTTCTCCCCTGCCCCAACAGCAGACTCACTCCAGACGTTCTCTCTTCTCCCCTGCCCCATCAGGCAGACTCACTCCAGACGTTCTCTCTTCTCCCCCGCCCCATCAGGCAGACTCACTCCAGACGTTCTCTCTTCTCCCCTGCCCCATCAGGCAGACATTCTCTCTTCTCCCCTGCCCCATCAGGCAGGCGTTCTCTCTTCTCCCCTGCCCCATCAGCAGATGTTCTCTCTTCTCCCCTGCCCCATCAGGCAGACTCACTCCAGACGTTCTCTCTTCTCCCCTGCCCCATCAGGCAGACTCACTCCAGACGTTCTCTCTTCTCCCCTGCCCCATCAGGCAGACTCACTCCAGACGTTCTCTCTTCTCCCCTGCCCCATCAGCAGATGTTCTCTCTTCTCCCCTGCCCCATCAGGCAGATGCACTCCAGACGTTCTCTCTTCTCCCCTGCCCCATCAGGCAGACTCACTCCAGACGTTCTCTCTTCTCCCCTGCCCCATCAGGCAAACTCACTCCAGACGTTCTCTCTTCTCCCCTGCCCTATCAGGCAGACGTTCTCTCTTCTCCCCTGCCCCATCAGGCAGACATTCTCTCTTCTCCTCTGCCCCATCAGCAGACGTTCTCTCTTCTCCCCTGCCCCATCAGGCAGACTCACTCCAGACGTTCTCTCTTCTCCCCTGCCCCATCAGGCAGACTCACTCCAGACGTTCTCTCTTCTCCCCTGCCCTATCAGGCAGACGTTCTCTCTTCTTCCCTGCCCCATCAGGCAGACGTTCTCTCTTCTACCCTACCCCATCAGGCAGACGTCCTCTCTTCTCCCCTGCTCCATCAGTCAGACTCACTCCAGACGTTCTCTCTTCTCCCCTGCTCCATCAGGCAGACTCACTCCAGACGTTCTCTCTTCTCCCCTGCCCCATCAGGCAGACGTTCTCTCTTCTCCCCTGCCCCATCAGGCAGACGTTCTCTCTTCTCCCCTGCCCCATCAGGCAGACTCACTCCAGGTGTTCTCTCTTCTCCCCTGCCCCATCAGGCAGACTCACTCCAGACGTTCTCTCTTCTCCCCTGCCCCATCAGGCAGACATTCTTTCTTCTCCCCTGCCCCATCAAGCAGACTCACTCCAGACGTTCTCTCTTCTCCCCGGCCCCCAGGCAGACATAGAAAACATAGAAAACATAGAAAATAGGTACAGGAGTAGGCCAATCGGCCCTTCGAGCCTGCACCGCCATTTATTATGATCATGGCTGATCATCCAACTCAGAACCCTGCCCCAGCCTTCCCTCCATACCCCCGATCCCCGTAGCCACAAGGGCCATATCTAACTCCCTCTTAAGTATAGCCAATGAACTGGCCTCAACTGTTTCCTGTGGCAGAGAATTCCACAGATTCACCACTCTCTGCGTGAAGAAGTTTTTCCTAATCTCAGTCCTAAAAGGCTTCGCCTTTATCCTCAAACCGTGACCCCTCGTTCTGGACTTCCCCAACATCGGGAACAATCTTCCTGCATCTAGCCTGTCCAATCCCTTTAGGATTTTATACGTTTCAATCAGATCCCCCCTCAATCTTCTAAATTCCAACGAGTACAAGCCTAGTTCATCCAGTCTTTCTTCATATGAAAGTCCTGCCATCCCAGGAATCAATCTGGTGAACCTTCTTTGCACTCCCTCTACGGCAAGGATGTCTTTCCTCAGATTAGGGGACCAAAACTGCACACAATACTCCAGGTGTGGTCTCACCAAGGCCTTGTACAACTGCAGTAGTACCTCCCTGCTCCTGTACTCGAATCCTCTTGCTATAAATGCCAGCATACCATTCGCCTTTTTCACCGCCTGCTGTACCTGCATGCCCACTTTCAATGACTGGTGTATAATGACACCCAGGTCTCGTTGCACCTCCCCTTTTCCTAATCGGCCACCATTCAGATAATAATCTGTTTTCCTATTTTTGCCACCAAAGTGGATAACTTCACATTTATCCACATTAAATTGCATCTGCCATGAATTTGCCCACTCACTCAACCTATCCAAGTCACCCTGCATCCTCTTAGCATCCTCCTCACAGCTAACACTGCCGCCCAGCTTCGTGTCATTCGCAAACTTGGAGATGCTGCATTTAATTCCCTCATCCAAGTCATTAATATATATTGTAAACAACTGGGGTCCCAGCACTGAGCCTTGCGGTACCCCACTAGTCACTGCCTGCCATTCTGAAAAGGTCCCGTTTATTCCCACTCTTTGCTTCCTGTCTGCTAACCAATTCTCTATCCACATCAATACCTACCCCCAAAACGGTGTGCTTTAAGTTTGCACACTAATCTCCTGTGTGGGACCTTGTCAAAAGCCTTTTGCAAATCCAAATATACCACATCCACTGGTTCTCCCCTATCCACTCTACTAGTTACATCCTCAAAAAATTCTATGAGATTCGTCAGACATGATTTTCCTTTCACAAATCCATGCTGACTTTGTCCGATGATTTCACCACTTTCCAAATGTGCTGTTATCACATCTTTGATAACTGACTCCAGCAGTTTCCCCACACCGACGTTAGGCTAACCGGTCTATAATTCCCCGGTTTCTCTCTCTTCTCCCCTGCCCCATCAGGCAGATGTTCTCTCTTTTCCCCTGCCCCATCAGGCAGACTCACTCCAGACGTTCTCTCTTCTCCCCTGCCCCATCAGGCAGACGTTCTCTCTTCTCCCCTGCCCCATCAGGCAGACTCACTCCAGATGTTCTCTCTTCTCCCCTGCCCCATCAGGCAGACGTTCTCTCTTCTCCCCTGCCCCATCAGGCAGATGTTCTCTCTTCTCCCCTGCCCCATCAGGCAGACGTTCTCTCTTCTCCCCTGCCCCATCAGGCAGATGTTCTCTCTTCTCCCCTGCCCCATCAGGCAGACGTTCTCTCTTCTCCCCTGCCCCATCAGGCAGATGTTCTCTCTTCTCCCCTGCCCCATCAGGCAGACTCACTCCAGATGTTCTCTCTTCTCCCCTGCCCCATCAGGCAGAAGATAAAAAAGACTGAAAGCATGTACCACCAAGTTCAAGTATCAGATTCTTGAATGGCTCCTTGTCCCATAAGATAACCTGACAATCTCCCTCATTACAATCCTGCACTTTATTAGAAGACTATAAGACCATAATATGTAGCAGCAGAATTAGGCCATTTGGCCCATCGAGTCTGCTCCACCATTCAATCATGGTTGATTTTTTTCCCCCCCCTCAGCCTCACTCCTCAGCCTTCTTTCCGCAATCTTTGATGATGTGGCCAATCAAGAACCGATCAATCTCCAGCTTAAATACACCAACGACCTGGCCTCAACAGCTGCCAGTGGTAACAAATTCCACAAATTCACTACTCTCTGGCTATAGAAATGTCTCCGCATCTCTGTTTTAAATAGACGCCCCTCTATCCTGGGGCCATGCCCTCTTGTCCTAGACTCTCCCACCACAGGAAACATCCTTTCCACATCTACTCTGTCTAGGCCTTTCTACATTCAAAAGGTTTCATTGCGATCCCCCTCATCCTTCTAAATTCCAGTGAGTACAGGCCCCGGTCCAGAGCTGTCAAACCTTCCTCATATTTCCTTTCATTCCTGGAATTATCCTTGTGAACCTCCTCTGAACCTTCTCTAATGCCAGCACAATTTTTAGATAAGGACCCCAAAACTGTACACAATAGTCAAGGTAGGGCCTCATTAGTGCCTTATAAAGCCTCAGAATCACATCCCTGCTCTTGTATTCTAGACCTCTTGAAATTAATGCTAATATTCTATTTGTCTTCTTCATCAACAAATCAACCCTCGAGTTAACCTTTATGGTGCTCTGCATAAGGACCCCCAAGTCCCTTTGCTTCTCACATTTTGGTGTTTTCTCCCAATTTAGAAAATAGTCTGCACTTTTATTTTTTCTACCAAATTGCATGACCATGCAATTTCTAACATTGTATTTCATTTGTCACTTTCTTGCACATTCTCTAAATCTGTCTAAATCCTTCTGCAACCTTTCTGTTTCCTCAACATTACCTGCCCCTCCACCAATCTTCGTATCATTTGCAAACTTGGCAACAAAGCCATCTATTACATACTGCAAGTCATTGATATACAGTATAAAAAGAAGCGGTCCTAACACTAACCCCTGTGGAACACCACTAGTCACAGGCAGCCAACCAGAAAAGGAACCTTTTATTCCCACCTGCTGCCTACTACCTATCAGCCAATGCTCTAACCATGCTAGTAATTTTCCTGTAACACCATGGGCTCTTAACCTGATAAGCAGCCACATGTGTGGCACCTTGTCAAAGGCCTTCTGAAAGTCCAAATATACAATATCTACTGCATCGCCTTAATCTATCATATTTGTAATCTCCTCAAAGAACTTCAACAGGTTCAGGCAAGATTTTCCCTGGAGGAAACCATGCTAACTTTGCCCTATTGTGTCCTGTGTCACCAAGTACTTCATAACCTCATCCTTAACAATTGACTCCAACATCCTCCCAACCACTGAGGTCAGGCTTACTAGTCTATAATTTACTTTCTGCTGCCTTTCTCCTTTCTTAAGGAGTGGAATGACATTTGCAATTTTCCAATCCTCCAGAACCATGCCAGAATCCAAAAAGTTTTGAAAGATCATTATTAATGCCTCCACAATCTCTACCGCTACCTCTGTCAGAACCCTAGGGTGTAGTTCATCTGGTCTGGGTGGCTTATGTACCTTTAGATCTTTCAGCTTTTTGAATACCTTATCCCTTTTAATAGTAACTGCACCCACTTCTCTTCCCTCACACCCTTCAACATCTGTCACACTGCGCAGTGAAGACTGATGCAAAATACTCATTTAGTTCATCTGCCATCACCTTGTCCCATGCTATTATTTCTCCAGCCTCATTTTCTAGCAGTCCTATATCCATTCTCATCTCTTTTTTATCTTTCTATACTTAAAAATGCTTTTTCTATTCACCTTGATATTGTTTGTTAGCTTGCTTTCATATTTCATCTTTTCCTTCCTAATGCTTCTTTTAGTTGCTCTCTGTAGGTTTTTAAAAGCTTCCCAATCCTCTATCTTCATGCTAAATTTTGCTTTATCATATGCCGTCTCATTTTTCCCAGAAACTCAAGCCATTGCTGCTCTGCTATCATCCCTGCCAGCATCTCATCCCAGTTTACTTTGGCCAACTCCATCCCCCTGCCAAATTAGTTTAAACCCTCCCCTACAGCTCTAACAAACCTGCCTGTGAGAATACTGGTCCCTCTCAGGTTCAGGTGCAATCTGTTCCTTTTGTACAGGCCATATCTTCCCCAGAGGTATGTTTACCTGCACTGCACTTCTTGTAGCCTTTATGTTTTATTCACTATTGTTACTGTTTTACCTTGTCCTACTTCCATACGTTGTATGATGACGTGATCTGTATGAACAGTATGCAAGGCAAGCATTACACTGTATTTCAGGAACGTGACAATCATAAACCAATACCAATATTGTGAAATTGTTCAAAAGGAAGTTGCAAACAGAGTTTATTATCCAGTGGAATGCATTAAAGTATGAACTGTGTGCTTTCCAATTAGAACACACTAAGTTCACTGCATCTTGTGATATTTTTGCCTCACTGTAGTCAGGGAAGTGCACAGATGCCCACAGCTGTCAGAAAGCAGCAACAAATATTAAATCGACACACACAAGATGTTGGAGGCACTCATCAGGTCAGGTAGTATCTATGGAAATGAGTAATCAGTTGACATTTCAGACCGAGACCCTTCTTGCGGTCTGGAAAAGAAGAGGGAGTAAAAAGGTGGGGCGAGGGGAAGGAGGATAGCTAGAGGTGATAGGTGAAGCCAGGTGGGTAGGAAACGTCAAGGGCTGGAGAGGAGCGAGTCTGATAGGAGAGGAGAGTGGACCATGGGAGGAAGGGAAGGAGGTGAGTACCCAGGGGGAGGTGATAGGCAGGTGAGAGTGGGCAAAAAGCCAGAGTGGGGTGTAGAAAAAGAGGGGAGGGGGAAGGAAATTTTTTTACCAGAAGGAGATATCGATATTTGTGCCTTCAGGTTGAGGCTGCCCAGAAAGTATATAAGGTGTTGCTCCCCCACCCCGAGGGTGGCCTCTTCGTGGCACAAGAGGTTCTTCTGTTCTTGTCCTGCTGTCACTGAGAACTCCTCAGCTCTTCAGCATTCTGTTTCTTCATATAGTCAGTTGTTATTACGGCTTTAAGTGAATCGCAAGTGTACATTGAAGAATCTCTTGTCAGTGAGTGAATGTGGTCCTGAATAGCTCGAGCTAGACCCGTAGTACAGCTCCCTTCCTGTGGCAAAGCGCTTGTGGTGCCTATTACTGGCAGCTTCATTGGCTACAATGGAGAACGTTCGTCACTGATGTTCAACAAAAGTAAAAGATTACCATCAGAAATACCTGCTATTCAATTTCCTAAATGGTGTATTTTTACCTGAAAATGATTCTAACATGACTTACATTGGGTAAAAATTAATTTTGGTTTGAGCAGCTCTATAAAGGACTCTGATACATATTTATTTTCTGGACAAAAAATGTTATATTTCTTATATTCTTTAAATTACATGCAATTAGGGTACTAAATGCAAACATGTCCTTTTGAAATATTGACTGAATTTACATTTAATGCTATTAACTGTGATTTCAATTTAACTGGCATTCTGTATTAACCAATGTC
This sequence comes from Mobula hypostoma, assembly GCF_963921235.1. Taxonomy (NCBI): domain Eukaryota; kingdom Metazoa; phylum Chordata; class Chondrichthyes; order Myliobatiformes; family Myliobatidae; genus Mobula; species Mobula hypostoma. The sequence continues at coordinate 43,901,405 of NC_086099.1, read as the reverse complement.
ATTGTGTCTCATATTATCCAAAGATCATTTTTGTATATCTTTAGAGTCCTTTAATTTAATAATGTGTGCAATTTTAAACAAGAGTGGAGCATATAAGCAGCAAAGGCCAAAGTTGCTTACTTTCAAATTCAAATGTATATTCTTGACAAAAGGCACAGTTTTCGTGATAAAATTAGCAAATGCTTTGCACAATTACAGAAATTCATTGAAACCCAACTGTTCGGTTGTGGTGATTCATACAAATAACACATTAGTGTTCTAAATTCTCTCCTTTAGCAACAAAAAAGGAAAATTGATTATAATTTTCCATTACAACTAACATAATTATGATCAAAACTATATTTCATAATCAGCACTCGTGTATTCTCAATAATATATATTTGCTTTATAATATTTGCTTTGTTGCATTTTCTGGTATGTAACTAATAGTCAGTGGTAATAGTTAGTTGAAATGTCTTTAGCCATGATGGTTCAAAGCAATAAATGAGGGGAGATTAATCAAATAAATTATTTTCATTTTTTTTCTACTTCAGTGCAGCTTTTAATGTAGCTTCATCAGTAAAAGGTCACTGCATAATTACATTCTGAATATGGCTTTGTTTGGACTCATGACTTAACAATGTAACCCCAGGAGACTTTCTGTCCGAGTCTTCTCAGTATTTCAGTTAGTAAATCTATGTGAAATGATTAGGATTAACAGTCCCAGTGCTTTAAGAGAAAAAAACCCCTCAGACTTGTTTTAATGTGTGCAGAAATCCGATGCTTCTTGCTGTGATATTCAAAGCGAGGCTTGCAGAAGAACCAGGAAGCAAAACAAGCTGTTCCTCAAAACAGTTCAGCACAAAATGACCATGAGAGCATAAGACCATAAGAGATAGGAGCAGAACTAGGCCGTTCGGCCTATCAAATCTGCTCTGCTATTTCATCATGGCTAATCCATTTTCCCCCTCAAACCCATTCTCCTGCCTTCTCCCCATAACCTTTCGCACACTGACTGTCAACCTCTGTCTTAAATACTCGCAATGACTTGGCCTCCACAGCTACCCATGGCAACAAATTCCACATATTTGTCACCCTCTGGCTAAAGAAATTCCTCCTCATTTCCATTTTAAATGGATGCCCCTCGATTGTGAGACTATACCCTGACTAATCCAGAACCTATCAACATCCACCTTAAAAAGATTCAAAAACGTGGATTGCCATCCCTCTATACATAAGAAATAGGAACAGGAGTAGGCCATCTGGCCCGTCGAGCCTGTTCTGCCACTTAATCAGATCATGGCTGATCTGGCATGGACTCATCTCCACCTACCTGCCTCTTCCTCATAACCCTTAATTCCTCTGAGGCTGTGCCCTCTGGTTCAAGACACCTACTATAGGAAACAGCCTCTCCAATTCCATACCTTCCAGACCATTCTGTGTTTGATAGGTTTCAATGAGATCCTCTCTCATTCCTCTGAACTCCAGTGAGTACAGAGCTATCAAACACTCCTCATACGCTAGCCCTGTCATCCTTCTGAACCCTCTCAAAAGACAGCACATTCTTTCTGCAATAACGGGCCTAAAATTGCTCACATACTCTAAGTAAGGCCTCACCAATGCCTTATAAAGCCTCAGCATTACATCCTTGCTTTTATATTCCAGTCTTTTTAAAATGAAAGCTAACTTTGCATTTGGCTTCCTCACCACCTAGTCAACCTGCAGGTTAACCTTTAGGGCAGTGGTCCCCAACCACCGGGCCGTGGACTGATACCGGGCTGCAAAGCATGTGCTACCGGGCTGCGAGGAAATTATATGATTTGGCAATATGAGACAATATGAGTCAGCTGCACCTTTCCTAATTCCCTGTCATGCGCTGTTGAACTTGAACACCCCCTCCCCCCCCCCAGTCGGCTGGTCCGCAAGAATATTGTCAATACTAAACCGGTCCACGGTGCGAGAAAGGTTGGGGACCCCTGCCTTAGGGAATTCTGTATGAGGACTCCCAAGTCCCTTTGCACATCTGATTTTTGAATTCTCTGCCTGCTTAGAAAATAGTCTATGCCATTATTCCTTCTACCGAAGTGCATGACCATACACTTCCTGACACTAGTATTCCACCTGCCACTTCTTTTCCCATTCTCTTAAACTGTCTGAATACTTCTGCAGCTTCCCTGTTTCCTCAGCACTATCTGCCCCTCCATCTATCTTCATATTGTTTACAAACTTGGCCACGAAGCCATCAATTCTATCATCCAAATCATTGACATATAACGTAAAAAGAATCGGTCCCAACACTGACCCTGCGGAATATCACTAGTCACTGATAGCCAAACAGGAACGACTCCCTTTATTCCCACTCTTTGCCTCCTGGCAATCAGCCAATCCTCTATCCATGCTAGTATCTTTTCTGCAATTCCATGGGCTTTTTATCTTGTTAAGCAGCCTCACGTGCAACACCTTGTCAAAGGTCTTCTGAAAATCCAAGTACGCAACCGATTCTCCTTTGTCTATCCTGCTTGTTATTTCCTCAAAGAATTCCAACAGATTTGTCAGGCAAGATTTTCCCTTAAGGAAACCATGCTGACTATGGGCCACTTTATCATGTGCCTCAAAGTACACTGAGACCTCATCCTTAATAATCAACTCCAACAACTTTCCAGCCACTGAAGTTAGGCTAACTGGCCTATAATTTCCTTTCCTCTGCTTCCTCCCTTCTTCAAGAGCGGAGCGACATTTGCAGCTTTCCAGTCCTTCAGAAACATGACAGAATCTAGTGATGCTTGTAAGACCATTACCAATGCTCCACAATCTCCCCATCCAGCTCTTTCAGAACCCTGGGGTGCAGTCCATCTGGTCCAGGTGAATTAACACCTTCAGACCTTTCACCTTCCTAAGCACCTTCTCCCTAGTACTGTAATAGCAATTCTCCCCCCGACACTCTTGAACTTCCGGCATGCTGCTCGTGTCTTCCACAGTGAAGACAGATGCAAAATACTTTCGTTTCATCTGCCATTTCCTTGTCCCCATTACTACCTCTCCAGCATCATTTTCCACAGGTCCAATATATACTCTTACCTCTCTTATTCTTTATATATCTGAAGAGTATTTTGATATCCTCTTTGGTATTTTTGGCTGGCTTACCTTCATATTTCATAGTGGTTTGGGGCTCTCATTCATTGCCTGCCTCATTAGTTAACTTTTTGGCTATGTTACCAATTCTAGGTTATACTATTTCTGTAAATTAATGGAAATACTGAATTAACCATGCATAACCTCTCAACCATTGTACAACAATTTTTGTAATTGTTGTCAGGCTACTGATAAGAGCATCTCACAGGCAGATGGAATCGATCAGTATCTTATATCTGTGTTCTGAAAGTTAAATGCACCAGCATCCGAAACAAAATATACATTCTCCATGGTTGGTATTTATTGCCGGTACAGAGTTTTAGTGGTAAAAGAAGGTAAAAACGGATTTTTTTCTAAAAAGGTATTCTGGTTTCATTGCTTTGTTATCAATTTAAATCAAAAATAATCAAGACTTTTATTTAGTCAAAATGTTGAGAAGTAGGGACATCAGAGAAACAGTGTGGATAGATAAGAATTAAAAGATAATTTAGCAGTTAAATAATATTTGATAATTTCAGTATATTTGTCTCTCTCTGCTTAAACTTGTTTTCTGTTATTTTCCTTCAAAACTCAACTAACATATCAACATTAAAAACCATTATAGTCAATGAAGTTATTGTGAGATTTTTAGTAAATTTGAATTCATTGAAAATGATTTGCAATTCTTCTGGCAGGTAATGGCTAAAATGATGAGACTAATGCACATATCAGACAGGCTTCTGCATCAAATTGCGGAACTTCATAAGGTCAAATGGGAGGAGATAGGTCTAAGTTTATCTCCACCGTCACCAATGGCCGTACACAGCATTCAGCTGCTCAACCAGAAGTGCCAGGTAGGAGATTCACCTTGGATTGCTCCAAAGATCATCACAAACACAGAAACAAGATTCTAGCCCATTTGATTAATTCCATGCAACAGCAAGAACTGGCAAAGTGCTTCGGAAACACTAAAGGTTATGGGACAAGACAACATATCTGATGTAGTACTCAACACATCCATGGTTTTCCAGTATAACTTCAGCATTGACATCTATCCAACAGTGTGGAAAATGGCCCAGGTGCATCCTGCTCACAAAGAACTGCAGAAATTGATTGCAGATATTTGCTGCACAGTGTTTTCTCACCATGGTAGCATAGGCCTTAGCGCTCTGCTATTACAGCTCGAGGCCCAGTGTTCACAGTTCAATTCGGACATCACCTGTAAGGAGTCTATATGTCCTCCCCGTGATCGCCTGGGTTTCTTCCAGGTGCTCCAGTTTTCTCCCACAGCCCAAAGACGAAATGGTTAGTATGTTAATTGGTCATTGTAAATTGATCCATGACTAGGCTAGGGTTAATCGGGGCTGTTGGAGGTAGTAATGGGGGATAAAGAAATGGCAGATGAACTCAGTAAGTTCTTTGCATCAGTATTTACTGTGGAAGACAGTAGAAGTGTGCCAGAAGTCCATGAGTGTCAGGGATCATGAGTGAGTGCCATTTCTATTACAAAGGAAAGAAGTCTTTTGGTGCAGGTGTGACCTGTACAAAAAGGACGGGTTACACTTGAATCCTAGGGGGACCAATATCCTGGCGGGGAGATTAGCGGGGGCTACTGAGGTGACTTTAAACTAGAATGGTTGGGGGGTGGGAATCAAATTAAAGAGGCTAGGCGTGAGGAGGTTAGTTCACAACAGAGGGATGGGAACCAGTGCAGAGAGACAGAGGGGTGTAAAGTGAGCGTAGAAGCAAAAAGTACAAAGGAGAAAAGTAAAAGTGGCAGGCCAACAAATCCAGGGCAAGCATTAAAAAGGGCCACTTTTCAACATAATTGTACAAGGGCTAAGAGAGTTGTAAAAGAGCGCCTGAAGGCTTTATGTGTCAATGCAAGGAGCATTCGTAATAAGGTGGATGAATTGAAAGTGCAGATTGTTATTAATGATTATGATATAGTTGGGATCACAGAGACATGGCTCCAGGGTGACCAGGGATGGGAGCTCAACGTTCAGGGATATTCAATATTCAGGAGGGATAGACATGAAGGAAGGGGAGGTGGGGTGGCGTTGCTGGTTAAAGAAGAGATTAACGCAATAGAAAGGAAGGACATAAGCCGGGAAGATGTGGAATCGATATGGGTAGAGCTGCGTAACACTAAGGGGCAGAAGACGCTGGTGGGAGTTGTGTACAGGCCACCTAACAGTAGTAGTGAGGTCGGAGATGGTATTAAACAGGAAATTAGAAATGTGTGCAATAAAGGAACAGCAGTTATAATGGGTGACTTCAATCTACATGTAGACTGGGTGAACCAAATTGGTAAAGGTGCTGAGGAAGAGGATTTCTTGGAATGTATGCGGGATGGTTTTTTGAACCAACATGTCGAGGAACCAACTAGAGAGCAGGCTATTCTGGACTGGGTTTTGAGCAATGAGGAAGGGTTAATTAGCGATCTTGTCGTGAGAGGCCCCTTGGGTAAGAGTGACCATAATATGGTGGAATTCTTCATTAATATGGAGAGTGACATAGTTAATTCAGAAACAAAGATTCTGAACTTAAAGAGGGGTAACTTTGAAGGTATGAGACGTGAATTAGCTAAGATAGACTGGCAAATGACACTGAAAGGATTGACGGTGGATATGCAATGGCAAGCATTTATAGGTTGCACGGATGAACTACAACAATTGTTTATCCCAGTTTGGCAAAAGAATAAATCAAGGAAGGTAGTGCACCCGTGGCTGACAAGAGAAATTAGGGATAGTATCAATTCCAAAGAAGTAGCATACAAATTAGCCAGAGAAAGTGGCTCACCTGAGGACTGGGAGAAATTCAGAGTTCAGCAGAGAAGGACAAAAGGCTTAATTAGGAAGGGGAAAAAAGATTATGAGAGAAAACTGGCAGAGAACATAAAAACGGACTGTAAAAGCTTTTATAGATATGTAAAAAGGAAAAGACTGGTAAAGACAAATGTAGGTCCCCTGCAGACAGAAACAGGTGAATTGATTATGGGGAGCAAGGACATGGCAGACCAATTGAATAATTACTTTGGTTCTGTCTTCACTAAGGAGGACATAAATAATCTTCCAGAAATAGTAAGGGACAGAGGGTCCAGTGAGATGGAGGAACTGAGTGAAATACATGTTAGTAGGGAAGTGGTGTTAGGTAAATTGAAGGGATTGAAGGCAGATAAATCCCCAGGGCCAGATGGTCTGCATCCTAGAGTGCTTAAGGAAGTAGCCCAAGAAATAGTGGATGCATTAGTGATAATTTTTCAAAACTCGTTAGATTCTGGACTAGTTCCTGAGGATTGGAGGGTGGCTAATGTAACCCCAATTTTTAAAAAAGGAGGGAGAGAGAAACCGGGGAATTATAGACCGGTTAGCCTAACGTCGGTGGTGGGGAAACTGCTGGAGTCAGTTATCAAGGATGTGATAACAGCACATTTGGAAAGCGGAGAAATGATCGGACAAAGTCAGCATGGATTTGTGAAAGGAAAATCATGTCTGACGAATCTCATAGAATTTTTTGAGGATGTAACTAGTAGAGTGGATAGGGGAGAACCAGTGGATGTGGTATATTTGGATTTGCAAAAGGCTTTTGACAAGATCCCACACAGGAGATTAGTGTGCAAACTTAAAGCACACCGTTTTGGGGGTAAGGTATTGGTGTGGGTGGAGAATTGGTTAGCAGACAGGAAGCAAAGAGTGGGAATAAACGGGACCTTTTCAGAATGGCAGGCGGTGACTAGTGGGGTACCGCAAGGCTCAGTGCTGGAACCCCAGTAGTTTACAATATATATTAATGACTTGGATGAGGGAATTAAATGCAGCATTTCCAAGTTTGCGGATGACACGAAGCTGGGCGGCAGTGTTAGCAGTGAGGAGGATGCTAAAAGGATGCAGGGTGACTTGGATAGGTTGGGTGAGTGGGCAAACTCATGGCAGATGCAATTTAATGTGGATAAATGTGAAGTTATCCACTTTGGTGGCAAAAATAGGAAAACAGATTATTATCTGAATGGTGGCCGATTAGGAAAAGGGGAGGTGCAACGAGACCTGGGTGTCATTATACACCAGTCATTGAAAGTGGGCATGCAGGTACAGCAGGCGGTGAAAAAGGCGAATGGTATGCTGGCATTTATAGCGAGAGGATTCGAGTACAGGAGCAGGGAGGTACTACTGCAGTTGTACAAGGCCTTGGTGAGACCACACCTGGAGTATTGTGTGCAGTTTTGGTCCCCTAATCTGAGGAAAGACATCTTTGCCATAGAGGGAGTACAAAGAAGGTTCACCAGATTGATTCCTGGGATGGCAGGACTTTCATATGAAGAAAGACTGGATGAACTGGGCTTGTACTCGTTGGAATTTAGAAGATTGAGGGGGGATCTGATCGAAACTTATAAGATCCTAAAGGGATTGGACAGGCTAGATGCAGGAAGATTGTTCCCGATGTTGGGGAAGTCCAGAACGAGGGGTCACAGTTTGAGGATAGAGGGGAAGCCTTTTAGGACCGAGATTAGGAAAAACTTCTTCACACAGAGAGTGGTGAATCTGTGGAATTCTCTGCCACAACAAACTGTTGAGGCCAGTTCATTGGCTATGTTTAAGAGGGAGTTAGATATGGCCCTTGTGGCTACAGAGGTCAAGGGGTATGGAGGGAAGGCTGGGGCAGGGTTCTGAGTTGGATGATCAGCCATGATCATAATAAATGGCGGTGCAGGCTCGAAGGGCCGAATGGCCTACTCCTGCACCTATTTTCTATGTTTCTATGTTTCTAAGTCTTAAGGTGGATAAGTCACCTGGGCCAGATGGACTACAACCCAGAGTCCTGAGAAAGGTTGCTGAAGAAATAATGGATGCATTGGTCATGATCTTTCAATAATCACTTGATTCCGGCATGGTCCTGGAGGACTGGAGGATTGCAAATGATGCTCCACTCTTTAAGAAGGGAGGAAGGCAAAAGAAAGGAAATTATAGGCCAGTTAGCCCAACCTCAGTGGTTGGAAAGTGTTGGAGTCTACTAATAAGGATAAGGTGTCTGGGTGCTTGGAGACCAATGATAAAATAAGTCAAAGTCAGCATGGTTTCTGTTAAAGGAAATCTTGCCTGACCATTCTGTCATTTACTTGGATTTTCAGAATGTATTTGATAAGGTGCCACACATAGGCTGCTTAACAAGATAAAATCCTATGCCGCTACAGGAAAGATACTGGCATTGATAGAGGAATGGCTGACAGGCAGGAGGCCGTGAGTGGGAGTAAAGGGGGTCTTTTCTGGTTGGCTGCCAGTGACTAGTGGTGTTCCTCAGGGGTCAGTTTTGGGACTCTACTTTTCACATTATTTGTCAATGATATGGATAATGGAATTGATGACTTTGTGACAAAGTTTGTGGATGGTACAAAGATAGGTGGAGGGGTAGATAGCACTGAGGAAGCAATGTAATTGCAGCAGGACTTAGACAAATATGAAGAATGGGCAAAAACATGGCAGATGGAATACAGTGTTAGGAAATGTACAATAATGGATTTTGGTAAAAAGAGCAATAGAGTGGACTATTATCTAAATGGGGAGAAGGTTCAAACTTCAGAGGACTTAGAAATTCTCCTGCAAGACTACCAGAAAGCATTAGTTTACAGATTGGGTCTGTGGTAAAAAAAAAAGGCTAATGCAATAATGGCATTTATTTCAAGGGAAATAGAATATAAAAATAAGGAGATAATGCTGAAGCTTTATAACTAGTCAGGTTGCACTTGGAGTATTGTCAACAGTTTTGGGTCCCATATCTCAAAAAAGAAGTGTTGTCATTGGAGTGAGTCCAGTGGAGGTTCACGAGGATGATTCCAGGAATGAAGGAGTTAACATATAAGGAGCGTTTGACAGCTTTGGGCCTGTACTTGCTGGAATTTAGAAGAATGCAGGGGGTTCTCATTGAAACCCACCGAATGTTGAAAGGATTAGACAGGGTGGATGTTGAGAGGATGTTTCCTACGGAACGAGAGGACACAGCCTCAAAATTGAGGAATGACCTTTTAGGACAGAGGTAAGGAGGAATTTGTTTAGCCAGAGAGTAGTGAATCTGTGGAATGCTCTGCCTCAGACTGTGGTGGAGGCCAAGTCCGTGGGTATATTTAAGGCAGAAGTTGATATTTTCCTGATTGATCAGGGCATCAAAGGATATGGCAAGAAGGCAGGTGTATGGGGTTGAGTGGGATCTGGGATCAGCCATAATGGGATGGCAGAGAAGACTTGATGAGTTGAATGTCCTAATTCCGCTCCTTTGTCTTATGGTCTTATGCCAAAGCTATTCAGACGGCATCTCCCAACCCCATGATCTCAGCCAGCAACAACAAGGCCAGTAGGTGCATGGGACACCACCATTTGCAGGTTTCACCCCCTCCATTGCCTCACCAGAGTTGCACATGTCATCTTGAGTTGGGTCATTTTCTTTCATTATTTTTTAGAGATAAGCATGGAACAGGCCTGTCAGGCCCAACGAGCCACATTGCTCAGCAACCCACTTATTCAACACTAGCCTAATCACAGTACAATTTATAATGGCATACTAATCTACCAACTGATAGGTTTTGGACTGTGGGAGGAAACCGTAGCACCCAGAGGAAGCCCACACGATCACAAGGAGAATGTACAAACTCCTTACAGCCAGTACCAGAACTAAACTCCAAAGTCTGATGCCCTGAACTGTAATAGCATCGTCCTAACTGCTACACTCCCATGGTGCCCCATAGACTTCATTGTTGCAAGTCTAAACTTCGGAACTCTACACACATGACAAAAGTCTGTGCAAAGACATAGATATAAAGTAAAGCACAAAAGATGTTTTATTAATACTGATAATAGTGAAGTGAATAGAACTTATTATTATAACTTCTCATTTTTATTTTTTCAAAACAATTCCATTTGCTTTGGAAGAGCCCAAAATTAATTTATTGTTCTTACAGTGTCACATTATTGTCATGTCCTTGACTATATGATTCATTTTTTTCCATGTGTCCACAATCCTGATCCAAGCCTGAAACCTCAGGTGACACTCCCTCAAGAATATGGAGAATGGTGTTAGTAACAAATATTGCCTTCAAGATATTAGGCAGACACCATGGTGACTGGTTATCATTTTACAGCCAGTTCTTCATTGCTGCTTTATTTTTTTTTGTGTTTCATCAGGAGTTCAAGCCAATAGTAAGGCCTGGATCCTGAATACTTCCTATTACCCATGGCTAGCAAGATAGTATTCCACATTTGGAAAGCCATTCTTCACTGAATCTCTAGACACACCCTTATAAACAGGACTGGAATAAACAGGGATCCAGATCTAAGAATTCCAATTGAAATCAGAAGCATATTACAAGGGACTGTTTATATCTAGCTTCTAGTTAAACCTATCGATTCACCGATTAATGTTAATTGCAAGAATACTGACAGTGGAGTGGTGCTTTTCTGGGGCCCACTGTTGTTTTTGCCTGGAGTGAGATTATTCGCCACAACTGAGTGAATTAAATGATCCTACTCAAAAATACATGCAGATGAACACCAGGTGAGGTTGAGAAATGTGCTACAGAACAAATGCCCTTCTCCAACAAATGCTCACACCAAGTTAGCAAGTTATCCTTTGAATGAGATGCCAGAGTTTGAAAGCACATCTAACTTTGCACTGATATATTTTAAGGCCATTTGTTCATCTTTTATTTAGTAATTCATGCTAAATCTTTGGCATGTCTTTTACAAAACTAAAGTGTAGTAAAAACAGCCAATAGCTGAATAAATTTTTCAAGATTTTTTTTTAGAAGAAGGAACTGAATTTCACATAATTTTGGGTTTGCCCAAAGTAGAGTTTGTACATAAATTATATGTTGGTTCACTATTCAAACCCATTTAGCTCTTTGATTGGTACCTACCACACTTCCTCAGATTAGTACTTTTCCATGTTGAACAACCCTTAGAGAAAACCAAACTTTTTGTTGTATTTTGACTTGGGACTCTGCATGATCAGGGACATTCAGCAACCTCACTGTTGAAGGGCATAACTGATAGACTCGACATCCTTCATAAAGTGAGAGAAACAGAACGAGACTTCAGTATCACCATCCTAACTCTTATAAATAAGTCAGCATAGTTTACAGAAATGAGCATTCCACAGTCAAACAGATTGCTGGAAATGCGAGCTCAAAGAGGGAATTGCTGATTATTTAAACTGCTGACTTTAGTGTTGTGTTCAGAAGACTGTAATTTCCCACAATAGAAGATGAGATGCTGTTCCTTGAGCAAAGGTTGAGCTACTTTGAAGCAATGGAAGGGGTCAATGACCCAGGTCAGAGTGAAATGGAATGGAGAAATGAAGAACTGCATGTTTAGGATCACCTAGCAGACCGAAAAGGGATATTACTCAAAATGGTTCTCAAATCAGAATTTGATTTCTCCGTTGTAAAAGAGACCAGATTGTGAGCATCAAATGCAGAGTACTAAACTGAAAGAACAGACAATTGAAAGAACATACACTTCACTATATTATTGTCTCAAACATTCTTCACAAGGGAAAGCACCACTTCAACAGCATACTGATTTACATGGGCGTTCCAGTCTGCTCAGCTGACATATCTGAGAGTTCAGTTTGTTGCAGCTGACAATAAGGTATTGTGTGTAATACAAGATAGGTGTGTTCCAATGTATTATCCAAGGCTGGATTTGACAAAACAACTCTAAACAATTGGGCTAAATCATAGCCTGTAGTTTAAAATTACTGCATTGAGCCACATGATATAGAAACCAGTTTTTCAAGTTATTTTCTCTAACTTGTCAACTTAGCTGCACTTTAAAATCAGTGTGAAGGTCAGAACGACAACATAAGTAATTGCCCCTAGCCCTTCCAGCCAAATAAACGTATTTGATGTTTGGGCTTTATTCCATCATCTCTTTTAGATCTCACTTCTTTAGTACAACAGCCAACTTCAGTTGTGAGCATGAGAAACTTAGTAACTCTCTGTTTTTTTATGAATTATAGCGCAAATACCTCAAGCTCAACTATAATTTCTTTTCCTTTGGACAAGTGTTGGCTCTTTCCAGAAATCACTCAAGGGTATAGGGACAATTGAAAACTTATTTTATTCACAGTAATCGTACTCTCTGACCCTATAGTACTTTCTTGTTAAACCTCTGATGTGAGATATTAGACTACCATTTCTTTCTAGCCGTGGTTATATTAGAATGCTTTCATCATCCATACTTTTGAGGCCAGGTAGGTCAAGATAAACAATAAATTTCCTAACTCTCACTGACCTCTTCATTAAATTAAACATTCTTAGTAAGAAAAAGGAGCACATGTAGGCCAAACCAAATGCAGTACGTCTGCTGATTTCCTTTTGTACATCCTGATGTTTACATTTTCAAAAAAACTCAAGCAAAGATGTCAAATGTGATATCCCTTTCATAGGTCTATGTTGATACAAGTTAATTACCTTATGATTTGGGGTGTATGGGGTGTCTAGGGAGGGGTAGCACCTCTGGTGGGGGGCCTGCCATGCCCTTTTCAGGGTAGCTCGTCCACCTTCGGTCCCCACCTGGCACTCAGCTCTCACCTGTGACTCCAGTAGGTGTAACACATGCAGTGGCCACACCTTGGTAAACCGTCTCGGCAGACTGGCCAAACCAGGTGAGGGTAGCCAACAGGTCTTTGACCCTTGGTGAGGTAGGGGATCTGTCTGTCCCAGCGTGTGAAGTCTGGCCCTGGCAGATGGAGTGGAGGAGACCGATTAATGGTCCAACGGTCAAGAAGGCAGGCCCAGCAGGTGTTGTGGAGCGCTAAGAACACGACAAGACACTTAGACATCCTGGTCATCCACTGCAGCAGGAGAGGTCTCCAGCTGTAACAGTTGTCCGTGCCACTGGATCAAGGTCTCCTCTGCCGAGAAAGTGGGATTGCCCTTGTGCAATGCACTTAAAACTCCATCATGCACAGGTTTCAAAGTGTCTTCTTTGAATCCGAAGGACTACCACCACCTTAGGATTTTCTAAGTGAGTTTCAATAACCAACTTAATAACAGATTCCAGCATTTTCCCAGTGATCAATAATTTCTGTCATTGTCCTGTAGTTTGCAACTTTCTAACTTCCTTCTTTCTTGAATATTAGCATTAAATTTGTGGTTATCAAAACTTCTTCTATCTCTCTAGAAACCAGGGAATTTTGGTATACTACAATCAATCCTGTCATAGAGTCAAACTGCACAGAAGCAGTCCCATCGTGCGCAGCATCTCGCGAGTTTCAGGCCTGGAATCCGGGGGTCCCATCATCAGCTAGTTCTGGGGCCAATACCGAAGACTGAAGACCAAAAGCTGATTGGAAGTTCGGAAGTCGAAACCTGATGGCCGTAGCTCTGGGTCTACATGTCTGAAGTCCACTAGGGAAGTTAGAGGCCTGTTGTCCTCGAGTCTACTGGAGATTGAAAGGCCTGTCCTGTGGGTGGGTCAATGGGAGGGAGGAAAGAGGATTGTTCTGTTGCTGTAATGTAGTTGCTAGTTGTGCTCTGTGGTGTTCTGCCAGGCATTGGGGCATACTATGTTGGCCACAGAATATGTGTCGACACTTGCAGGCTGCCCCCAGGACATCTTTAGGTTGTGCTCATTATTAACACAAATGATGCATTTCACTGTACGCTTCACTATATATGACATTTCTACCTCTTGGTTGCAGTAAAAGTGGCAACACAAATAGGGTGGTAAATAAGATCCATGACATTCTTGGTTTTATTGGTTGGGGCTTTGAGTACAAAAATTAGCAAGTTATGTTACAGTTGTGTAAAACTTTGGTTAGGCCATGTTTGAGTATTGTGTGAGGTTCTGGTTACCACATTACAGAAGGATTGGAGGCTTTGGAGAGCATCCAGAAGAGGTTCAGCAAGACGTAGCTGGATTTTATACTTTTAACTATAAGGAGAAATTGGACAAACATCTGTGGAGTGTCAAAGGCCGAGGGGTGACCTGACAGAACTGGATAAAATGATGAGCAGCATAGATAGAGCAGATAGTCAGAGTCTTTACCCTGGAGTGAAAATGTCAAATACTAGAGGGCATAGATTTAAAATGGAAGGTGGAATGGTTAGAGAAGATTAAAAGACAATTTTTTTTTTACTCAGTGTGGTAAGACCATAAGACACAGGAGCAGAAAGAGGCCATTCAGCCCATTGAGTCTGCTCCCCCATTCCAGCATGGCTGATCCTGGATCCCAATCAACCCCATACATCTGCCTTCTCGCAATAACCTTTGATACCCTGACCAATCAGGAAACTATCAATTTTCACTTTAAATATACCCATGTTCTTGGACACCACAGCTATCTGTGACAGAGCATTCCACAGATTCACTACTCTCTGGCTAAAAAAATCCCTCCTTACCTCTGTTCTAAAGAGTCATCCCTAAATTTTGAGGCTGTGCCCTCTAAATCTGGATACCCCCACCATAGGAAACTTCCTCTCCATATCCACCTTATCTAGTCCTTTCAACATTTGGAAAGTTTCAATGAGATCCCCCCATATTTTTCTGAATTCCAGTGAGTATGGGTCTAAAGCTGCCAAACACACATTATATGTTAACCCCTTCATTCCCAGAATCATCTTTGTGAGCCGCCTCTGGACTCTGTCTGAGATATGGGGCCCAAAACTGTTGACAATACTCCAAGTGCAACCTGACCAGTGTCTTATAAAGTCTCAGCATTATCTCCTTGTTTTTATATTCTATTCTCCTTGAAATAAATGCCAACATTGCACTTGCTTTCTTTACCACAGACTCAAACTGTGAATTAACCTTCTGAGATTCTTGCACAAGGGTTCTTAAGTCCCCTTGCACCCATGATGTTTGAATTTTCTCCCCATTTAGATAATAGCCTGCGCTTTTATTTCTTTTACCAAAATGCATTATCATACATTTCCTAACACTGTATTCCATCTGCCAGTTTTTTGTCCATGCTTCCAATTTGTCTAAGTCCTGCTGCAATCACATCACTCCCTCAGCACTACCAAACCCCCCACACCCCCCATCTATCTTTGTATTATATGAAAACTTGGCCACAGAGCCATCAATTCCACTATCTAAATCAATGATAAAGAAGGTGAAAAGTAGTGGTCCTAGTACTGACCCCCGAGAAACACCACTAGTCACCAGCAGCCAACCAGAAAAGGCCCCCCTTTATTTCCACTCACTTCCTTCCTGCCTGTCAGACATTCCGCTATCCATGCCAGTAATGCCACAGGATTTTATCTTGTTAAGTAGCCTCGTGTGTGGCACCTTATCAAATGCCTTCTGAAAATCCACATATATAACATCAACTACCTCTCCTTTGTCCAACCTGCTTCTTACTTCCTTGAAGAACTCTAACAGATTTGTCAGGCAAGATATCCCTTTACAGAAACCATGATGACTTTGACTTATTTTATCATTACCTCTCCAAGAACCTCGAAACCTCATCCTTAATAATAGACTCTAACTCTTTCCAAACCACTGAGTTTAGGCTAACGGGTCTATAATTTCCTTTCTTTTGCCTTCCTCCCTTCTTAAAGAGTGGAGTGACATTTGCAATTTTCCAGTCCTCTGGAACCATGACAGGATCAAGTGATTCTTGAAAGATCATCACCAATACATCTGTTATTTCTTCAGCAACCTCTCTCAGGACTCTGGTTGTAGTCCATCTGGTTCAGGTGACTTATCCACCTTAAAACCTTTCAGTTTGCCTGGCACTTTTTCCTTAGTAATAGCAATGGTACTCACTCCTGCTCCCTGACACTCATAGACCTCTGGCATACTGCTGGTGTCTTCCACAGTGAAGACAGATGCAAAGTGCTTATTCAGTTCAGCTGCCATTTCTCTGTCCCCCATTACTACCTCGCCAGCATCATTTTCCTGTGGTCCAATATCAACTGTGTTTCACTCTTTATACTGTATTTTACTCTTTATATATCCTGCTTTATATTATTGGCTAGTTTGACCTCATATTTCATCCTTTCCCTTCTTATGGCTTTTTTAGCTGCCATTTGTTGGATTTTAAAAACTTCCCAATCATCCAACTTGCCACTCACTTTTGCTATATTATATGCTTTTTATATGCCTTTGCTTTTACGTAGTCCTTAACTTCCCTTGTCAGCCACGGTTGCCTCCCACTGCCATTTGAGAATTTATTTTGTGGGACATATCTATCTTGCGCCTTATGACCTTTTCCCAGAAACTTCAGCCACCTCTGTTCTGCCGTCATCCGTGCCAGTATCCCCCTTCACTCCACCTGGGCAAGCTCCTCCCTCATGCCTCTGTAATTCCCTTTATTCAATTGCGATACTGATATATGTGACAGATGCTTCTCCCTCTCAACTTGCAGTATGAATTCAATCCTATTAAGGTCACTGCTGCCAAAGGGCTCCTTTACCTTAACCTCCTTAATAAAATCTGAATTATTACACAACACCCAATCTAAGACATCCTTTCCCTGAGTAAGTTCAAACAAAGCTGCTCTAAAAAAATCCCATAGGGACTCAACAAACTCTCTCCCTCGCGATCCGACACCAAACTGATTTTCCTATTCCGCTTGCATACTGAAGTCTCCCATTACAATTGTGACATTACCTTTATTACATGCCCTTTTCAGCCCCCTTTGCAATCTCGACCCTACATATTGGCTACTATCTGGAGGCCTATATATGATTCCCATAATGCTTTTTTTACCTTTGCAGTTTCTTAACTCCACCCACATAGATTCAACATTCTCTGACCCTATGTCACCTCTTTCTAAAGACGTAATTCCATCTCTTACCAAAAGAGCCACACCACTGCCTATGCCTTCCTGCCTGTCCTTTCGATACAAAGCATATCCTTTTATATTAAGCTCCCAACTATCACCTTCTTTCAGCCACGATTTAGTGATGCCCACAACGACAAACTGACCAAAGCAACACTCACAACACGCTGGAGGACCTCAGCAGGTCGGGCAGCATCGGTGGAAATCATGAGTCGACGTTTCGGGCCAGAACCCTTCGTCAGGACTGTAGCGGGAAGGGGCAGAGACCCTATAAAGAAGGTGAGGGAAGGGTGGGAAGGAGAAGGCTGGTAGGTTCCAGGTGAAAAACCAGTAAGGGGAAAGATAAAGGGGTGGGGGAGGGGAACCAGGGAGGTGATAGTCAGGAACGGTGAAGAAGGAATAGGGGAAAACACAATGGGTAGTAGAAGGAGGCGGAACCATGAGGGAGGTGATAGGCAGCTGGGGGAGGGGCAGAGTGACGTAGGAATAGGGGAAGGGAGGGGGAGGGAATTACCAGAAGTTGGAGAATTCTATGTTCATACCAAGGGGCTGGAGACTACCTAGGCGGTATATGAGGTGTTGCTCCTCCAACCTGAGTTTAGCCTCATCATGGCAGTAGAGGAGGCCATGTGTGGACATATCTGAATGGGAATGGGAAGCAGAGTTGAAGTGGGTGGCGACCGGGAGATCCTGTCTGTTGTGGCGATCAAACTGGCCAAGCTCTATGCCATGAATTCATCCACCTAATTCTGAATACCACGCGCATTTAAATAGAGCACCTTTGGTCTTGCATTCTTCACCCTTTTGAATTTTGCCTCTGTGGTACAACTTAACTCTTTGGTCTGTCTGCATTTGTATCCAATCATTGACTTGTCCTTCCTTACATTCATTTTACACCCATCATCTACTTGCAATCCTGCTGGCTCATCCTCAGCTCTGTCATACTGGTTCCAATCCTCCTGCCATATCAGTTTAAACCATTCCCTGCAGCACTAGGAAACCCGTCTGCAAGCATATTGGTGCCCCTCAGACTTAAGTGCAACCTGTCCTTTTTTTACAGGTCCCACCTGTACAAAAAGAGGGCCCAATTATCCAGAAATCTGAATCCCTGCCCCCTGCTCCAATTCTTCTACCTCACATTTATCTGCCACCTCATTCTATTCCTGTCCTCGCTGTCACGTGGCACAGGGAGCAATCCCGAGATTACTACCCTTGAGGCCCTGTTTCTCAGCTTCCTTCCGAACTTCCTGTATTCTGTTTTCAGGACCTCCTCTCTTTTCCTGCCTATGTTGTTGGTACCAATATGTACCTCGACTGCTGGTTGCTCGCCCTCCCTTTTCAGGATATTGCGGGTGCGTTCAGAAACATCACAGACCCTGCACCTGGGAGGCAAACTACCATCCGTGTTTCTTTTTCATGTCCACAGAATCTGTCTGCCTAACTATAGAGTCCCCTATTACTGCTGCCATCCTCTTCAGTTCCCTCCCCTTCTGAGCCACAGGGCCAGACTCAGTGCCAGAGGCACGGCCGCTGTTGCTTCCTTCAGGTAAGTCGTCCCCTCCAACAGTACTCAAAATGGAGTACTTATTGTTGAGGGGGACGGCTCTCCACTATCTGGCATTCTCCCTTCCCTCTCCTGTCAGTCTCCCATTTATCTGTCTCCTGTAGCCTTGGGGTGACTGCCTCCCTGTAGGTCCTGTTTATATCACTGCTTCAGTTTCCCTAACGAGCCGAAGGTCACCGAGCTGCAGCTCCAGTTCCCTAACACGGTCTCTAAGGAGCTGCATCTGGATGCTCCACTTGGAGGTAGTGGAAGCAGATACAACAGTAACATTTAAGAGGTTTTTCGACAAGGCATGGGACGGAGTGATACAGGTCAGGTGCAGGCAGATGGGATTACTTATGGCTTTAGCACAGACTTGGTGGGCTGAAAAGCTCTGCAGACCTCAGCTCAGTAATATTTTTAACCCTCAGCTTCTTGAAAAAGGATCTTGTGCTTTCTCGATGTATATGACGAATAAATTTTTCTTGGGCTTCCAACTGGGTGCAGGTATCGATTATAACCGACGTTCCGATGACAAACTCTGCCAGATTTTACCATCAAAACACCGGTTATAATCGATACCTGTACCCAGCTGGAAGCCCGAGAAGACTCTGCTTCTTTTCACCTTTTCTTCCCTGTTTGGAACTGATATTTTTAATCAAAAGTTAGTGCTGTTTGATTTATTGGTTCTAATTATGAATGGTTATTCAGGGTTTGGTTTTCTTCAGAGTAGCATTGGCTAATTTAAATTGTTAACCAATACTAATAATAACTGGTATTTATGAGAAGTAACAAACAATCTATCTTTGCATGACTGCAATTAAATTTCCACCTTCTCCTCCACTCTACCTCCCACACACCCAGAAATGTAAATCCCTTACATCTTATATTATTCCAATCATGCCATCAGGAACCTAAAGGAAAAGTATAATATTTTTTTTTCTTGATTGCAAAATAAACAGGAGAAGAAAACAGGAGAACAAAATTAGGTGATTCTTTCTTGAAACAATCTAATTCATTAAAAAAGAGAAACAGATCAATCCTTTCTTAGGCTTTAACATGAAAGCTAATTTGATCTGTTTTTGCACTTGTATCTCAATAGTGGGGAAGTGTACGAGGGGTGATTGATTAGTTTGTGGCCTAAGGTAGAAGGAGATGAGTTATCATCATCATCATCATCATCATCATCAGGTGCCATGCCCAGTTTGAGCTTTAAATGCCATGGCCCACACACTACTGTTTCGGGTCAAGTGGATCAATTCATTGGTATTCATTTCCAGTTCTCTGGCTGCTGTCTCCATCATCATTTGTCTTTGTCTTCCTCTTGCTTTCTTCCCTTCAATCGTTCCCATAATTACCATGCATTCTATCTCCTCTTTCCTAATCACATGTCCAATGAAGTCACATTGCCTTTTCATGATCTCATACATTTGTCTTTTTGCGTTTGCTCTGTTCATGACATCCTCGTTAGATATTCGTTTCATCCATGATATTCTTTGCATCCTCCTCAAAAACCACATCTCTGCTGCTACAATCCATTTCCTCATGTTACTAGATATTGTCCAACATTCTGAGCCATATACCATAACTGGATAAATGTAACATTTCAGTACTCTGAGAGGTGTTGTCATGCCTAGTTTAGTATTGGTCAGTATACTCTTCATTCTCGTAAAGGTGTCTTTTGCCATCCCTATTCTTCTTTTAATGTCCAAGTCGCACCTGCCATCTGACGTCACCCAGCTTCCTAAGTAGCAAAACTTCTGTACTTGTTTTATGTCTTCCCCATTTATTCTCAGCCTGCAGATAGGATTCTCCTTCTTTTTGGATATCACCATACATTCTGTCTTTTTACAATTGATCGATAGACCCATTTTTGAACTTTCTTCAACAATTATATCAATTAAGTTTTGTAGTTCTTCCTCTGTACTTGCAATTAACACAGTGTCATCTGCATATCTGAAATTATTGATGTTTTCACCGCCAACTTTGATTCCCAAGATGTCTCTTATTTTTTGTAATATTGTTTCACTGTACACATTAAATAAATCAGGGGAGAAAACACATCCTTGTCTAACGCCTCTCTTGATTTTTGTAAACTGACTCACTTCTCCATCTACTCTTACAACGGCAGTTTGTTCCCAGTACAGCTTTCTGATTAGGCAGAGGTCTTTCGAATCTAGATCTAGACTTTTCTATAATATTTCATATAACTTATTGTGCTTCACTTTATCAAATGCTTTTGTGTAGTCGATAAAATAAACAAATCTTTTCGCACTTGAATAGCTCGTTCTGATAGTATTCTTAACATCAATATTGCTTTTCTTGTACCTTTGTCTTTGCCACATTGTTCTTTGCCTATTTCAGCTTGTATCTTACTTTTAGCTCTTGTCATCAAAATTCTTAGAAGTATCTTGGTGATATGACTCATTAAACTTATGGTCCTACGTAATTCACATTCTATTGCTCCAGGTTTCTCAGGAAGAGTGATAAATACTGATTTTTTTCATCTCTTCTGGTATTATTCCAGTCTCATAAATGTCATTGATTAAATCAGTAAGATTTTCAATTCCATAATCTTCAAGGGCGATAATTTGTTCTATTACTAATTCATCAGGACCTTTCCTTTCTTCATCTTATTTATTGCATTACAAACTTCAGATTTTAAAATACTTGGACCTTCAATATTTTTTTTTAATTTCTGGTTTTTCACCTCAATCATCTTCAAACAATTCCTGAATGTACTCAGTCCATCTGTTCATAATCTCATCTTTTTCCATGATAATGGTACCGTCCTTTGCTTTCAAACATCCACCTGAAGAACAGAGGAGCTTTTTACCAGTGATATTCTTGATTTGTTGATGTAACCTTTTTGGATTAGTAATAGGGATTCTTTCTATTTGCTCACATTCCTGGTTTAACCATTCTTCTTTGGCTTTTTGACATAAGCTTTTAACTTTTTTATCTAAGGAGTCATATTCTATAGGATTTGCTTTCTTCCATCTCCTTTCTTCCATTAAATTTTTGATTTCATCTGTCAACCATTTATTCTTTGTGCTTTTTCCTTTTTTAGGAATCACCGACTTTGCTGATTCTACCAAGGGATCCTTTAGAGAGTTAAATTTCATTTCTACATGATTGCTATCATCTTCAACAGATTCTATTTCTGGACTTTGAAATCTATTCCTTACTTCAATTGTAAATTTTTGTCTTAAGTTTTCTTCTTTAATTAATTGCGGATAGTCAAGGGATTGCTCAGGTTTTGGCTGCTTTAGATTTTTACGTTTTACTTTTACATGACATACTACTGGGTTATGGTCACTATTACAGTCTGCACCTGGATATGTTTTGCATTGAGTCAGTGAGTTTCTAAATCTTTGGTTTATAGTAATAAAGTCAATTTGATTTCTGGTATTATCACCTGGACTTTTCCAGGTCCACAATCGTCTTGGATGGTTTTTAAAGTAGGTATTCATAATGACCTGATTATTCATCTTGCATCATTCTACCCATTTCTCACCTCATTCATTTCTTTCCCCTAGTCCAAATTTTCCTATGGTATTTCCATCAGCACCTTGTCCTACTTTAGCATTTAGATCTCCCATGACAATAACAATATCTTGAGATTTGCATCCATTCTTAGCTTGTTCGAGCTCTTCATAGAATTTATCTATATCTTCATTTGCTCCATCTGTTGTTGGTGCATATACCTGTATAATTGCTAAATCAAATGGTTGTCTTTTGAATCTAACAAGGAGCATTCTTTCTGATACTGCCCAATGTCCTAAAACACTTTTTGCCATGTTTTCATCCATAAGAATTCCTACTCCATTAGTATGGGATGTTCCACAAGAACAAACTAGTGTTTTATTTCTAATCTGACATTTTCCAGCACCTATCCGACGAACTTCGCTAATTCCCATGATGTTAATCTTTAGTCTTTCCGTTTCATTTATCACGTTGTCCAAACTTCCTGCTTGATATAGGGTTCTTACATTCCAAGTGGCAATAATTTTCTTTTGTGTTACTTGAATTTTATGAGCAGTAGCTTGATGACGATCGGGGATCCCCTGCTGACCAGAATCAACCTTACCGAGCGAAGCATTTTCAGAATTGTCTTGAAGATCCTCTTGACGCTGTTGTTGTGTGATACATTTTGTGAGTTTGACCATGGTTTTCTTAGCAATTAGCAAATATGGTTTGCCATTGCCAACGTTGGACGAACTAAAGAAATCACCATTTCTCTTCCCAAATGTTCATCCGCCTATACTGTAGCCATTGACATTTGAGGTCCTAGCTCATCCACCTTCTCCGTCATAAGTTCAGCTACTGAACCTGCCGGATCTGCCGTTGGCCTTCACTCATATCCTGAGCAGGAACCCTTGTAGGTGCTACTGTTTCGGGTCAGAGCAGCCCTGGGAGTAATGAATGACTAAGGGGTAACTCCACTTTCCCCAAAGCTCTGAAAGTCCCCAATCAGAGCCTCATCACCGGTTGCAGTTTAAAGTCATACCCAGATGAGTTATACGGCTCTTGTTACATGCACATGCAGTTCAACTCTTTGAGTGATTATGCAGAAAGTCTGAAGTTAATAACTCATCTCCGTCTACCTTAGGCCACGAACTTATCAATCACCCCTCGTATTTTAGAATGTCAAGTCTCAGAAAAAGGAAATAGGTACTCCAGCAATTTGTTGCTTATGTTTGGCTGTGTGGAACATACTGTATATGTTGGCACCTTCCACTCGTGGCTAGGGAGACCTCAAGATATTAGTGGCATTTCTGGAAAACATTATATTGATGGAATTTGATTTTTTTCCAAGATAAACCCTGTGAACTTCATAGTTAAGAATTCTTGATAAAAATCAGAATACTTTCACTAGTGTACGGCAAATAAGAATGATTTTGTTTAATAACAACAAATGCATTTTACTCTCCATATATTTGTATTCTGCTGTAACAAAAAGAGGTGCTTACTTAGGGATAGGACTGCACTAGTATAAAGTATGTCAATAAAGTATGACTATGACTATGACTATGAGTAAAGTGTTGAAAGGATAAGTGAACAAGGGTTTTTATATTCGGAGTGCAGGAGAAGGAGAGGTGACTTAATAATGTGCATAAGATGATAAGGGGATTCATAAAGTGGACATCTAGTGCCTTTTTCCCAGCATGGCAATTGCTAGTATCAGAGTTCATCCATTTTAAGGTTAGTGGATGAAAATTCAGGAGAAATGACAGAGGAAGGCCTTGACACCTAGAGGGGTAAGTGCCAAGACTGCACTGCCGGGAGTGGTGGTGAGGCCAATACTTAGGGACTCTTCGAAAGGCAAATGGATGAGAGAACAATGGAGACTGATGTGCTCTGGTGGAAGGAAAGTTGAAATTGATTTTAAAGTTGATTAAAGGTCAGCATAACACTGTGGGCTGAAGGGCTTGTATTTTGCTGTGCTGCTCTACATTCAAAACACCAATTGAACAAACCATTTTATGTTCTTTGTTATGAACTCAGATGTTTTATTACTAGAAAAGTTGCACATTATCTGTAAATGCCAAACTTTCTGAATTTTTATTGGGCAGTCCCCCTGATTTGATTCCACTCCACATGGATCATAGGGTGACCAATAAAGACCTAGGTTACGCAGGAGGAACTTGGCAGGGCGGTGTGCTCCTTCCACTGTTTATATTGGGTTGCTCTGTGGCAGAACTAATGCAGCTGCTGCCTTTCAGCTCTGTGTTCCAGCAACTTGAGCCCCATCCCGACCTCTGAGGTTGTCTATGTGCAGGTTGCATATTCTTTCAGTGACCGTATGCCTGTAGTCCAGGTGTTCATGTTGTCTCCCACATCCCAAACAAAGGTGCATGTCAGTAGGTTAGTTAGCCACTGTCACTTCAGTGGGTGAGCAGTAAAACCTGGGGTTAGTGGAGGAAGACGAGGGTGAGGGTGGGATCAGTGGGTGATGAGCAGAGTTGATGGGAGTGTGGAAAGAATAAAATGGGTTTGGTTATTTGATGGTTGGCGTTGTCACAGTGTGGGCCAAGGCTGCTTTTGTGATGCATCTCGTGGTGACATTATGGTGGGGCTTCACCATACTCCTGTTGCACGGACTGAAGGTGCTCCGCTCCATCCAGAACACTTCTTATCCATGGATCAGCCGTGTATAAAGGATTTCCAGGAGTTAATGACATCCTCACAGACTCTTGGGAATCCTCGGTACAAAGAATATTTGAGAAAATTCTTTATTTTCTCCCCCTCTGTTCACATGGTAATATTTTACTCTGACCAAGCCCAGAATAAAGTTCTCAAAATTTAATACAGGGAATGCAGAAAATGTGGCTTGCTCAGTGGAACCATGCAAGTGCTGGGAGATTATGTGTATGTTGCTGAGGTTTTCCTGCCCATGGTTTTGAAGCCCATTGGTAGCTACTGAGCCAGTAATACAGGCAGGTTCTGGACTTCCTTAAGGCAGGCAAGTCCGACAGAGTAGTTTAAAGTTGTAACAAATTTTATTAACAAACAAGTTTTATTAAAAACGCTTTACATAGAGAGGTAAATCCAGTCTCAAAACAAAATACAGCTCCTGAGTTACCATCGGATTGAATGAAGTGCCATAATACTATCTTTGGCTTATGGCTCATAAAAGGCTGAAGTTTCACTGTCCGTCACAGTGAAATAAAGTGTGTCAGGTAAAGTTACTACAGCGGTATAATAAAGTGCATCAGTGTCTCAGGTTCACATGGAGATTTAAGACTAACCATACAAATACCACAAGTTCAAGTTAGGCAAAATTAGTGAAATAAAAGGCTAAAGCAGTGACTCACATGAAGAACCAAACCGTCCTGCAATGTACAAAAGGAGCTACTTTAAGGGCAAAGAGACAATTCCGAGAGAGGTTGGAGGCAACATCAGATGCACATCAACTCTGGCAGGGTTTGCAGAATATTACTTCCTACAAAGCGAAACTCAACAGCATGAATGGCAGCCATGCTTCACTACCAGATGAGCGTGACGCCTTCTATGCTCACTTTTAAAGGGAGAATATAACTACAGCTGTGAAGATCCCTGCTGCACCTAATGACCCTGCGACCTCTGTCTCGGAGGCTGATGTTAGGTTGTCTTTAAGGAGGATTGAACCCTCGCAAGGCAGCAGGCCCCGGCGGAGTACCTGGTAAGGCTCTGAAAACCTGTGCCAACCAACTGGCAGGAGTATTCAAGGACATTTTCACCCTCTCACTGTTACGGTCAGAATTTCCCAGCTGTTTCAAAAAGGCAACAATTATACCAGTGCCTAAGAAGAGTAGTGTGAGCTGCTTTAATGACTATTGTTCAGCAGCACTTATATCTACAGTGACAAAACACTTTGATAGGTTGGTCATGACTAGAATCAACACCTGTCTCAGCAAGGAGCTGGACCCACTGCAGTTTGCCTATCAACCTAATCCCAATGGCTCTTCACACGGCCTGAGATCACTTATCATTCCCACAACTGACACACTGGAAAACTTCTATAGATGTACTGTGGAGAACATTCTGACAGGCTGCATCACTGTCTGCTATAGGGTGGGTGTGAGGGGCTACTGCACAGGATCAAAAGAAGCTACAGGAATTGTAAAATTAGCCAACTCCATCCTGAGCACTAGCCTCCATTGTTCCCAAGATATCTTCAAGGAGCAGTGCCTCAGAAAGGCGACGTCCATTATTAATCACCCCCATCACCCAGGACATGCCCTCTTCTCATTGTTACTGTAGGAAGGAGGTACAGAAGCCTGAAGGCACACACTCAGCAATTCAGGAACAGCTTCTTCCCCTCTGCCATACAATTCCTAACTGGACATTGAACCCATGGACACCACCTCACTTTTTAAAAAACTATATATTATTTCTGTTTTTGCACTATTTTTAATCTATTCAATATAAGTATATACTTACTATAATTGATTTACTATATATTTTCTTTCTATATTATCATGTACTGCACTGAACTGCTGCTGCTAAGTTAACAGATTTTGTGACACATGCCGATGATAATAAACCTGATTCTGGTACCTGAGATTTGAGGTACTTGTTCTGGGCCAGGGATCACTGACACCAGGCGACCAAGATGTTTGTAGAATTGATTTCCAAAGTATGCAATGAAAAGACTGTTAAGACTAAGTAATATTTTAAAATTACCAAGCCTTGTTATGCCACTCTACAGCCTTATTATGTTTACATTTAAAAGCTGTACAATCTTTGGCAAAGTTAATTGCTGGTGCAGCAAGTAAAAGAGAGGGGTCTGGAGCAAAGTTTGATCAAAAACATCATTTCACCTAGGGAACATACTCATCTGAGTACAATAACAGCATTAAAGGCCCTCACTGATTTAATCTGAGGTGCCAGAATCAGGCTTTTCCTTTTATTGAGTGAAAACAATAAAATCTTTCCTCAAAGCTGTTTCCTGCCCAAATAAAATGTAGGATCTAAATCTCACTGATCCCTTTTCAAAAACAGACTTAAAAGGGAACATTTTAGTTTTGTATGCTACGTATAAATGAGAAACATATTTTTGTATGTTTAATGTACCCTTTTCTTCTTTTATGAAAAGCATGGCTAATGATATAGGAGTGACCACATCAAGGGAAAATATACCCAATAATTAGGATGAATTTTGGAGGCTGCCTTACCTTCTGATACATACCATATTTTGTTCCCAAAGTTTTAGCTTAGAAGTATTAGTATCCAGAAAGGCTGTCAGATTTAATTTTTTTCTATTTCATAAACAGAAGAAAAATAACTAATGGATCAAAAATTTTTTTGACTTTAATTCTACAAAGTCCATGTTTCTCTGTTTCAATAAGGCATTTAACAGGATGCCCTAGTAGCTTTGTTTCTGCAGGAAATAGCCAATTTAGTTCAAAGGGTGGGTCATTTTTTGTTCTATAAACAGTGTATGGAAAAAATTTGCAGATGCCAAAGAACCATATTAACCCTGTGAACTCTGAAATCACAAACTTCTAACTTGCTTGCCATGGATAACAAGGTAAGGATGTACAGTATGTCACGCACCCGAATAACCAGAATACATAAATGATGCACACGCATATGTTGAGCATTCACATGTATAATTCTCAAGGGCACACAGATACTTTCACGTGGCATTTGCTTTAGGACACATTCCATATTCTACAGTGCTCAAGCGTGCGCACCTTACAGCAAACATCAGTAATATATATATGTACCATACACACACTCCACCTATAAATAGTTGTGCAGCTGATAATTGTTGCTTTGATTATCTTAGATAAGTGATTAGGTACAGTAATGGAACACGTAGAACACCTTGAGCAGACTGACATGGATTTGCGAAATACAGTTCACCTGTAGTTTAGATCTTCATGATAATAACACAATTGGTAGGACGGGGAATGCCCACAGATGACCTTACTTAGCCTTCCAAGAGACATGCAGTACGATTCTAAGTAAGAGTCTGCAGATTAAAGAAAAAACTCAAGAAATTGTATGCAAATTATTAACCTGTTTGAGAGATTGTGTAAGTGATAGACATCAGAAACTAGGAGTTAATACATGTGCCACGTACAAGGGAAGTGATTTGTGGTTACCCACAATGATTTGTGTTAAGGTTTCAACTGGTCAATATATTTATGAACAGCTTTGATAACAGAGGCTATATATTAATAATTTTCAGTAACAAATAGATAGGTCATCCAGAGTGTAGAAGGGAGAACTGCACTATTATGTTACAAAGAGACTTTGATAGAATTGATGTGTGAGCAAAATTTATGGCAGATAGATTTCACTTTGCTAAGTATGATATTCATCTTAAGGCAAAAAATGACAGCACCATGGATTACCTAAATAACAAAGAGCTAGAAACAATGGATGTCTAGAGAGATAGTGACATTAATGTACACCGATCATAAAACTTATAGTCCTCAGACAAAAAGATATATTCACCCATATAAAGAAAGATTGAAAATATAAAAGGAAGAAAAAATTAGTCATAACTTTATAGTACTGATCAGAGCATATTTAGCATACTGAATGCTATTTTGGATGTTTGCTGTTTAAGAAGAAAGATGGACTCTGGGAATGAATGTAATACTGGATGACCAGATGTTAAGAGTGCTGCATTGTGATAAGAGATTATATATTTCCTGAAGAATAAAAGGTTGTGAGATGACTTCACCAAGGATTTTTGAAATAAATTGTTAAGGTGCATAAAAAGAAACATTTTCTGCAGATGGAAGAGTCCAATTCAGTGGGACATGAACTTAAAATCAGAGAAAAGCACTTAGGGAATTTAGAATTTTTTTTCACAGAAAAGCTGGTGAGACTACAAAACTCTTTCCAAAATGCAGTACAGTACATTTCAGCTCAGTTACTAATGTTAAATCTATGGTTGATAGCATTTTACAAGAGCATGAAAGGATTGGAGCCAAGGCATATGAATGGAGTTAAGATATAGATTAGCCGCAAATCTCAGTGAAAACAAGACAGGCTTAAGAATGAAATATTATTATTCTGCAATTTCATTTTGTGCTTATATACAGTTTTCACACTCTACACATTAAATGCAATTCACTGTCATACAATGTGCATACTAATTGCACACTAGGTACAGATCAATTTACCACACCCTTAAGCTAATTTCACTGTGATAAATTACTCTGCATGCTAGTAAAATGAAATTTTCACACGTGGATGTTGTTGGATTACAGCCAGTTTACACAATTTTAATAAGCTCCATATGTGACGAAACCCGTGAGACAAAAATGAATGAAGGAGATTTTGAGTGGAGTTCTGAGAATCCTCAAATTCTGAAATTTTATCCTGTCTTCCCATTTCCAGCTATTTCAGGAATTTCTGTATCTATATCAATAAAACAGTGGTAGTGCCAGCATAGATTCTTGCAAAGCACCACTGATCACCATTCTCCTGCCTAATTGTACCAAGAGTAAAATTTACTTCCTGAGTTAGTAAGGCAAAAATGACATCAGCCATGGTTAACTTAAATTAACTTAGTGATACATATAGGAGTAGTCTCTTCGGCTCTTCATGCCACGCCGTCCCAGCAACGCCCATCAAACTCAAGCAACACACACAAAAGTTGCTGGTGAACGCAGCAGGCCAGGCAGCATCTCTAGGAAGAGGTGCAGTCGACGTTTCAGGCCAAGACCCTTCGTCAGGACTAACTGAAGGAAGAGTAAGGGATTTGAAAGTTGGAGGGGGAGGGGGAGATCCAAAATGATAGGAGAAGACAGGAGAGGGAGGGATGGAGCCAAGAGCTGGACAGGTGATAGGCAAAAGGGATACGAGAGGGTCATGGGACAGGAGGTCCGGGAAGAAAGACAAGGGGGGGGACCCAGAGGATGGGCAAGGGGTATATTCAGAAGGACAGAGGGAGAAAAAGGAGAATGAGAGAAAGAATGTGTGTATAAAAATAAGTAACAGATGGGGTACGAGGGGGAGGTGGGGCATTAGCGGAAGTTAGAGAAGTCGATGTTCATGCCATCAGGTTGGAGGCTACCCAGACGGAATATAAGGTGTTGTTCCTCCAACCTGAGTGTGGCTTCATCTTTACAGTAGAGGAGGCCGTGGATAGACATGTCAGAATGGGAATGGGATGCGGAATTAATATGTGTGGCCACTGGGAGATCCTGCTTTCTCTGGTGGACAGAGCGTAGATGTTCAGCAAAGCGGTCTCCCAGTCTGCGTCGGGTCTCGCCAATATATAAAAGGCCACATCGGGAGCACCGGATGCAGTATATCACCCCAGTCGACTCACAGGTGAAGTGTTGCCTCACCTGGAAGGACTGTTTGGGGCCCTGAATGGTGGTAAGGGAGGAAGTGTAAGGGCATGTGTAGCACTTGTTCCGCTTACACAGATAAGTGCCAGGAGGGAGATCAGTGGGGAGGGATGGGGGGGACGAATGGACAAGGGAGTTGCGTAGGGAGCGATCCCTGCGGAATGCAGAGAGGGGGGAGGGAAAGATGTGCTTAGTGGTGGGATCCCGTTGGAGGTGTCGGAAGTTACGGAGAATAATATGTTGGACCCGGAGGCTGGTGGGGTGGTAGGTGAGGACCAGGGGAACCCTATTCCTAGTGGGGTGGCGGGAGGATGGAGTGAGAGCAGATGTACGTGAAATGGGGGAGATGCGTTTAAGAGCAGAGTTGATAGTGGAGGAAGGGAAGCCCCTTTCTTTAAAAAAGGAAGACATCTCCCTCGTCCTAGAATGAAAAGCCTCATCCTGAGAGCAGATGCGGCGGAGACAGAGGAAGTGCGAGAAGGGGATGGCGTTTTTGCAAGAGACAGGGTGAGAAGAGGAATAGTCCAGATAGCTGTGAGAATCAGTAGGCTGCAAGAGACAGGGTGAGAAGAGGAATAGTCCAGATAGCTGTGAGAGTCAGTAGGCTAAACGCCATCCCCTTCTCACAATTCTCTGTCCCTCTGAATATACCCCTTGCCCATCCTCTGGGTCCCCCCCCCCTTGTTTTTCTTCCCGGACCTCCTGTCCCATGATCCTCTCGTATCCCTTTTGCCTATCACCTGTCCAGCTCTTGGCTCCATCCCTCCCCCTCCTGTCTTCTCCTATCATTTTGGATCTCCCCCTCCACCTCCAACTTTCAAATCCCTTACTCATTCTTCCTTCAGTTAGTCCTGACGAAGGGTCTCGGCCTGAAACGTCGACTGCACCTCTTCCTAGAGATGCTGCCTGGCCTGCTGCATTCACCAGCAACTTTTATGTGTGTTGCTTGAATTTCCAGCATCTGCAGAATTCCTGTTGTTTGCCCAACAAACTCAGTTTACTTAACCATGGGACAATTTACAGTGGGACAATTTACAATGACCAATTAGCCTGCCCGGTACGTCTTTGGAGTGTGGGTGGAAACTAGAGGACCCGGAGAAAACCCACACATTTCATGGGGAGGACATACAGCCTCTTTATGGAACAGCACTGGAATTGAACTCCGAACTCAAAATGCTGTAAAAGCGTCGCTACTCTGGCACCCAAAGTTGAATAGATGGCCAAGGATGAAGGCATGTATAAATATAAGAGACTTAACAACATAGAAGGAAACTATTTGGGCTATTGGTTCCATGCTTGCTCTCTGGAGAGAAATCAAGTTAATCCCCTACACTTATTTTATCCTTGTAGCCCTATTTATGTCAAATAATACCTCATTTTGAAATCACTGATCATCTCCACTTCCAACAACCCCATCATTTCATGGGCTCCATACATTGCATAAGAAAAAGACACCTATATCTCATACTGAACATATTGAAAATTGTCCCCTTATTTCATACACTCTCAACTAATTGGAGCATCCTTTCTAGCTCTACCTTCACTAAGCTACCACAATCTTGTACACTTCTATCAACTCTTCCTCCAACTGTACTCCAATGAGAACAACTCGCTCTCTTCTTGACTCTGCCGTTGGGAAGGAGATAGATGATCCTTAGGTTCCACCCCACCAGTTTCAGAAACAGTAATTACCCTTCAGACATCAGGCTCTGGAACCAGCAAGGATAGCTTCGCTTACCTCAAATCTGAACTGATTTCACAACCTATGGATTCACTTTTAAGGACTCTTCAACACATGTTCTCAGTATTGTATATTTATCAATCAATCTATATCTAATTTTTTATTTGCATAGTTTGTCTTTTTTCACATCGGTTGTTTAAGAGTCTTTGTGTGTAGTATTGTACTTCTTATTTCCACTGTGAATGCTGCAAGACAATGAATCTTAGGGTGACATATACATACTTTGAAAATAAATTTACTTTGAACTTTGAATTTCTCCATCCAAAGATGCAGCTAGAACCCTTCATTCTTGGATCCACTTAAAAAAGTTCCTCTGCTTTCTCTCAAGGACCTTCAGATCCTTCCAAAAATGCAGTGACTAGAACTGGATCCAGATTAATGGTAGTTATATAACCATTCAGTTAAATTTCTCTTCACTCATACTCAACACCGCTAGTCTTGAAGACCAATAGATCACTGAACAGCAATTTTTTTCAAAGGTGTTGCTTCCTCAGAATTTTGCTTTTTTGTTTATGATAGACCACTTGAAGTTGAACACAAATATAATTTCAGACTACTTGTGTTATGTAGGAATTCAGAGAATAAAGAAAATAACTTTTACTGAATATAATATGTTTAATTGCATATTGATGTTGACACTTTGCAATAGTTCAACTAAACTAAAAATGTTTTGTTAATGATTTTCATTTGTACAGAGTGTCTGAGGCTTCTTGATGAAGTGTCCAAAAATAATCAGCCAGCATTGATGGATTCCAGTTGCCTAGATACCGTTTCTCTATGACTGCAATGTCCTGGTGAACCCTTTCACCATGCTCATTACTGATAGCACCAAAATTTGCAGGGGTGAAGTCTAAATGGGAATGCAGAAAATGAATCTTTAGTGACATGTTGCACTTTATGGTTTTGTATGCTTGAATCATGTTGTCAACCAGCTTCACATAGTTGGTGTACTGTAGTTGCCAAGAAAATATTCAACAACATCCTTGAATGATTTCCATGCAATTTTTTTCGGCCCCTCTACAAGTTCTTTGAATTGCCTGGCATTGATGACCTGTTTGATTTGTGGACCAACAAAAATGCCTTCCTTAATCTTGATATTAGTTATTACGGGAAACATTTGTTCTCAAATATCGAAATCCATTCTTGCAGTCTTGGACTCAGTAATTCTGCCTTTGCCTTTGACAAAACCAAATCTCCGACCAGGTTATTTAACTCAGACTGAGCTATCAGATGAAGCTCCCTCTACATAGAGGGTTCAAAATCAGTATCAGTTCAGTGTTGTTTCCATTCCTGGCTTGTGCATCATAACATCTTCATCTGCCTCCCCTGGACTCCATATTTCTGAAGGCTTCGGTACTGGAAGCTTTTCATGGCTGACAGGATATTGGGTTATTCAAAGGATTCTTAGTTTTTAGCAGAGAAACCAGACATACTGGTCAGACAGAAGTAGCAGTCTGTCACATGTTCCTTCTGCTCTCACCATATCATCAGGACAGCAAATGGCATTGACTTCCGAGTACCTCTGAGCCAAGTTCTAAGATGGACAATGCATGTTGTGCAACGAATGTGAGCAGCCCAGACTTTGTCTCAGTTGCCAATTTTACATCCAGACTAGAACTCATTGGCTTTCTTATTAAGAGGAGTCATGCTCTGTCTTTGAGATTTAAGCGTACATCACCACAAATATATCAGAAAGTACTGCGGCTGTTCCAACATTGGCGAGATTTTAGATTGCTACTCCTGAAAATACAATTACGTTATTATAATGAGTACACACAATATGCTATGCATGTATGTAGAGCATGCGTATCAACATGATATATATGTCATATGTCAAACCGAAATATATGTAAACACAATGTGTACAATGGTGTGTTCATGATGCTTTTATAGGCTTTCTAAAGCCAGTCCTGCCATGCAGTATCCACCCTGCCTAAGCATGCACAAGATAAAAATCTGTTCAGCTTACATCGTGGGCAACATTTTAATTGACTTGAATTATGAATCAAAATATCAAATATAGACGATTTCAATAAACTGTTGCGTGATGGGGAAATTTCATGATAAGCAGCCTAAAATTCATAAGATACACCCAAAATGATTCAGGAAACAAAATATTTGTTGTCCAGTACATCCCATGTGTTTCTTTCTCTCGCCTTATTCTGTTATTATGTTCTACTATCTTCAAATATCTTTGCACAAATCCTCAGGTCCCTCTGTTACCACTAGCTTTCTACAATTGTGCCTAATGCTCTACCCATTCCTTCAGTTAAAAAAGACATTGCCTCTGTATTAAGTTCTGTCTGCCACTTTTCTACCCATTCTGCTGGATGTTCAATTGAAAACGTGTACTTTAGTTTGTTCCTTTTCCTACTCTATTATGAATGTAAACCACATGATATGATGATAATTCTTATCCAAGTGCTCCCCACTGACTCTTGGTCCACGTGGCTCATCTCAGTCTCCAGCAACATCCATCCCATTTGGGCTAAGAATTTACTGATCAAGAAATTTATCTTGAACATAGGGATTTCTCCCTCTCTTCTCACTTTATTCTAACATTATGCCAATAGATACTTAAGTAATTCTTGTCCTGCTTTATTACTATTCTATAGTTCTGACATATTTTTGCAATTTTTTCACAAACTTGTTCCTCCATCTTCCTCTCAATATCTGATGACGATGATGGCAATGGGTGTGCCCTATGGGTCAATCTGTTGTAGAGCTGACCTCTCCCCAGGGTGCAAGCCTGGGCAGAATGTATGGAAATCCTAGGATGCCCTGTCATCAAAAGCCCCCTCTCGGGCTCACCAGTGTAGTACAAAAGAAAGCAAAGCAACATGTTTGGCACCAGCTTGGCTGCAGGAGCTGCCAAAAGGATGTTCCGTGATGTCCAGCCCCCTTAGGGGCTCCACTCTAGATTTGCTGTCTGGGTTTACTCCTGTAGCCTTCGTCTCTCCCGAGGCTGTCCACAAGGCAGTGGGGTTATCTACCCACAGCAGGGGACCTGGTTCATGAGTACTGGGGCGTGTCCACACACCGGTGGGCCTGCGTGCTATGTGTACAGGGGCCAGACCGCTTCCCCGTCCTCTGTAGTTCAGCCTGAGTCCGAAAGGAGTTCAGTTCGCATGTGTCGCCAGCGAGGAGGCACTGCTTGAATTTTGCTGTTGGAGAGGCTATCTACTGGCGGGGAGAGATTTACACATTCAGCTCTCCTTTTCGCGAGACTGCTAGCCAGCAGTGGAAGCTGCAAGTGAGAGGAACAAGCACTACCCAGTGCACCACCATAATAGACGTGTCACAACAACCAATTGGCACTCTATTTAGCCTATCGAACACCCTCAACAAACTGATTCTCTTTTTACTTCTTAACTCTAACAAAATAAATTTTGTCCTTGTAACTTCAAGTACATCTTTTATGCACTGCTAGGGGTGGGGGAAGTGGCATAAACATTAGGGACATTTAAGGAATTCTTGTAAGGACATGGATGAAGGAAAAATGGAGGACTATGTGGGAGGGAATGGTAAGGTTGATCTTGGAGTAGGTTAAAATGTCGGCACAACATATTGGGCTAAAGGGTTTGTAAAATGCTGTAGTGTTCTATGTTCAATGTTCTTATCTCCCATCATTACAGCATTCATTCTTGAAGCATCAATACCCTCTAGAAATGTGACATGTCTCTCTGAAAGCTAGCTGACAAAGTCGCAGTGGCAAAAATTAAGTGCAGGCAACTGCAAGATCTTGCAATAAATCAGTAAAATTAGGTTTGATGAAATTTACACAGCCTACCATCAGACAGTGAAATCTAACAGTGCTGTTTAGAGAACAGTCATTTAGGGCGACAGACACAGTGGCTTTAAGACCATTAAATTGTAGCAAAGGGATTTCTAAGTTCTTTCTTTCTTACCATTCCATGTTAGGGTAGTGATATTGCTGTCACCTTTAATGATTATTATGTTCCTTTATCACATCTGCATATATTCTGCTCTTTAGTGATATCCTATCCGTCAAGAGAACTAGTGTACAAGATCTTCACCATCAATGGCACTAGGAAAGCTGTAGGGAGTGGTATACTTTAGTGACATCACCAAAGACTTTGCTTGCCGACTGAGAGTGATTGTTAAGAATCTGTCATAATTTTGGCAATCTTCAAAAATGTGGTCTGCTTCTCACATACAAGAAAACACCTGCAGATGAATGCTGATACGCTTCATCTGCCTGAAAAGGCTCGATCTCCAAGTGGCCACCCATTTTAATTCCACTTCCCATTCCCATTCCAATATGTCCATCCATGGCCTCCTCCACTGTCCTCCACCACACTTAGGTTGGAGGAACAACACCTTGTATTCTGTTTGGGTAGCCTCCAACCTGATGGCATGAACATCGATTTCTCGAACTTGTGCTAATGCCCTCACCTTGCCCCCCTTCACCGTTTCCCATCCTCTTTTTCCTCTCTCGCCTTTCTCCTTGCCCGCCTATCGCCTCCCTCTGGTGCTCCTCACAACTTTTCATTCTTCTATGGCCTTTGGTCTCTTTTACCAATTTACTTCCCAGCTCTCTTCTTCATCCCCACCCCCCTTCACGTTTTACCTGTCACCTTGTGTTTCCCTCTCCCTTCCCCCACCCTTTAAATCTACTTCTCGGCATTTTTTCTCCTGTCATGCCAAAGGGTTTCCGCCTGAAACATCGACTGTACTCTTTTCCTAGATGCTGCCTGGCCTGCTGAGTTCCTCCAGCATTTCGTGGGGCTGCTTTTCACATCCCAGGATTCAAATGCAGGCATCAAAGATTAAATGTACTACTGATAGCCAGTTATTTGCTGCCATAGATTAAAAAAAAACATATTCTCAGAAAGCATACATTGGGGAACCCCTCATTACCAGAAAGATGCTGGCAGTGTTTTCACTGCTTATAAACAACAATTGTTTCTCATGTCTCATGTTTCATATTTCTCATGTTTTCACTGAAATGAAATGTCAAGATAACATTATTCCCATAGCTCACAGTACTTGATCAAATTTTCCAGTTTTCCTAGTAAAGTTTAATAGAAATTTTTTGTGAAAATCCATGGGAAATTACAATAAAGTGTAGGAAATATGTTGCTTTTTTAATCACAAATGGTATCAAAATGAAACTGAATCTGTGTTGTGTATATTAGTATGTATCTGTGTATTGCTGGAAACAACAAGAGAGAAGTAATTGAGACGATTATTTATTTGTTTATTTAGAGATACAGTGTGAACCAGATCCTTCCAGCCCTTTCAAGCCGCACTGCCTCATCAATCTCTGAGAATCCCCAACAACTCCTGATTCAACCCTAGCCTAATCACGGGGCAATTTATAATGACCAATTAACCTACTAATTGGTACATCTTTGGACTGTGGGAAGACACTGGAACACCTGGAGAAAACCCATGCATTCCACTGGGAGGATGTACTGAGGCTCCTTACAGAGGACACCAGGACTGAACTCTGAACTCGAATGCCCCGAGCTGTGATATCACTGTGCTGACCACTACGCTACCGTGCATTCTTTGCAATGAACTTTAATGCAGCAAAAAAAAATTCTGAAAAAAAATACTATTTTCAAAAAATTTACAATATGTTATGAAGTCTGACATGCACATGGTAAGTTTAAAAGTATGAAAGTAAATGAAATCAGGAAGGTAACCTGATACTTTGAAAATAATTCTTTGCAAGCTGTGCACAATAACACTCATTTTGGAGAGAAGATGACAAGTCACCTTCTAATTTAATGGAGTGAATGCCATAAGCGATGTGGCCTTACAGAACAGAAAGCTCTCTCCAAGTCAATTGGTGGTTTGTGACAAGAAGATTGTTATAATTCGCCTTGGAACTTGACTTTCAGAACAGGCTTCATTGGCAACGGACATAAGACTGAAAATGTGATGCTCAGCTCTGTTCTGGGTATCAGACTTGCTTACAGATGACTCTAAGGATAAAAAGTGATGCAATTTTACCAGGACAGATGTCTTCATTTACGCAGGAGTTTCTGCAGATGCTGGAAATCCAGAGCAACACACACTAAATGCTGGAGGAACTCAGCAGGTCTGGCAGCATCTATGGAGGGGAATAAAAGGTCAACATTTCAGGCAAAGACCTTCAACTGGACTGGATTTTATTCCCATATTACTTCAATGAATGTTTCTGGCATAAACATTTTTGCCCTGATTTTTTTTCTATTTTTTGCACTGATACACAGGTGCATATAAACATATGATTGGCAGAGTTGCATTCTTTGTTTTCAGTTCAACATTGCTCTCCCATAATTTGTAATAAGCAGTTTCCACAAGACGTGCCTTCATTTGATTAGTTGAATAACTTATGAATCTGTAACCTGTTGAAGCTTCTATGAACAGTGAGGCTTTGCAATCAATCAGCAATCAGACACTATTTGACCCAGCAACATTGTTAAGTCAATGAATAAGAATTCTCAATGAAGAAGCCACTGCTACCTGCTGTTATAGAGGTTTATGGTGACAGAAATGCATCAATGTGCGGCTGACTTTTTGGAAGCATGACTACAGCCGTGGTTGCTGATGCCACTGAGTGGAATGGCTTTGTACTGGCAATTTTCCCAGCTCTGCCTTCACTTTCAGGAAAGATGTGCCATGCAGGATTAACACAATGGAAGGTTGTGTATGGCAGAGAGGGAGGGGTGGATCTGTTGGTAAAAAACTGAAATCAGATCCTTAGCAAGAGGTGACATAGGATCAGAAGATGTAGAATCCTTATGGTAGAGTTAAGAAATTGCAAGGGTAAAAGGACCCTGTTGGGTTTATATACAACCCTCCTAATAGGAGCCAGGACATGGGGAACTAATTACAATGGGAGATAGAAAAGGCAGGTAAAATATGAGATGTTATGATAGTGATGGGGGATTTCAATATGCAGGTAGTTTGGAGAGTATATTGACTGGCTGCATCACAGCCTGGTATAGAAACACCAATGCCCTTGAATGGATACGGCCCAGTCCATCATGGGTAAAGCCCTTTCACCACTGAACACATCTACACAGAGTGTTGTCGCCGGAAAGCAGCGTCCATCATCAGGGACCCCCATCACCCAGGTCA
Organism: Mobula hypostoma; assembly: GCF_963921235.1. Lineage (NCBI taxonomy): Eukaryota > Metazoa > Chordata > Chondrichthyes > Myliobatiformes > Myliobatidae > Mobula > Mobula hypostoma. The sequence continues at coordinate 43,862,353 of NC_086099.1, read as the reverse complement.
TGTTCTCTTTTGGCTGCTGTCATCAGGAAGAAGGTACAGAGGCCTCAGGACCCTCACCACCAGGTTCAGGAACAATTATTACACCTCAACCATCAAGTTCTTCAACTAGAGGGGATAACTTCATTCAACTTCATTTGCCCCATTACGAACTGCTTCCATAACCTGTGGACTCAATTTCAAAGACTCTTCATCTCATGTTCTCGATATTTATTGCTTATTTATTTATTATTTTTACTAATATTTCTTTTTTTCTTTCATTTTTGTATTTGCAGAGTTTGTTGCTTTTTATACACTGGTTGTCTGCCCTGTAGATGAGGTCTTTCATTGACTATGTCATGGTTATTGCATTACTTGAGTATGCCCACAAGGAAATGAATCTCAGGGTTGTATTTGCTCGCATATACTGTATATGTACTTCGATAATGAATTTACTTTGAACTTTGAAGCTCATTTATCTTTGCTTTGCTTTACCTTCCAGAAAATGTCTTTCCCACTAGCAAGTAAATGTATTGTCACAACTGGTTAATTTCTTTTAATAGATTGATGAAGTTTGTCCGTGGATGTTGTATCCATACTTTGGAACATTTTGCTCTGGTGTGCTTCCATAGCAAAGAGAACTCTGTCGTAACCCAGCATTCCCTTGCTCCTCTGTGAACAATGAATCTGATTTACGTTGAACACATCTTAGATTAGCATGGTGATCTGCCTCTTCAACCTGCACCATCCCCAACTTTAGCTATTTGCAACCCAGCCTGCTTCAAACCAAGCTGTCAGGGAAAGCATTTCTTGTACTCACTGCCAATTTTAAATTGCGAGAAGGTAGTGTTGAACTGAAAACAAAGAATGCACAGGACATATATATATATATATATATATATACACACACAGACATACACACACACACACACACACACACACACACACACATATATATATATGTTGTTCGTCCATCGTTGTTGTCGATGAAGACCTCGACACCATTATGATGGTGTCAAGACCAGCGCTTGATTTGGATTTAAGTGAGGGAGAGTTGCGCAGCATCAGCCTCACTCTCTCTTCCCAATTCCCATCTGGATCCAGCGGCAAGACAAGAGTCGAGACGGCTGGAGATGGGACTAAGCGCAGTGGATGACCAGGACATCTTCTGTGTCCTGTTCTGCTCTGCACGTTCCACGACGCTTGCACACACACACACACACACACATATATATATATATATATATACACACTTGTACATACATACATATATAAGAAATATACTGTATGTTTATATGCACCTGTCACTGCAAACAATCTGATAAAACTTGCTGAAATAATATTTATGCTATTAATAGTTATTGGATTAAATTTAATATGGGAATACAATTCTCTGAAAAAATATTTGATAACAAATTACATGACGTTATGAAATCTGACACAAAAGTAAATAAGATTAAGAGAATCTGATATGTTAAAAATTTTCTTTTGACAGTTACACACATTGGTATTCTCTTTGGAGTGAGGGCTATGATGATTGATTGGCTTAACATAATCCTGACCTGATTTAAAAAATCAAATTAAATATTAAAATCTGAATCAAAGCAGCAACACACTATTTAGCTTGGAGTATAGAAGTTCATTTTCCCAAGTCCCCTGGGAATCAGTTTAATAATCAGCATCCGTTAGTCTCGTGAGACCATGGATTTGCGCCTTGGAAGGTTTCCAGGGCGCAGGCCTGGGCAAGGTTGTGTGGAAGACCAGCAGTTGCCCATGCTGCAAGAATCCCCTCTCCACACCACCGATGTTGTCCAAGGGAAGGACATTAGGACCCATACAGCTTGGCACCAGTGTCGTCGCAGAGCAATGTGTGGTTAAGTGCCTTGCTCAAGGACACACACGCTGCCTCAGCCAAGGCTCGAACTAGCAACCTTCAAATCACTAGATGAACACCTTAACCACTTGGCCACGTGGAAATCAGTTTACATATTATTATATCTAATGAGATGTTTCCTCAATTAAAGATCAGGCAGTTCCTACTGAAAGGCAAATTTCTGACAATAGTCTGTGCCAGCTGTCAATGGAGAAGCATATTAGATCTTCCCTTCTATTGCAAGATAACAGAATCATGGAATTATACAGACACCTTGTCGTATACACCTATCTATGTTACTCCCATTTGCCTGCAGCTGGCTCAGGTTTCTCTACTCCTTTTCTATCCAAGTACCTGTTCAAATGCCTCTTAAATGTAAACATATCTGCCATCCCTATCTTTACTGGCACTCATTCTAAATACTCAGCATCCTCTGTGACAGATATGCTTCTCAGATCTTCTTTAAGTTTATCTTCTCTTATCTTAAACATGTGCCCTCTTATTCTAGACTCCCCCACCCTTGGATAAAGATTTTGACCACCTATTCAACTAATATCCTTTATCATTTTATAAACCTCCATAAGGTCACCCCTGAACTACCTGATAAATCCACCTATCCAGCCTCCCCTTACAACCACAGACCTCCATTCCAGGCAACATTCTGGTGGCTCTTTCCTGCACTCTCTCTCTTTTGTTACGATATCCATGTTGTATAGTGGTGGCTGGTACTGTAAACAATACTCCAGGTTGTACCTTTTCTCTTCTAGCCGGAGCTTGCATCTGGTTACAATGTGGACTTTATATGTAGATATGGCCCCTTTCTTTGGAGAAAGATATTTTTGTTGCCTGGATTGGAGGGCGTACCTTATGAAAATAGGAAAACAGATTATTATCTGAATGGTGGCCGATTAGGAAAAGGGGAGGTGCAACGAGACCTGGGTGTCATTATACACCAGTCATTGAAAGTGGGCATGCAGGTACAGCAGGCGGTGAAAAAGGCGAATGGTATGCTGGCATTTATAGCGAGAGGATTCGAGTACAGGAGCAGGGAGGTACTACTGCAGTTGTACAAGGCCTTGGTGAGACCACACCTGGAGTATTGTGTGCAGTTTTGGTCCCCTAATCTGAGGAAAGACATCTTTGCCATAGAGGGAGTACAAAGAAGGTTCACCAGATTGATTCCTGGGATGGCAGGACTTTCATATGAAGAAAGACTGGATGAACTGGGCTTGTACTCGTTGGAATTTAGAAGATTGAGGGGGGATCTGATCGAAACTTATAAGATCCTAAAGGGATTGGACAGGCTAGATGCAGGAAGATTGTTCCCGATGTTGAGGAAGTCCAGAACGAGGGGTCACAGTTTGAGGATAGAGGGGAAGCCTTTTAGGACCGAGATTAGGAAAAACTTCTTCACACAGAGAGTGGTGAATCTGTGGAATTCTCTGCCACAGGAAACTGTTGAGGCCAGTTCATTGGCTATGTTTAAGAGGGAGTTAGATATGGCCCTTGTGGCTACAGGGGTCAGGGTGTATGGAGGGAAGGCTGGGGCGGGGTTCTGAGTTGGATGATCAGCCATGATCATAATAAATGGCGGTGCAGGCTCGAAGGGCCGAATGGCCTACTCCTGCACCTATTTTCTATGTTTCTATGTTTCTATGTTTCTATGAGGATAGGTTGAGTGAACTTGGCCTTTTCTCCTTGGAGTGACGGAGGATGAGATGTGACCTGATAGAGGTGTACAAGACGATGAGGGGCATTGATCGTGTGGAGAGTCAGAGGCTTCTTCCCAGGGCTGAAATGACTAACACAAGGGGGCATAGTTTTAAGGTTCTTGGAAATAAGTACAGAGGGGATGTCAGGGGTAAGTTTTACACACAGAGAATGGTGGGTGCATGGGATGCCCTGCCGGTGGTGGTGTTGGAAGCGGATACAATAAGGTCTTTTAAGAGCCTCTTAGATAGGTACATGGAGCTTAGAAAAATAGAGGGTTATGCGTTAGGGAAATTCTAGGCAGTTTCTAGAATAGGTTACATGGTCAGCACAATACTGTGGGCCGAAGGGCCTGTAATGTGCCGTGGATTTCTATGTCCTATGTTCTAAGATAACAGATAGATGGTTTTTGACTGGCTGTGGGAAAGCGAATTTCTCAAACCTCTCTTACTTATTCTTTAGCAAGTGCATGATGCTAACACTTTGGGGCCAAATTGAATCTGTGTATTTCTCAAATAAAGAAAAAAGTGTGGAGAATAGGTGCATGAGGAATAATCCTCCCCATACATCTTGCAAACTTCTTGGACCTGTTACTTATTCAAGGGCAACACCCACGGTACTGAGAAGCCTTGAAGCCTTGAGTTCAAAGGAGGCAGGAAGATAACATAATTCATCATTATCCCTTGCTTTGTATTTAATACACAGTCAATAATATTTTTCGCAGGCACAAATAGAAGGAAAATAATCTCAATTATTTGCAAACAAAAAAGACCTCAGTTTATAAGGCCAATGTAATAAAACTAATATTAGACCGTAAGACATTGGAGTGGAATCAGGCTATTTTTCTCATTGATTCTGCTCCACCATTCAATCGTGGCTGATCTTTTTATTCCCTTCCTTAGCCACACTCCTTGTCCTTCTCCCCATAACTTTTGATGTCACGTCCAATCAAGAACCTATCAACCTCTGCTTTAAATGCACCTAATGACCTGGCCTCCATAGCTGCCTGTGGTAACAAATTCCACAAATTCAGCACCCTCTGGTTATAGGAAGTTCTCCGCATCTCTATTTTAAATAGACACCCCTCTATCCTGAGGCTGTGCCCTCTTGTCCTAGACTCCCCCACCATGGGAAACATACTTTCCACATCTACTCTGTCTAGGCCTTTCAACATTTGAAAGGTTTCAATGAGATCTCCCTCATCCTTCTAAATTCTAGTGAGTACAGGCATAGAGCCATCAAATGTTCCTCATATGATAACCCTTTCATTCTTGGACTCATCCCTGTGAACCTCCTCTGAACCCTCTCCAATGCCAGAACCTTTTCTTAGATAAGAAGCCCAAAACTGTTCACAATACTCAATGTGAAGCCTCACCAGTGCCTCATAAAGCCTCAGCAACACATTCCTGCTCTTATATTCTAGACCCTCGAAATGAATGCTAACATTGTATTTGTCTTCCTCACTACTGACTCAACCTACAAGCTAACCTTCAGGGTGTTCTGCACAAGGACCCCCAATTCCCTTTGCATCTCAGATTTTTGGATTTTCTCACCGTTTAAAAATAGGCTGCACAGTTATTTCTTCTACCAAAATGCATGACACTGCATTTTCTAACATTGTATTTCATTTGGCACTTTCTTGCCCATTCTCCTAATCTGTATAAGTCCTTCTGCAGTCTCCCCGTTTCCTCAATACTACCTGTCCCTCCACCAATCTTCATATCATCTGCCAAATTGGCAACAAAGGCATCAACTCCGTTACCTAAATCATTGATATACAGCATAAAAAGAAATGGCCCCAACACCAATCCCTGAGGAACACCAATAGCCACTGGCAGCCAACCAGAAAAGAATAATTTTATTTCTATTCACTGCCTCCTACCAATCAGCCAATGCTCTAACCATGTAGTAACTTTCCTGTAATACCATGGGCTCTTAACATGGTAAGCAACCTCATGTGTGGCAGCTTGTCAAAGGCCTTCTGAAAATACAAATATACAAATCCACTGCATCTCCTTTATCTATTCTATCTGTAATCTCCTCAAAAAATTCCAACAGGTTCGTCAGGCAAGATTTTCCCTGAAGGAAACCATGCTGACTTTCTTGGTCCCTTGTCGCCAAGTACTCCATAACCTCATCCTTAACAATTGACTTCAACATCTTCCCAACCATGGAGGTCAGGATAACAGGTCTATAATCTGCTTTCTGCTGCCTACCTCCTTTCTTAAAGAGTGGAGTGACATTTGCAATTTTTCTGATGCAAAATACTCAGTTAGTTAATCTGCCATCTCCTTGATCCCCGTTATTATTTCTCCGGCCTCATTTTCTAGCAGTCCTATATCAACTTGCATCTCTCTTTTATTCTTCATTTATTTAAAAAAAACTTTTTCTATCTACCTTGATATTGTTTGGTAGCTTGCTTTCATATTTCATGTTTTCCCTCCTAATGATTCTTTTAGTTGCTTTCTGTAGGTTTTTAAAAGCTTCCCAATGCTCTATCTTTCCACTAATTTTTGCTTTGTTGTATGCCTCCTCTTCTGGTTTTACATTAGCTTTGACTTCCCTGCTCAGCCATGGCTGTACTATTTTGCCATTTGAGTATTTCTTTATTTTGGAATACATGTATCCTGAACGTACCTCATTTTCCCCAGAAACTCAAGCCATTGCTGCTTTGCCATCTTCCCTACCAGTATCTCCTTTCAATTTACTTTGGCCAACTCCTCGCTCATACCACTATAATTTCCCTTACTCCACTGAAATACCGTTACGTCAGAATTTACTTACTCCTTATCAAATATCAAGTTGAGCTGAATCATATTATGATCACTGCCTCATAAGGGTTCCTGCACCTATCACTTCCAGTTCATTACATAGCACCCAATCCAGTACAGCTGATGCCCTACTAGGCTCAATGACAAACTGCTCCAAAAAACTATCTTGTAGGCATTCAACAAACGCACTCTCTTGAGATCCATTAGCAACCAAATTTTCCCAATTGACTTGCATGTTAAAATCTCCTATGACTATCATAAAATTGCTCTTTTGACACACCTTTTCTATTTCTCGTCATAATCTGTAGTCCATGTCCCAGCTACTGTTTGGAGGTCTGTATATAACTGCCATTAGGGTCCTTTTACTCTTGCAGTTTCTTAACTTAACCCTAAAGTTTCAACTCTTCTGATCCTATGTCACATCTTTCTAATGATTTGATGCCATTCTTTACCAGCAAAGCCCATGCACCCCCTCTGCCTACCTTCCTATCCGTCTGATACAATGTGTAATCTTGGACCTTCAGCTCCCAACTACAACCATCCTTCAGCCATGATTCAGTGATGGCCACAATGTCATACCTGGCAATCCATAAAGGTGGAACAAGATCATCCACCTTATTTCTTATACTCTGTACATTGAGATAGAACACTTTCAATACCATATGTGCTACCCTTTTTGCTTCTGTATTCCTAATGCCCTGATATTCACCCTGCTGGCTGCAATTTTGTCCTGTCATTTGCCTGCCCTTCCTGACAGTCTAATTTGTTTTTTTTTCACCATCTGTCTGTATTAAAATGAAGTATTTTAATTAAATACATGAACCTGGTTGACCATTTCTGTGCTTGGCAAAGCTTTAAACGTTTTGTTCATCAGTTGCTGCCAAGCTTCAGTGCATGCTGCTTTTATGTGAAATGAACCGGTGATAACTTTAACCCAGGTTTCAGACATCAACAAAACTATTAAATATATTATGGTCCTCCAAGTATTTTGAAATAATGAAAAATAACATCTTCTGTATAGTATCTTCTAAAAAAGGTTAACAAATATGTTAGTTGACTATAATTATTAATCCTACAGCAGGAGATCATTGTTACTCACATCTGCAGCAAATGAACGTATTTAATTTTTTTTTACACTTCCCCGGTCATCATTCCATGAACAATGAAAAGATTCCACCCAACTATTAACTGAGTGCCTGTTAGGAAAGATGGTGTTTTGCAGCTAACACAACATGCAATATGCCAAGGTCATCCTAGTCTCATTGCTTTTGTCAAGATGAATACCTTCATAGAAATGCTTTCACTCAGACAATGTTTCTTAGATTTTCATTGTCAGTTTGTTTAGTTATCATTGCATTTTGGGTGCTGGGCAAACCGTAAGCATGGAGGACTCCTGCCAACTCCCCATAAAATCTGTAAGCATAGCAAATGCATGCTATATTCATAGCAGTGAATGCCAAATTGAATGCACTGTGCAATTCTGGTACTGTTCAGCTGTCAAGATTCTAATGAGAATTCATGAAAAATTGCATCAAGAGCAAAAGTACTATAATTATAGCCCAGGATTTACAGCGCTGACAAAAGCGCGTGTCATTTACAAAGATCAGGATGATAATTAAAGTTTCAGGGCCCTTCTGGGTTTCTAGTTCATTCTTATATAGAATCCTATCTTGCCATCACCACGTCAGTCTTCTCTAGAACAATACGCAGCTTTTGGACTGGAATTTTTTTCTGTGTTCCCTGCCTGAAATTTGAGAGGTAAGACCTAGTTCTATTTCATGGCTTAATCTGCAATATAAAACTTTTGCTAACCAACACTGCTGTTGGTCACTCCTAGTACTTGTCATAGAAGCTGTGGGGTCATAGTGCAATACAGCAGGGATGCAGCCCAATGAGACCTTGTCAATACACTGTCCATCTAAGTAGTCTCAATTTCTGATGTTTGGCTTGTATCACTCCAGACACCTCCCCACCATGTACATACCTATCCAAGTTTTTCTTAAATAATTCTACTGTACTAGTCTCAGCCACTTCCCCTGGCTGCTGATTCCATTTGCTCACCACCTTCTCTGTGCATAAAATTGCCCCTTTTAACCCTTTCCCCTCTAATCCTAAATCTATGTCCCTTGTTTTGGACACCCCATACCCTGGGGAAAAGACTTATTGTCTGCCTTATCGATCCCTGTTACAATTTAAACCCTTCAATAAGATCATCTCCTGCTCTTTTACCTTCCAAGGAATAAGACATAGCTCGGCCAATCTCCCCTTATAACTCAGGCATTCTAATCCTGGCAATATCCTCATACATCTTTTCTACACTCCTTCAAGTTCAACTATGTCCTTTCTGCAACAGGGTGATCAAAATGGGAAGCTGTACTTGAAGTAGTGCTTCACCAACAACATATATAAATGCATAATAGTCTCCCAACTTCTTTACTCAATTACACTGACTGGTGCATAGAACCTCACTACCTGGGGCATGCTCTCTTAACAGTATAGCAATCAGGGAGGAAGTACAGAAGACTTATTAACGTCCACGAGCCTCAGACTATCTCAAAGCCCTTATCCATCTCTCTCCCATCACTGAAGCATCCATTCTTTAATTAACCATTGGTGGAAGTGTGTGGTTTGTATTTTCATCTGCCTCTGAAGAACATCACAGTCAAATGCTGTGACATTTACAATATAAAGGGGTGCACCACATTGAAATGGCCCAGCATGGTGTTACATTAAGAAAACCAACAATATAATTCCTGATGTGGTGGGTATGGGTTCAATTTCAACACTTAAGGAAAAATTTGGATAGGTACATGGACGGGAGAGGTATGTAGGGCCAGGTGTGGGTTTGATAGGTCCAGCAGGAATAACAGTTCAGCATGAATTAGATGGGCCAAAGGGCCTGTTTCTGTATTGTGGCGCTCTATGGCTCTATGACTGTAAGCCTTGCATTTGATGGCTACACATTCTTATGGAATTTTTACAAGTTGTGATTGGGAATTGTTTAAGTGCAATTTCTTGGCCATTGCCTCATTACTTTGTAATATAAGTAAAAGTTAGATCCATAACAAATCAGAGTAATTGCTCCGATTTGTTATGGATCTAACTTTTACTGATATGTTATTAGACTTGAACTTTGACAGTGAATATTAGAACTGAAGGTGGATGGCTCTGATCTTGAGCACATGCATCATTCCTAGATGTGTGGTTGCTAGATAAGTAGTATCTCCTAACAGTAGTTGATCTTCTCTCTAACCCAAGAGCTGAAGTCCTGTGTGACTTCATTTAAAATATTCAATAAGACTCTACCACAAAGCACATCTTTACCTCCATCCCACTGTCTGCTTTCTGCAGGGATCACCCCCTCCATGATTCCATTGTCTGTTTGCCTCTCCCCACTAACCTCCCCCCGGCACTTATCCCTGCAAGTGCCAGAGGTGTTGCGCCTGCCCATTCACCTCCTCCCTCAGCTCTGTTCAGGGCCCCAAATATTCCTACCCAGCAAAAGACAACACTTCACCGACGAATCTGTAAGGGTCTTCTATTGTGTTGGGTGTCTCCTCTGCACTGGTAAGACCTGATGTAGAGCGAAGCACCTCTGCTCCATCCGTAAAAAGCAGGATTTTCTGGTGGCCAGCCATTTTAATTCCTACCCCCATTCCCATTCGGACATGTCAGTCCGCTGGCTCCTCTTTTACCACTCTCAGGCTGGAGGAGTATTTCCTCATGTTCTGACTGGGTAGCCACCAACCTGATGGCATGAACACTGATTTCAGAATCAGGTTTAATATCACTGGCATATGTAGTGAAATTTGTTATTATATGGCAGCAGTACAGTGCAATACATAATAATAAAAACTGTAAATTACAGTATATATATATATTTTTATATATTATATATATTATATAAGAGATGGATAAGGGCTTTGAGAGAGTCTGAGGCACATGGACAGGCTGTTAAAAAGGCTTCTGTACTTCCTCCCTGATTGCTATACTGTTAAGTATATATATTTTTAAAAAGTTAAATTAAATAAATGGTGCAAAAAGAGGAAAAAGAAGTACTGAGGTAGAGTTCATGGATTCAATGTCCATTCAGAAATCTGATGGTAGGGGGGATAAAGCTGTTCCTGCATCGTTGAGTGTGACTTCAGGCTCCTGTACCTCCCCTACCTGATGGTAGCAATGAGAGGAGGGCTTGTCCTGGGTGATGTGCATCCATAATGATGGTATCTAACTTTTTAAGGCATTGCTCCATAAGAATTCCTGGATGTCCTGGGTGTTTAGTACGTGTGATAGAGCTGACAACTTTCACTCCTGTGCAGTGCTCCCCCCCCAACCCCATACCAGATGGTGATGCAGCTAGTTAGAATATTCTCCATGGGACATCTTTAGAAACTTCTGAGTGTCTTTGGGGACATAGCAAACCTCCTCAAACTCCAAATGAAATATAGCCATTGTCATGTCTTCTTTGTAACTGCATCAATACGTTGGGCCCAGGGAAGATCCTCGTAGATGTTGACACCCATGAACTTGAAATTGCTCACCCTTTCCACTTCTGATCCGTCAATGAGGACTAATGTGTGTTCCCTTGTCTTATCCTTTCTGAATTCTACAATCAAATCTTTGGTTTTACTGACACTGAGTGCAAGGTTATTGCTGCGACACCAACTTCCAACTTCCAGTAATTTTTGCCCTCCTCCTTCCCTCTTCTTCAATTCCCCATTCTTGTCATCCTCTTCCCTCTTCTTCTCATCACCTGCCTATCACCTCTCCTTGGTGTTCCTCTTCCTTCCATTTCTCCCATGATCCACTCTCCTCTCCAATCAGATTCCTTCTTCTCCAGCTCTTTATGATTTCCACCTATCACCTCCCAGCTTCTTACTTCATTTCCCCCTCCCCCACACGCCTGGCTTCACCTATCACTTTCTAGCTTGTCCTCATCCGCCCCCCCCCCCAACCTCTCACCACCTTATTCTGCCATCTTCCACCTTCCTTTCCAATCCTGGTGAAGGATCTCAGCCCGAAACGTTGATTGTTCCTTGATTTTAAAAGATGCTGCATGAACTGTTGATCTTTGCCAGCATTTTGTGCATGTTGCTCTGGATTTCCAGCATCTGCAGACTCTCTTGTGTTCAGGTAAGTTAAGCAAGCCCAACAGCTGTCTTAATTACAGCGGGAATATTAATACCTTATGCTTCAGCAGTTAATGAATAAACACTGTAGTAACATTTAACAGTGTTAAATGTACATGTACCCCCCCATGAAAATATGTACAAATTTCACTGAACCACAAGATGAATTATGGAAAAGAGAACCCATTATATACATTTAGTATATTTATCTTGTAAAGGAATAATTCTAAGAATAACTTTATGATATGTTATTCAGTCAAATAATTTGATAGCTACACCACGAGCAAAAATGTAGACAGTATTGTTATTCTTTCAAATTTTTTTCCAGGTCAAATTAACTAGGTAATACACTTCCCATGAATTAAAGCAAGACCTCCGAGTACCAGGGTAGCAGCAGAGCTGCTCATTTTCCATCCCACAAGTTCTAAAAGTAGTTCATTCTTTTCTGACAGTGAATGCCACTTGTTTCTTCTTTTGTTGCTGCAGTGGGCTTGCTCAGCAGTTTCTGAGAAGCACTTACAAGAAACAAGAATGTTGTCAACTATTCACATTAAACCTCTGACCACGGCCAGACTTCTCACCAGTCACTTGTCTTTGAAAAATATGTAACCTCCAACAGAGCAATCACTAAGTCATTTGAATTCATTAGATCAGAACCCACTTACTTGCTTGACTACAATTATTTAAATGTCTTGCAGAAAAGGGTCCTTATAATCCAAAATAATCTGAAAGACTTCTCAACCATTGATAACACTGATAAGTGTCATAATGATTATCTTTATATTATATTAAAATTGAATTACAAATATGCAACCTTTGGTCACTTTATTAGGTACACCTGTACAGCTGTTTGTTAATACAAGTAACTAATTGGTCAATCAATGCATAAAAGCATGCAGACATGGTCAAGAGGTTCAGTTGTTGTTCAGACAAAACATCAGAATAGGGCTGAAATGTGATATAAGTGACTTTGACCATGGAATGATTGTTGGTACCAGATGGGGTGATTCAAGTATCTCAGTAACTGCTGAACTCCTGGGATTTTCACACACAAAAGATTCTAAGGTTGACCGAGAATAGTGCAATGAACAAAATATCTGGTGAGTATTTCTGTGGGCAAAAATGCCTTGTTAATGGGAGAGGTCAGAGGAGAATGGCCAGACTGGTTGAAGCTGACCGGGAGGCAACAGTAACTCAAATAACCACGCTTTACAACAGTAGTGTGGAGAAGAGCATCTCTGAATGCACAACACATCGAACCTT